>NW_025767012.1:383335-983335 GCF_003918875.1 Haliotis rubra
TCAGTCCCTTCACCAGGCCCTGATGTTGCAAAGTCACTTACTATTTGGGACTTCGCCTTCCTTAATGTTACCAGCACATGAGGCGGTCAGAGATTCTCTCTACCCTTGATGAAGATTTCGCGGGAATGTCTCTCAACCCAACTATTAAAGCGCTAGAGTGCGTCGTGATGACTATCCTATTCATGGCTTGGACTTTGCCCAGACAGTGACTAAGGTGGATGAGGAAATGAAACGTGTGACAGGTTCTTCCTCTGTGTCCTCCTATAAAGTTCAGGATACAAGGGTCGCGGCTTTGGACTTAGAGCTTAAGCGTATGCTCCGCCCTATATCGGCATTGGCGTCAGCGACTGATGCCATCACTCAGGATCTTAAGGAAATAAATCCGGATCGACTGGATCATCTTACAACTATGATGCTATGGCAGGGTAAAGTGATCACTGACCTGCGTGAACACCTTAGGTCGGCTTGCCAGCGCATGCGTAATTAAATGTCGACAAGGCTTCCTCTCCTTTTTCTTCATGGGATTGAATTTCAGCGGAAATTATTCCACCAACCCTGGTCATCGTCGTCACTGTTTAACGATGCCATTCATGATGTTTATCGGCAGGTGTGTGATTTTGCCAAAGGGGAGACTGCCTTGAAAGCGTTTCAAAAGGGACAACGTCCTGCCTCCACGTCATCCAACTCGGCGTGCCAGAAACTCAGCGCCGTCTCGTGGCAGGGGACGTGGTGCCAAGCCTAGATCAGACAGGGGTGGATATCAACGTCGCCGTGCTCCCGCCCAGGGCGACGGGCGTAGGGGCAAGTGAAGTGAGGGACACGCACGACTGGACACTCCCACCTCCAGTCGTCCCAGTTTATCCTATACCGGTAGGTGGGAGAATAGGGATCTTTTGGGAAAATTGGTCCATCCTAGAGGATCCATACGTCACCCAGATATATTGAGGCAGGGGTTTCGGCTCCCCCTCCTCTCCGATCCACCTCTGACAATGTTCCCGCTCCGGCACAATCACTCTCAGGTTCAACACAACCTTCTAGCGGAGAACATAGCGATTTTGTTGGAGAAAAGAGCCATCGAACTCCTCCCGTATCCCATCATAACACCAGGGTTTTATTCTCCAATATTCTTAGTGCCGAAGAAAGGGTCCGCGAAAATGAGGATGATTCACAATCTGTCCTATTTCAACGAGACTTTCCTGTCTGTTGCGCCAACTAGGGTGGCTGGTCAACTTGGACAAATCGGAGCTTGTCCCGACTCACACTCTGACGTTCATCGGAGGCCATTTCCAGACGGACAAGAACCTAGTTCAGATTCCCCTGGACAGGTGGGACAAGATTCAGTCTCTGATTCCACGTGCACTCTCCCAACCTCTGTCCCTCAGAGAGTGGCAGTCACTTCTGGGATTGTTGACGTCGGCGCAGGATCTTACCAGCAGAGGGCGTCTTCAACTTCGTCCTCTGCAGCGTTTTCTTCAACCATACATTCGTCGGGCAGACATTCATCAACGGTTTTGCCTTCCACCTCAGTTACATCGCTATCTTCTTTGGTGGACTCGCCCATTGAACGCGTCTTAGGAGGAGTCTCTTTGACAGAGCAGCCTCGGATTGCCAACTGTTCGTGGGCGCCCCTGCAGGGTTGGGGCGCTCACTTACACGACCAGACAGCCTCCGCCTGTGGTCGGGTCAACACATCAACTGGCATATAAACAGTCTGGAGTTGGAGGCCGTGATCCTCGCTATTCATCATTGGGCACATCGACTCACGGCAGGAACTTGTCTTCTAGTGGCTACAGACAACTCCACGGTCGTTATGGTACATACGAAGGCAAAGGTCGACACACTCACAGCTTCTCCTCGATCAGACATTTCGGCTCTTTCAACTGGTCGACGATCTCCACATTCTGTTGAGAGTTCGGCATATTCCGGGGTGCCGCAATATACTAGCAGACGCTCTCTCGAGACCCGACAGAGTTGCTCCCACGGAGTGGATGCTACACAAGGAGGCCTTCACTCTTTTAAGTCACGCACTGGGTTATCCAAACATAGATCTGTTTGCCACCAGCCAAAACCATCAACTGCCAGTGTATGTGTCCCCAGTCCCAGATCCAGCGGCTTACGCGGTGGATGCTCTCAACCTATCATGGGAGGGACTTCACGCGTATGCGTTCCGCCACCAGTTCTATTACCCAAAGTTCTGCCAAAAGTCAAGGAGACAACTTGCTTACGACTAATTTTGGTCGCGCCTTGGTGGCCAGCCAGGAACTGGTTTCCCGTTCTACAAAGTCTAGTGGTAGGAGATCCCTTCCCTCTACCCACGTGGAGGAACGTTCTAGTGCACCCTCACAGCCGTCTTCCGCATCCGGCTCCAGACCGATTCAATCTGCACGCATGGACCATTTGCAGAAAGCACTGAGTGCTAAGGGTTTTTCGGCTAGAGCAGCCAAAGCCATTGCGACGGCGCACAGAACTTCTACTAGACATTTGTATGACGACAAGTGGCAGTCGTTTGAGCGTTTTTGTGTTACCAAGAAGCAGGATCCGCTGACTGTGTCTCCTCAGTTCATAGCAGATTTCTTACTTTATCTCCGAGCGTCCAGGCGTCTGAAGGGAGGCACCATTGCCACGTGTTTGGCGGCAATTAGCTCTGTTTTAGCGATTCCCACTGACAGAAGGATTTCCAAAATCCCAGAATTACAGGCCATGCTTCGCTCATTCCGACTTGAAGACCAGAAGTTTCAGTCCACGCCCGGCATGGAATCTCAACACTGTTTTAGACCATCTCCGTGGTGCACCGTATGAACCTCTTGATAACGCTTCCCTCGCTGATTTATCCAGGAAGGCGGCATTTCTGTTGTCATTAGCGACTGCGGCTAGAGTGAGTGAGGTTCACGCCTTGACGTGACTAGGATCAAGTTTGAGCGTCGTCGTCATGGTTCTGTGCACTTAGGTATGTGTTGGGATTTCATCGCTAAAACCAACTACCAGGACAACCTGATCGCCAGTTTTCCATCCCGCCATTATCATCTATTGTTGGCTCTGAAGGCGATCGCGGAATTACTGTTATGTCCGATTCGATGCGCTCAAAACTTACATTGATCGCACCAAAGCGTTCGTGGTACAAGGAAGCGTTTATTTCTTCCACTGTCCCGGCGTCAGTCGTCAGATGTCAGCAAAAACACTATTGCCTTATGGTTAAGAACAACCATTCTTCAGGCGAGATAAAGCGGCTGGGCTGGACCTCTACACCCTCTCATCCCCACGAGATTCGAGCACTTGCTTCGACTATGGCACTTCACAGTAATTGCACTGTGTCATCCATTATGCAAGGTTGTTTTTGGCGGTCGGACACAGTGTTTGCCAGTCATTACTTGCGTGACATGGCTGTCAAGGACGTTAATGATGTCCACAGCTTCGACCATTGGTGGTTGCTCAGCAACTTCGCCATTCCCAAGAAAGTGACCCTCCTGCCTTGTGTTTCCTTCCACGGACCACCATGTGGGGAATGAGTTGTTTTCTTCACAAACAACTAGGTATGTCAGTTAAGGAGTTATCCTTGTTTTTTCAAGTCCATGCTTTTGCTGCATTCCTTAAGCTTCGCCAGCTTTAAAATTAGTGGGTTCTTTCATTTAAGGCGCAGTCTTATTTGCGAATTACAGCTACCTGATCGCCACTTTCGCTAATTGGCTCTCTGTTATAGGCGCGTTATCAACGCTTCCCTTGAGCACGGGATTACGGATTGAGCTGGCTGCTATTACGTGGCGGTAGGCGATCCTCAGATGACACCCACCTTCCAGCCTGTCGGATAAAGTGCAGGAAGTAAGTAGTGCAGGATTAGTTAAAAATTTAGTAAAATCTAAATATTTTTATATTTGTATACTTATCCTGCACTACTTATGATAAGGGCCCACCCTGTGCTATCAGCTACCTCCCCGCTTAGTTTTGCCATCTGTGGGATTTCTAAGCAATAATCTGAGGTGGCTGACGTCACCTTCCGGTGACGCATGCGCAGACGAGTAAGCAGCCGAGACCAGGAAGTGATTGCAGTTCTACGCCTTTTTGACATCGTCTGGCAAGCCACGCTTTTCGAGCCGTAAGCAATAAGTGCAGGAAGTAAGTAGTGCAGGATAAGTATACAAATATAAAAAATATTTAGATTTTACTAATTCTATCATTGAACCTGTCTGTAGACTCATGATTTAGATGTGGAGTAAGTCTATCATTTGATTGTATTGAATAGGCAATATTGTAGGCAACATTGTCATCATATAAGTCTTTAAGTTCACACACAATGTGTCCTTTACTTGTGAAGAATGTTTAATGATGTGTCTTGTATAATGTGCTGGGCTCTAACCGAGATCTGTTTATATTTAGGGAGACCAGATGAGACCCCGAGTTGTGAAGAGAGGTGTGGATGATTTTGAAAACATAGCAGATGGTAAGAATTTGTTGTTTGAACTGAAAACCTGTTATTATCGAACTTGTGAATGCTGGTTGAAGCATGTTCATGAATATGTTTGGCGGGGGCATTCCGTGAACTTGGAACATTCTGTACTTACAGGGGAGACACCTCATGTAGATCATCTAGTCTTTGTCGTCCACGGCATCGGCGCCAACTGTGATGTCAAGTTTCGCAGTCTGGTGGAGTGTGGTGAGTTGGAATATGAATGCTTACCGCTGTTGCAAAAATTACAATAATATGCTAACAATGTTTGTGAATAGAACATGCTGAATATGTATGTCACAGGTTAAATAATGCTTGGGTTGCTCTAACATGATATCTGTTCATGCTTCTGGAATAGAAGGAAATGACAAAAGGGAGACAACTCTTTTAGGTCTGTTGGTTGGATGGGCGCGCCATGAGAACAACCTGTTGTAGGTTGACTTGAGTGGTGCTTGTTGTTGATGTTGTGTTAGTTTGGTTGTTAATTGATTGTTGTACATGTTCCAGTGGACGACTTCCGCTCAATATCTCATGGTCTAGTTGACTCCCACTTCCAACGGTACAAGTCCGAGGGACGGGTACATCGTGTGGAGTTCCTCCCAGTACACTGGCATAGTTCCCCTTCACTCGGACGCTACTGGCATCGACAGGTAACACACCTGGCCACATCACTTGTGTGATCTACAGCTTTGACATGACACAGTGGTGTTGAACGTTACTAGTGGTTAACAGCAACTTGTTGAGCAGAGTTTGTCACTCGCATTCAAGAATATATTGTTGGTTGTAGTTTTAGAATCCTAATGAAGATCATTGATATCCTGAGCTTCTGTTTTGAATTTGGATGCTGGGTTACTTCATGGTGGCCTCAATTATCATACATACATTCTATGCTCAGCTGCTCAAAGGCGCTTTGTTTTCCCTCCATCATTGGATGTCAATCTCAACGCACATCATATTTTCAATCTCAACTCCCTGGGGAGCATACAACTTGTGCAGCCATTAGGCGCACCAAGTTAATGTAGCTTTCCCCATCCTTACGAGGTACCCATTCACAGCTGAATGTTTGACATTACTAAAGTATACAGGTAGTTGAAGACAGTATTAAATCCATCCTCATTCTTAGGATTGCTCCCCAACCGTCTCCCAGTCACTTCCCTCCTTCAGTTGGTGAGCTGGACATAGGAATCAGTGTGTGTTACATGTCGATATAAATGTAATGCATTTTTTCAGACGTCTGAAAGGAATCACTCTACCAAGCACCCCCAAACTGCGTTACTTCGTCAACGACACCCTGATGGACATCCTCTTCTATACTAGTCCCTCCTACTGCCAGGTCAGTACTCACTCCGCTGGGTGGTAACATCTTGGTGGGATGTCAGTGTACTTTTGTACCTCGTTAGTCCACTTCTACATGACTGATCAACTGTTACCTTGCTGCAGGTTATATCCAGAACTGTTGGTAATGAGATGAACAGATTGTATCAACTGTTACTTTGCTGCAGGTTATATCCAGAACTGTTGGTAATGAGATGAACAGATTGTATCAACTGTTACTTTGCTGCAGGTTATATCCAGAACTGTTGGTAATGAGATGAACAGATTGTATCAACTGTTACCTGCTGCAGGTTTTATCCAGAACTGTTGGTAACGAGATGAACAGATTGTATCAACTGTTACTTTGCTGCAGGTTATATCCAGAACTGTTGGTAATGAGATGAACAGATTGTATCAACTGTTACTTTGCTACAGGTTATATCCAGAACTGTTGGTAATGAGATGAACAGATTGTATCAACTGTTACCTGCTGCAGGTTTTATCCAGAACTGTTGGTAACGAGATGAACAGATTGTATCAACTGTTACCTGCTGCAGGTTTTATCCAGAACTGTTGGTAACGAGATGAACAGATTGTATCAACTGTTACTTTGCTGCAGGTTTTATCCAGAACTGTTGGTAATGAGATGAACAGATTGTATCAACTGTTACTTTGCTGCAGGTTATATCCAGAACTGTTGGTAACGAGATGAACAGATTGTATCAACTGTTACTTTGCTGCAGGTTATATCCAGAACTGTTGGTAACAAGATGAACAGATTGTATCAACTGTTACTTTGCTGCAGGTTATATCCAGAACCGTAGGTAACGAGATGAACAGATTGTATCAACTGTTACTTTGCTGCAGGTTATATCCAGAACTGTTGGTAACGAGATGAACAGATTGCATCAACTGTTACTTTGCTGCAGGTTATATCCAGAACTGTTGGTAACGAGATGAACAGATTGTATCAACTGTTACTTTGCTGCAGGTTATATCCAGAACTGTTGGTAACGAGATGAACAGATTGTATCAACTGTTACTTTGCTGCAGGTTATATCCAGAACTGTTGGTAACGAGATGAACAGATTGTATCAACTGTTACTTTGCTGCAGGTTATATCCAGAACTGTTGGTAACGAGATGAACAGATTGTATCAACTCTTCTTGTCAAGAACGCCATCATTCAAGGGCACAGTGTCTGTGGCTGGGCACAGTTTGGGTGAGTTGTGTCCATCTGTGATAAGATCTGTGTCGTCTTTGTCCATGTGTCTGTCATATCTGTTCATCATCTGTGTCAATGCCTCTGTCTACATGAGCTGGCATCTGTTTCCATGTGCCTGTCATGTGTGTCCATGTGTCCATCATTTGTGTCATGTGTCCATCATCTGTGTCCATGTGTCTGTCATCTGTGTCCATCATCATGTGTCCATAATCTGTGTCTATGTGTCGTTCATCTGTGTCCATAATCTGTGTCTATGTGTCGTTCATCTGTGTCCATGTGTCCATCATCTGTGTCCATGTGTACTGTCCATTATCTGTGTCCATGTGTCCATCATCTGTGTCCATCATCTGTGTCCATGTGTCTATCATCTATGTCTATGTGTCGTTCATCTGTGTCCATGTGTCCATAATCTGTGTCTATGTGTCGTTCATCTGTGTCCATGTGTCCATCATCTGTGTCCATGTGTACTGTCCATCATCTGTGTCCATGTGTCCATCATCTGTGTCCATAATCTGTGTCCATGTGTCTATCATCTATGTCCATGTGTCTATCATCTATGTCCATGTGTCCATCATCTGTGTCCATGTGTCTTTCATCTGTGTCCATGTGTCTTTCATCTGTGTCCATCATCTGTCCATTCCTCTGTCTACACTTACTGGCGTCAGTGTGTGTGTTTCCAGCAACTTCGTCCATGTGTTGAGTGTGTTGCTGTTTTGCAGGTTCGTCTATCCTGTTTGACCTCCTCCTGCACCAGAGATTGGAGGCTGACGAGGAGACAAGTTTCAGCTCAGAGGCCACATCAGGGGATCCCCCCAACCTTGACACACCAGAAACAGAAGAGGTATGTTTTAGACAAATACAAAGTGGGGTAAAATAATGTGGTATTCTTATGAAGTTGGCCTTGAGATGTAAGTTGTTGGAATAGTCAATTGCTGTTTTCCAAACATTTTCATTTTGGTAATTATCAGACTTATGGTGTCTTGCCCATGTGTACATGATGCATTTGTAATGATGTAGGAACTAGGTGCTTACTTCAATACCTTGTTCCCTGCACCAGGTCATCGGGATGGAGTGGGATTCAGCAGATGGTTGGCACATGTTATGAATGCATGATATTTTTACGACATGAGAGTGAGTGAGTGAGCAGAAATGGGCTTCACACAGTGCACCCATGTGGAGAATCGAACCCAGGTCTTCAGCGTGATGAGTGAATGCTTTAAACACTAGGCATATCCAACAGTTACAATGTCCTATCTTTATGTGTCACCAGAGTAGAAGGAATGTGATCCTGTGATGTCTCTACGTCTGGTCTCCTCATGTCTAATTGCAGTTGTCTCCCCCCTGATGTAAATGGTGAGGAATGTCAAGGCAGTCTGACCCTGGAGGAACTTCTCTCCAAAGTTGGCCTTGAGGATAAACTGGGGTTGTTCCAGCAGGAGCAGATAGACATGGAATCTCTGGTAGGTAGATTGGAGCACATAATAGTTATTACAGGTTCATTGAATTGTTTACTAGGGCTGTAACGAATACACTATTTTGCGAATATGATACGTATCACGAATATTGGGTAACGAATATGAATAATTATTCATGAATACAATGACTGATGCACAATATTGAATGCCCATGTTGACAGTGTTAATTTGTCCAGGCAATAACCAGTCATCTCATGACACTCAAATTTGGTATGTAATAGTTAAGTTGACAGTACCATGTGTGGCCTTGGCAAACTAACATGACTTGCGCTACTACAAGGCTAGTACATAATGCATTCTTGCATATCTCATTTTGAAAAAGGACATAAGGGTTCAAGTAAAACACACTCCCTTAAAAATTGTAAATATTCATGCATATTCGGTTCTGGTGACCAAGAATAACGAATTGAATTCATAAAGGGCAATGGTTCGATTCACCGAATATGCGAGTGAATCGTTACAGCCTTATTGTTTACATTATAATGCTACTACTTAACTGAAATGTGCTATACTGAAAATAAAGGTGTTCAGAGTGAGTGAGTGAGTTTAGTTTTGCGCTGCACTCAGCTATATGGCGCCGGTCTGTAAATAATCGAGTCTGGACAAGACAATCCAGTGATCAACAGCATGAGCATCGAACTGCGCTATTGGGAACCGATGACGTGTCAACCAAGTCAGCGAGCCTGACCACCCGATCCCGTTAGTCACCTCTTACAACAAGCATAGTCGCCTTTTGTGGCAAGCATGGGTTGCTGAAGACCTATTCTTCCCTGGATCTTCACGGGTCAAAGGTGTTCAGAAGAGTAAATATACTGAAAGATATTCACATTCATTTACTTCCACATTCATTCCTCTGTACGTCATACAGCACATATGCCTTACATTTTAACTGGCGTAGAACTAGGATAGTTATCTGATATATAGGTAGATATATCTCCAATAGGACATGTTTCCTTCAGGCATCAGAGCGGCAGGTACACGTTACAAAGACGTTACATTTTGTGGACTTCTGAGTCCTGTTCCACGAAGCGATTGTAGATGATCATGACTCCCAGACATTAACATGGACTTATGGTAGTCACAGAGCCAAGATTGCTTTCTGCAAGAGGGCCCTGATGAATATCTCTAGATGTCATGCCCGAGGTTTTAGTCACAATGTACTCCCAGCTGTTGTGGACTTGTCATGAAACTACATACTTCCTCAAACTGAGTGACGTTTCTAATTTCAACATCTGTTGGTGCTCTCTTTTCAGATCATGTGCAGCGAATCGGATTTGAAAGATCTTGGCCTTCCAATGGGACCACGTAAAAAACTGCAGGGTATTTTGAAAGAAGAATCTGAGAAGGAGGTAACTCATTTGATCTTTCACTTTGATGGTGTCACAGAATTTGGTTCATCTAGCTATTTGCATGGCATAAATACACACTTGTCAATCAAAGCATGCTTAAGCAGAGTTTCAATTATTTTTTGACAAATATAGCTGTATTTGAAATCAAAAGACATGTGACTGAGATTTTAGTTGTCATCCATGATCATTCTTTCAACATTTTTCAGCTGTAAACAGTATTAATCAGTGTCTTCAGTGTAAAAGTGCAGTTAACCATTTTCATTGCCAGAGAATTTAGTGATTCCTTGGAGATATTTGTTTATTATGCCCAAGCAATATCTTCCAAGGAAGCTACTTTAGGATGATATAGTGACATGTGCTGATATTATTGTGGACAAGATTGTGTTGGAACCACAATGATGGTGGATGTGTAAACTTGACACTGTAGGAGAAGAAGAAACGGCAGGCTGAGCAACTTGCCAGAGAAGCAGCGGAGAAGAAGGCAGCAGAAGAACAGAAAGCCCGGCAAGAAGACAAATATAAGCATTCAGGCAACATGTAAGTGAAGCAGTTGGGGGATGGTAGTGATTGGTAGCTTTGAGATATTCTGAAGTAATTTGACCATTAAAGTATGGACAGATTTCTGTGACTATCACTGTGATAAGATACATGGATGATTTCCCATGATTCAACAGTGCCTAATAACCTGTACAGATATGGTTTAAGTCTCGTCAGTTTAGGGGATGTGTGTTTTGTGTAATGTTTCATGTTCTGATTTTGTTATACCAATGTCTCCATGGGTTGTGGAAGAATATATGACTATTGAATGCTGATTCCTGTGACTCTGTACGGTGTGTTCCAGGCGGCTGGAGCGGACCTCCAGTATATCCGTGGACTACATCTGTGGCCTGGCTGGAACTGGTCAGCCCATCGTGCAGTATCCACAGCTGGACTTCAAGCCATGTGGACTGTTTGCAATGGGCTCCCCGATCGGAGTGTTCCTGTCTGTCCGGGGGGTGGACAACGTGGGGGAGGAGTTCAAGCTGCCCACCTGCTCCCGCGTCTTCAACATCTTCCATCCCGTGAGTGTGCACAGAACAAACACAAATACAAATGAATAGTTTTGTGGTTGAAATGACTTATGCCACATTCATATCTTGTAAGACCAGAAAGTAGTGGTAATTTCTATCGCCATGACATAAAACCTAAGCAAGAATCCATCTGTTGTTTCAGTTTGACCCGGTTGCCTACCGCCTGGAGCCGCTGGTCAACCCAGCGGCCAGCAGCATCAAGCCAGTCCTTATACCGCACCACAAGGGCCGAAAGAGGCTACATCTAGGTCAGTACTGCATCAGTATCAGAAGGTGGTTTATTGCAATCATGTAGGACTTGGGTGTAAGCTAGAGCTGTGATGATACATCACAGTATCAATAATCGTGATACTTTATCTGACGATAAATACGTCAATCCTTTTGTCCGTATCGTGATATGTATCGTTGGCCTTAAAATTGTTAATGTTCACTAGAAATTGACTGTTACTTGCTATCAAAATATACATTTTTCCTTATCCTGACTCATGCTTATTGCTTGTCTTCTTCTTCTTGCGAACATAGTGGAACACGTGTATCTCCCAATTGAAGTTCCCTTCAATTAAAAAATCACTAATTAGTACTCACCACGAGTTACCTCCCTTCCACAAGCTCGGGAACGAGGGCGCCACCTGAACCCATGTGCCTCACTCTCTCCTTCTTCGCCCAGTGAGATGGACGTGAGAGCGCCTGTGTCTCCCAACACACTATATCCTTTATTTATATTTAGTTTAGTACCTCTTATATTCAGTTATAGATGTGTAACTAGTATCCTTATTCAACTTGCATTGATTATTAGTCGTGTTTCTGCTGTTTTATTCACGGTTCGCCGTGTTTGTTCAGCAGTTTACGTTCATGAGAATCTGCACAGGTTGTAAACTACGTTACTCTGCTACCGATCCACATTTAAAATGCCCTTGTTGCATTACTCCATGTTCTATTGTTTCTCGTTGTAAATTATGTATTAATTTACCAGTTTCTGCCTTTGATAAATATTATGTTCTGTTTTGAGACGGAAGGCAGATAAATCTCTCAAACAATCTTCAGTCATGGCTACTAGATCGGAAGCTATTATACCCTGTCAACTGTTGACTGACGACCCGCCACCGGCTGGTGGCATGCCGGAGTTTCCCTAGGGGAATAAGCATGAGACGCAGTCCGCTATGTCCAAGAAGCGACCTGCATCTCAAGACATTCCGTCTTCTCAGTCTAAGACTAGGAAAGCGTCCACATCATCTCAACGTACGCTTCGAACCCCCAGGTCCACAGCTTCGTCAAAAGGGAAATCTACGAAAACTACAAATAATTTTGCCTCCGATATTCTACCTGTCTCAGAATTATGTTTATATGATGATGACATTCCGATTATCATTCCAGATGTACGTCATAAGAAACGTCCAGTATCTGCTACCGTCACAACAGCGCAGATAAACACGCAACCAGAGATGCCTACGCTGACGCCTGAGTTTACGATTGAGGGTCCCATCACTTTCACAGAGAGGCCACCCTCAACGCCAGCGCAGACTGTCCCAGACGACCTGGTTAACCAAATCATGAGACTAATGGAGGACCGTTACGGTTTACAGAGGCCCCAGAGCCACGGGCCCCAGAGCCCAACACTTAATAAGTCATACAGGGCCCCCTTGGCTTCGCGTAGGGCCCCAGAGCCCACAAACGCGCCTCCGCGAAGGGCAACCCAGCCCGTAGCGATCACTTCCCAAAGGAAGTCCCAGGCCTCCTTCGCGAAGGAGCTAGAGCCTATTCAGTTGCGAGGGACATCGCGGAGAAGGAGCGCTTCGCCGAGCCCACACCCTGTAGAACACAGAGGTCGTTCTTAAAGCAAACGCTCATATGTCGATTCGGACACTGACTCGATACATTCGCGAAGGTCGCGAAGGCTAAGTGGCTCCATATCTACCTCGCCCAGAAGATTTAGAAGAGCTTCGCGAAGTCCCCAGCGTTCGCCGAGGATGTCTCCTCCAAGGTCTCCTTACACTAGCCACTCGTCAGTCCGTTCACCACAGTCCTCTCATAGATCTTCCTACAGATCTAGGACTCCGACATGTGACCCTACATCAGAGGAAGAAGGTATCATTTTCTCAGATGCTGAGATCAGATACTGGATGGTGAATGAGTTACAACTTGCTTCCCCATCGAAGAACGAGAATTCAACTCAGACTTACCTGATGAAGGATGATGATGTAGACAATATCACCTTACCTCCTATTGATCCGATTGCAGCGGTACCAGCTAATTTGGATACAGCCTGTTCCAAATCTTCAAAAGTCCAATCTACACATTTCCCGGTCTTCAATGCCAAGAAATTTGCTGGACACAATATGGACCCCTTTTTCAAGGCCCAGGATATTGATGACAACTTTAAATTAATCAGCGATGCCAAGTCCAGAAGTTACAAAGTAGACGATCGCAAATTCGCTCAACTAGATACCATCGCCAGGAGGATGTTCTTTGGATTGAATAGATCTAGAACGATTAATGAAACTCTCATCACCAAGTTCAAGAATTCTACAGAGGAGGAAGATAGAATGATCTACTCAGCTCTACTCATGCAGAAAAGAGACCACCAATTTCTTACAGAGCACCTATCAGCGCTTACTGAAACTACTACCATGGCTCGTCGGCAAGGCTTACTAGCCTCCTGCTCTTGGGATAAGCAATTTACAGAATCTCTATACACAGCTCCATGGTCATTGCCCTTACTGTTTGGTGGCAACATAGACAAGGTCTCCAAAGAAGTATCTAAAGACTCAAGAGAGGTTCTTATGGTCAGATCCATGGATACCTTAGCGAACGTCATTAAACAGTCAACACAGAGATACTCAGGCAAGTCTAAGTTTTCGGGGCTACAGAAAGGACAAGAAATTAGCTGCAGCTAAAGATCCCAAGAATTCTTTTCGTCGCCCATACAACAAATTTAGGGGAGGATCAGCTAGAGGCAGATCATCCAGAGGTGCCCGTGGATTTAGACGATGAAATTCAGGTTCGGAACGACTGGAGTCTTCCACCCCCAGCCGTTCCAGTACAACCGTCTCAAGTGGGTGGACGCCTTCAGCTACACTGGGAAAACTGGGGAATACTACAAGATCCATATGTATCCAACATCCTACAGCACGGATATCTAATACAACTCAAGGCCAAGCCTCCGTTAACAGTCAACCCCCCAGGGTTCAACGTTCAACCGGCACAACTACCTATGTTAAGAGAAACAGTACTTACTCTACTAAACAAACAGGCCTTAGAAGTTCTGGATCAACGAAACATCGTACCAGGTTTCTACTCCCCAGTTTTCCTAGTGCCGAAGAAAAATTCCAAGGAGAAGTTTCGTCTCATATACAACATGAGCATCTTCAACAGAGAATATCTATGCAAACCTCCAACGTTTCGCATGATACACTTACCGCAACTTCGGCATTTAATTCGTCCCAAAGATTACATGGCCAGCATAGATTTGCAAGACGCATATCTACACATTCCGATTCATCCCAACTCAAGGAAATATCTAAGATTTATCCTAGACGGGAAACATTACCAATGGAAGGTTCTTCCCTTCGGAATCACATCGGCCCTTTGGGTATTCACAAGAGTGACCAAGCCTATTGTCTCATACCTACATCGTCAAGGTCTTCGCAGCTCTTTTTACCTAGACGACGGTATACAAGTGGATCCAGATCCACAGCGTCTCAGTCTACAGCTGAATTTTATAATCAAGCTACTAACACAATTAGGATGGTTAGTAAATCTACTCAAGTCGGACCTAGAACCAATGCAAGATCTGCAATTTCTAGGTATACGATTTCTAACAGCTCAGAATCGTATTGTAGTCCCGGAGGACAGATGGATCAAGATCCAACAACTTATTCCTCAAGCCCTACTCTCTCCGTTACCACTACGACAGTGGCAGAGCCTATTGGGACTACTCACATCAGCTCAAGACTTGACAGTCAGAGGCAGGCTTCAATTACGTCCGTTACAAGTCCTCATCAATGCTCATCTCGAGGACCCTCTACCATTCAGTCTACCAGATTATGTCAAACCACATCTACTCTGGTGGACCAAGAGATTGAATGTTTGCGCAGGCGTCTCCTTAGTAGAGCCGGAATCGAACTCACATCTCTACGTAGACGCGTCACTACAAGTTTGGGGAGCCCACCTTGCTGGCAGGACAGCGTCAGGCCTATGGAGCAATCAAGAGAGCAAATGTCACATAAATCTGCTAGAGATGCAAGCAGTCATAAACGCCATAAGTCACTGGAGCAACATACTACAGAACGCTCAGTTGATGGTTCACACAGACAATTCATCAGTGGCGTTTTATGTGAACAAACAAGGTTCAACAAGGTCACAGAACCTACTGACTCGATGTTTCAGACTGTTCGATTTAATCGACAATCTAAACATACACGTCAGAGCTTGCCACATTCCAGGAGCAAAGAATGTATTAGCAGACGCTCTCTCTCGGCCACACCAACCGTCGCCGACAGAATGGATGCTCCACACAGAGATATTCAATCAAATAATCATGGAAATAGGATCTCCACTGATAGACCTATTCGCCACTCGATTCAACAAGCAACTGACAACATTCGTGTCGCCAGTGCCTGACCCACTAGCATGGGCAACGGACGCTCTAAGCATATCGTGGGAGAGACTCAACGCGTACGCTTTCCCGCCTCCAGCGTTGATCCCACAAGTCTTACAGAAAATCAGTCAAACGCAGAGCCTCCATCTGATTTTAGTCGCGTCCTACTGGCCAGCAAGAACTTGGTTTCCAGATCTCATTCAAGTAATGGGAAAACCAATTCTTCAGCTCCCACAACGCGCCAATCTATTGATACATCCGCACACCAAACAAGTGCACGAAACACCAGAAGCATTCCAACTTCACGTATGGATTGTATCAAGGCATGTCTGAATAAGAGAGGTTATTCTGCCAGAGCGGCTAAAGCGGTCACGCTTGCACTACGTAACTCAACTCGTAACTTGTACGATGACAAATGGCACAGTTTTGTCAATTACGCTGCTAAGAAAGGATTTACAGCCAGATATGCTACACATCCTCAAGTGGCAGATTTCTTATGTTATCTACGGCAAACTAAGAATCTAAAAGGCTCAACCTTGTCCACTTATCTTGCAGCCATAAGTTCTGTCATAACTATGCGAACGGGCGTCAAGTTAACAAAAACACCAGAGTTACTCGCTTTGTTACGAGCGTTCCGATTGGAGGATCAGAAACGGAAGTTTCACGCTCCAGCCTGGGATCTAAATATAGTGCTCCAACACCTCACTAGTGAGGCTTATGAACCATTGCTATCTACATCGTTTGAATCACTGACCCACAAAACCTTATTCCTGTTAGCGCTAACTACGGCCGCCAGGATGTCAGAAATTCACGCTTTGGATTACGAGAGAATACGCTTTGAGGATATTCATAACATAGCTCATCTGGGACTTCGCTGGGATTTTATAGCGAAAAACCAACTGCCAGGTCAACCAGACAGATTATTTCACGTCCCAGCTCTCTCATCCATACTTGGACCGCATGATACGATGGATCTATCACTATGCCCAGTGAGGGCACTAAAAATATATCTCCAATGATCCAAACAGAGCAGAGGGAAATTCAAGAGATTATTTATCCCTATATCTACAGCTACGCAGACGGAAGTCTCACGTACTACGATCTCTATCTGGATCAGAACTGTCATACTACGTGCCTACAAGGCTGCAGGACTCGACCCTCCAAGAGCTTCTAATCCTCACGAAATTAGAGCGCTAGCCTCAACTCTCGCTCTACATGGGAATTGCTCGTTGAATACCATAATGGAGGGATGTTTCTGGAGATCCGATATGGTGTTTGCCAACCACTATCTGAGAGATATCACCACCGAGGACGTCTCAGGTATCCACCATTTCGGTCCCATGGTCCTCGCTCAACAGTTGACAGTTCCACGGAGAAGATAAGTCTATCTTACAGATTTTATACTTATCTGATAACAGTACTAATAGCTACATGCTATCTATATATTTTGCTTAAGTTTAATTTATTATCTTAAGCTCAGTACTATGGTTTTATATCATACTATATATAAGCTTACAACTCCTAGGAGTTTTGCTACTATATATATATGTTCAGCTTAAGTTTCATCAATCCTTAAGCTCAGTCATATGGTCATATGCATAAATGTATTTGTTAACAAACTCTAAGGAGTTGGTTACTATTATACAGCTTAAGTTATAATTATATCTTAAGCACAATACTATACTATTATAGCTTAAATATATGCATATCTTAAGCTTAATACTTTGGTTAATTTATAAAAGTATCCACTATAAACTCACAGAAGTTTATATTATCACATTAATAGCTTCAGCTTACATTAATGTTGTATATACTTTTATCATATTCTATAAATTGTAATAACCTTTATATGGCAGCTGATAAGTTAAACAGCAGGAATTCATCAGTTCAGTGCCTTTATGAAGTTCCCATAGGGTTATTACAATCATCACAGTTCAAATCACTAATTATTAAAATCCAAAGTATATATATTCCCACCTCCTTTTCCGTCGGATTCTACAAGCAATAAGCATGAGTCAGGATAAGGAAAAATATGAAATTTTTAGAGTAAAATTAATATTTTATACTTATCCTGACTCATGAGGTAAGCCCTCCCGTCCTCCCCACTTAACACTTTGGATTTCTTCGGAAAAATAAAGTGTCGGGCTCGAAACAAAAGGAGAGAGTGAGGCACATGGGTGGAGGTGGCGCCCTCGTTCACGCGCTTGTGGAAGGGAGGTAACTCGTGGTGAGTACTAATTAGTGATTTTTTAATTGAAGGGAACTTCAATTGGGAGATACACGTGTTCCACTATGTTCGCAAGAAGAAGAAGACAAGCAATAAGCATGAGTCAGGATAAGTATAAAATATTAATTTTACTCTAAAAATTTCATTTTTTTTAAAGAAAATAACTAAAGATAGCATATCATGATACGCATAGAATCGAAATCGTATCGTTCCAAGATATCGCGATACGTATCGTATCGTGACATTTCGATATCGTCACACCTCTAGTGTAAGCAATGGGTCTATCACCCTACTGGTGGTAGTAAGAGGCTACCATGGTGGTTTTGGTGGTCCTGGCTAATTGATGTCATCAAGCCATGATGTCACGGATTGTTGGCTGATTGAATGTAATCAGGCCCTGACTGGGCGGGCCATGTTGACTGACTATATGTCACTATAGGCCCTGACTGGTCGGGCCAGGTTGACTGACTATATGTCACTATAGGCCCTGATGGAGATGTTTGTGACTCAGGCTTTCAACATCTCAGTGAACTCGCTCAGACTATATATACTGCAGGTCAGTGTGATATACAGTAAATATTGTCGACTGAGACGGCAGTTGTTGAAGCATAGTTTGCCAATTCTCCTGAAATAATCATTCATTTAAACTCTGTTTTTCCAGAAATGACTCTTCACTGTTCAGAATCCTTGAGCATTACTGATGCTATAACTATTTCAAAAACTAACAGTGTAAATCCAAGCTATGTACTGTGAATGTTTCTGTATTGCAGAACTGAGAGAGAGTTTAACTCGGGTAGGACATGACCTGAAGAACAAGTTGATGGACTCCCTGAGGAGCACATGGAACTCCATCCATGACTTTGCGATGGCGCACCGTGCAGCCCCGACCCCGGAGAGCCTGCAGGAGGAGGTGGACAAGGAGATGACCAGCGTCATCCAGCAGCTGCAGCAGAGTGAGGAGGACAAGCTGGAGACCGGATGTGAGTCTGGCAGTACACGATGACCTGATGACTAAACATCAGTACCTTTCAATCTCAACTGTAACATGAACATAAATACTGATAACTGACCCCTTTCTAATCAAATGTGTCTTGTATGTACTTCTGTAGTCCTTAAGAGGCTTTCAGCAACCCATGCTTGTCGTTTACAAGAGGCGATTAACGGGATTGGGTGGTCAGGCTCGCTGACTTGGTTCACTCATGCCATCATATCCCAGTTGTGTAGATCAATAATCATCATGCTGTTGATCACTGGATTGTCTGGCCCAGACTCGATTACTTACAGACCGCCGCCATATAGTTGGAACATTGCTGAGTACGGCGTTAAACAACAACCAAACCAAACCTTAAGAGGCTTCAAGGTGTCTGTTCAGGATATGTTCATATCACCAGGACAGACTTTTATCAGGTCTAACTCCCTTAAGGATTGACTTAGCTTCATGCTCCTGGTCCATTTGCACAAAGCAATCTTAGCATTAAGATGATGTAAGTCCCATATTCTAACATACATGTAAGATAATCACAATACTAAGATCGCTATGTGCAAGAGGACCCTGTAACTATGACTGCTTCCTATGACTCCTTTAACAGGGATATCTGTGCCTGTTTTCACAAAGTGATTGTAACTATGACTTCTTTTAACAGAGATATCTGTGCCTGTTTTCACAAAGTGATTGTAACTATGACTGCTTCCTATGACTCCTTTAACAGAGATATCTGTGCCTGTTTTCACAAAGTGATTGTAACTATGACTGCCTCCTATGACTCCTTTAACAGAGATATCTGTGCCTGTTTTCACAAAGTGATTGTAACTATGACTGCTTCCTATGACTCCTTTAACAGAGATATCTGTGCCTGTTTTCACAAAGTGATTGTAACTATGACTTCTTTTAACAGAGATATCTGTGCCTGTTTTCACAAAGTGATTGTAACTATGACTGCCTCCTATGACTCCTTTAACAGAGATATCTGTGCCTGTTTTCACAAAGTGATTGTAACTATGACTGCCTCCTATGATTCCCTTAACAGAGATATCTGTGCCTGTTGTAACTTAAACACTTTAATGTAGACTTCTACGATCACTATGCGAAGCAGAGCTGTGATCAAGGTGATGCAACATACCTGAAGCTGACACGGTATCTGAATCCCACTGAGTGTATCTCCACTGTTTGTTGTTGTGCAGCTGTAGCCTCCAGCCATGATGATGACCTGTGTATGGGGCAGCTGAATGAAGGCCGGCGAGTGGACTTTGTGTTGCAAGAGAAACCTATAGAGAGCTTCAACGACTACCTGTTTGCCCTGGCCAGTCATGGATGTTACTGGTGAGAGTCTTCTCTTGTCCACATCAGTGTCTCAGTCAGAGCATCAGAAAAACATAATTTTTCCTTATCCTGACTCATGCTATTTTGCTTGTCTTCTTCTTCTTGCGAACACAGTGGAACACTTGTATCTCCCAATTGTAGCTCCCTTCAATGTAAAATCACTAATTAGTACTCACCAAGAGTTGTCTCCCTCCCAGCCATTTGCTCGGGAACGAGGGCGCCACCTCTTGCCACATGCCTCACTCTCTCCTTCTTCGCCCAGTGAGCAGGATGTGAGAGCGCCTGTGTCTCCCTACACATTATATCCTTTGTTTATTCTTAGTTATTTACCTCTCATAGGCTTCTATAGAGGTGTAGCTAGTATCCTTCAACATAATGCATTGATATTTATTCGTGTTTCTGCTGTTTTATTCACGGGACTCCGTGTTTGTTCAGTAGATTGCGCTTGATGAAAATCTGCACTATTTGTAAATTACGCTTTTCTGCTGCTGACCAAGCATTTAATATGCCCTAGTTGTACTTACGCCATGCTCTACTGTTTCACGTTGCAATTATTGTACTAATTTATCCAATTCTGCCTTTGATAAATATTTATTTTGCGTCTTGAGATGCGCAGCAGATAGGTCACGTAAACAGATTTTAGCCATGGCTAATACACCGGAGCCCTTACCCTGTCTACTGCTGTCGGACGACCCCCTCCCGTCTGGTGTTCCGCTAGAGTTACCCTCGGAGGAGAGGCGTGGGACGCAGTCCGCTATCTCCAAGAAGCGACCTGCATCCCCGGACATCCCGTCGTCGCAGCCAAAGACTAGGAGGGCTTCCACCTCGTCACAACGCAGACTCCGCACCCCCAGGGCTACATCCACGTCAAAGGGGAAATCAAAGAAATCCAGCAGTACTTTCTCAGCCGAGATTGTTCCCGTTGCAGAGTTGGGCCTGTATGATGATGATCAACCGATCATCATACCAGATTTACGGCGGAAGAAGCGGCCAGTGTTGGCAACTATAACATCAGCGCAGATCAGCACGCAGTCTGAGGCACCTACACTGATGTCAGAGAATCTTCCTGAGGGTCCCGTCACTACCATCGTAGAAAAGGCAGCAACTACTTCAGCACAGACCGTCCCAGACGACCTGATGAACCACATAATGAAGTTGATGGAAGATCGCTACGGTCTACAGAGGCCTCTAGAGCCACCTCCACGAAGGGCGACCCAGCCCGCCTCCACCACCTCAGCTGTAGGGCTTACCCAGCCGCCACACGCGCTCGTAGAGCTTACCCAGCTCGGCTCACACAGCCTGCCACAGCGCCTGAGGGCGACCCAGCCCGCTTACACGCCTCCGCGAAGGGCGACCCAGCCCGCCTCCACGAAGGACTCTGATCCTCAGCATTCACGGAAGGCTTCACAAAGGACGACTGCTTCACCTACCTCGGACCTTGATGACCAGAGAGGACGTTCGCGAAGCAAGTTCCTCTCATCCCATTACTCCGACTCCGACTCTCAACCTTCACGAAGGTTAAGTGGCTCCAAGTCATCCTCATCTAGAAGATCATCAAGGGATTCACCGAGAGCTTCGCGAAGGTCACCTTATAGACGCCACTCGTCAGTCCGTTCACCACGATCACCTCGTCGATCCCCGTACAGATCATCAAGGACTCCACCTCAGTCACTATCGGAGGAGCATCAACACATTATCTGTGACCCGATGTCAGAAGATGAAGATGGTATCGTATTTTCCGACGCAGAAATAAGATACTGGATGGTGAATAGTCTGGAACTATCCTCCCCGTCTAAGAACGAGAAATCAGCCCACACATATCTTATGAAGGAAGATGATGCTGACACAATCACCTTACCTCCGATTGACCCGATAGCAGCGGTGCCAGCTTATCTGGATACAGCCTTTAGTAAAGCCACGAAATCACAGACACCACATGTGCTGCATTTCAGGTCACAACATGGACCCTTTTTTACAAGGCACAAGATATCGATGATAACTATAAGATGATCAGTGATGCCAAGTCCAAGACTTACAGAATAGATGACCGCAAGCTAGTCCAGATGGAAACCATGTCAAGGAGGATGTTCTTTGGTCTGAACAGATCAAGAACAGTCAACGAAACTCTCCTCACGAAGTTCAGAGACTCTACATCTGAGGACGACAGGAGGATTTACTCGGCCCTCCTCATGCAGAAGAAGGACCAGCAGTTCCTAACGGATCACTTGACAGCACTATCCGCAGCTATAGCTATGGCTCGTCGTCAAGGTCTCGCCTCCTGTAATTGGGGTGATAACTTCACCGCATCACTCCACACAGCCCCGTGGTCATCACCGTCAATCTTTGATGGAAACATAGATAAAGTCTCTAAAGAAGTCTCTAAAGACTCAAGAGAGGTACTCATGATAAAGTCTATGGGTACGCTAGCAAGCGTCATCAGACGAACTTCGCAGAGGTACTCAGGCAAATCGAAGTTCTCCGGTCTACAGAAAGCACGGGACAGGAAGATGGCAAGTGTAAGAGGAGCAAAAGAGTCTTTCGCCACCCATACGGCAATTACAGGGGAGGATCTGGAAGACGCAGGTCATGCAGAGGCTCCCGCAACTATTAACGATGAAGGACAGGTTCGGAACGGTTGGAGTCTTCCACCCCCAGCCGTTCCAGTACAACCATCACAAGTGGGTGGACGCCTTCAACTGCACTGGGAAAACTGGGGATTCCTAGAGGATCCATATGTCTCCAACATCCTACAGCACGGATATCAAATACAACTACAGGCCACGCCCCAGCTGACAGTCATCCCTCCGAGGTTCGACTTCCAGGCTCTACAACTACCAAAGTTAAGAGAAGCGGTATCAACGCTCCTAACCAAGCAGGCCATAGAAGTACTGGACCAAGTAAACATCGAACCAGGCTTCTACTCCCCAGTTTTCCTAGTGCCCAAGAAAAATTCCAAGGAAACGTTTCGTCTCATGTACAATATGAGCATGTTCAACAGAGACTATCTACGCAAACCGCCAGCGTTTCGCATGATACGCCTACCACAATTACGGCACTTAATTAGTCCCAGAGACTACATGGCCAGCATAGATCTCCACAGCGTCTCAGACTACAGTTAAACTTCATCATCAAGCTACTAACACAGCTAGGATGGTTAGTAAATCTACTCAAGTCGGACCTAGAACCTACGCAAGATCTGCAATTTCTAGGCATTCGATTTCTCACGGCGCAGAATCGTATCGTCGTACTGGAGGACCGATGGATCAAGATCCAACAGACAATCCCTCAATCCTTACTCTCTCCGCTACCACTACGACAATGGCAGAGCCTGTTGGGTCTACTCACGTCAGCTCAAGACATGACAGTCAAAGGCAGACTACAGCTACGTCCGTTACAGGTCCTCATCAACTCTCATCTCGACGACCCTCAACCATTCAGTCTACCGAATCACGTCAAACCTCACCTACTATGGTGGACCAAGAGATCGAATGTTTGCGATGGAATCTTTTTAATAGAGCCGGAATTGAAAACACATCTCTATGTAGACGCGTCGCTCCAAGGCTGGGGAGCACACTCCCAACAGGACGGCATTAGGGTTATGGAGCAATCAAGAGAGCAAACTACACATAAACTTGCTAGAAATGCAAGCAGTAGTAAACGCCATACATCATTGGAGCAACTTACTAAAGAATGCCCAATTGATGATTCACACAGACAATTCAACAGTGGCGTTTTATGTGAACAAACAAGGCTCAACCAGGTCCCCGAACCTATTGACTCTATGTTTTCAATTGTTCGATCTAATCGACAATCTCAACATACATGTCAGAGCATGTCACATTCCAGGAGCAAAGAATGTAATAGCAGACGCTCTCTCTCGGCCACACCTACCATCGCCGACAGAATGGATGCTCCATAAGAGATATTCGCACAAATTATCAAGAAAATAGGAGCTCCACTAATAGACCTATTTGCCACTCGCTTCAACAATCAGCTTACAACATTTGTATCACCAGTCCCAGACCCACTAGCATGGGCAACGGACGCACTAAGCATATCGTGGGAAGGACTCAACGTGTACGCGTTCCCGCCACCAGCGTTAATCCCACAGGTGTTACAGAAAATCAAGCAAACTTGGAGCCTCCAAATGATTTTGGTCGCGCCCTACTGGCCAGCGAGAACGTGGTTTCCAACTCTTATTCAAGAAATCGGACAACCAATACTACAACTTCCAAAGCGCTCGAGTCTACTAATACATCCTCACACCAAACAAGCGCATGGACGCCTTCTATATTAAGGCGTGTCTAAACAAGAGAGGTTATTCAGCCAGAGCGGCGAAAGCAGTCACGCTTGCCTTACGCAACTCCACTCGCAACTTGTACGATGACAAGTGGCACAGTTTTGAAAATTATGCTGCAAAGAAAGGATTTACAGCTAGATATGCTACACATCCACAAGTGGCTGACTACTTATGTTACCTACGACAGACTAAACGTCTAAAAGGCTCAACATTATCAACATATCTCGCAGCTATAAGCTCCGTCATAACTATGAGAATGGGTGTCAAGTTGACGAAGACCCCAAAGTTACTGGCCTTACTACGTGCATTCCGATTGGAAGATCAGAAACAGAGATTTCGCGCTCCAGCATGGGATCTAAATATAGTGCTCCAACACCTCACAAGTGAGGCATATGAACCACTGGAATCAACATCATTCGAATTTCTGACACAGAAAACTTTGTTCCTGTTATCCCTAGCAACAGCAGCCAGGATGTCAGAGATTCAGTACTAGATTACGAGAGAACACGCTTTGATGACAATCATAACATCGTGCATACGGGACTACGCTGGGATTTCATCGCCAAGAACCAGTTGCCAGGTCAACCAGACAGTTTATTTCACGTCCCAGCTCTCTCATCAATTCTCGGACCTCATGATACACTGGATCTATCATTATGCCCAGTCAGAGCACTGAAAATATATCTACGGCTGATCCAAACCGAGGCTTACAAAAACTCAAACGATTATTCATACCTCTATCGACAGCTATACAGACTGAAGTCTCAATGCAAAGTATCTCGATATGGATCAGAACTGTCATACTACGCCTACAAGGCTGCAGGACTCGACCCTACAAGAGCATCTAATCCACATGAAATTAGAGCTCTAGCTTCAACATTTGCTCTACACGGCAATTGCTCTTTGAATACCATCATGGAGGGCTGCTTCTGGAGATCCGATATGGTGTTTGCCAACCACTATCTGAGAGATATCACCACCGAGGACGTCTCAGGTATTCACCATTTCAGTCCCATGGTCCTCGCACAGCAGTTGACAGTCCCTCGGAGAAGATAAGTCAATCTTACGAGATTTTTACTGCTTATTTCACAACAGTACTATATAGCTAATAACTCCACGAAGTTTATGCTATTATATATTTTAGCTTAAGTCCAATCATAATCTTAAGCTCAGTACTATGTTTGTTATATCATAACAGTATCATTAGCTAACAACTCTATGAAGTTTATGCTATTATATTATCAAGCTTAAGTCTATCTTAGTCTTAAGCCTAGTATTCATGTTGTAAATACTTTAGTTAACTTCTCCATTAGGAGTAGTTTATTTATGTTCATCATAATATCTATATATTGTAGTAACCCATATATGGCAGCTGATAAGCTTAACAGCAGGAATTATCAATTCAGTGCCTTTATGAAGTTCCCATAGGGGTTATTACAGTTATTACAGTTATCAAATCACTAATTATCTAAAACCAAAGTAATCTGTATTCCCACCTCCGTATCCGTAGGATTCTACAAGCAAAATAGCATGAGTCAGGATAAGGAAAAATATGAAATTTTCTGAATAAAATTGATATTTTATACTTATCCTGACTCATGAGGTAAGCCCTCCCATCCTCCCCACATAACACTTTGGATTTCCCTGAAAATTCAAGTGTTGGGCTCGCTATATAAGGAGAGAGTGAGGCATGTGGCAAGAGGTGGCGCCCTCGTTCCCGCACAAATGGCTGGGAGGGAGACAGCTCTTGGTGAGTACTAATTAGTGATTTTACATTGAAGGGAGCTTCAATTGGGAGATACAAGTGTTCCACTGTGTTCGCAAGAAGAAGAAGACAAGCAAAATAGCATGAGTCAGGATAAGTATAAAATATCAATTTTATTCAGAAAATTACATTGTTGTCAGTATTCCCTGAGTGAAGGATATCTTCAACAGGATGATCTTCCCTCTGTAGTTCTAAAGAAGACCTACATTGAGACCTACAGTCCATTTGTTTTCACTATTTCCTTGAGGATTTGTACATTTGAACATGAAGTCACAAACATGTCGTCCTGTATGAGTGCTAGAACCAGGGGTGAGATTAATGATTAGCTTGAATGGTACAGTTATTACAATTATTGATCTGCTTGGCTAGTTAGTTTTAAAATACAGAGAATGTAGATAGGGGAAGTAAATGTTGGTACTTTGTCATTCATGCACCATTTTGTTGAAATGGGCTCTTCACATTAACCTTGAGTACCAGTGATAGTGTAGTAGCTTGCCTATTTCCACTGCTAGACCTTGATGATGAGAATTAATTCATGGATCTGATAATGAGCATGAATTTTTAGTGTGATAATACCACAGTAAAGATACTTTGGATGATAACATCTTTAATATATTACGATGTGACGTTTCAGTAAGAATGTCTTGACTGATGACAGTATAACAGTCTAAACTGGAACATTCTTACTGAAACTTCGCATCGTAATATCTTACAGAAGTTGTCATCCATAAAGTATTGTGCCTGTATTGTCACCAACTATAATGCCAACTGATGCAGTATTTGTACAGATCGTTGTAACCACCTTGTCTTGTTGTCTCCAGGGAGTCGGAAGACACAGTGCTGTTGTTCCTCAAGGAGCTGTACTCTCCATTTGGGATTGCACCCCAGATGCCTGGCCCTGAGGGAGCACACCAACGAGCAGCAGCTGGTCCTCCACCATTAGGGCCTCCTCCCATGAGTGTACCCTCAGGTCCCCCACCCCTCGGGTCACCACCCCAGGGAATTCCTAGACAACCACCCCCAGGGTTCTCCCCAGGTCCCTTTTCCCGGGGACAAAACCCCTCCGCAGGTCCCTCCTTCAGCCCTGGTATGCACCCTCCCACTGCCATGCAGGGACCACCCCCTATGGGGATGCCCGCTATGGGGATGCCCCCAATGCAATCCCCACCCCAGGGGCAACAACCGGCAATGGTAGGTCCACCCCCAATAAGTGGATTCATGCGATCGCCACCTAGACAATGATATATCATCTAGTCTCTGTACAGATATTTTTGGAACAAAGTTACTTTTACATGAAATGTACAGACATGATTTTACACATGTAAATGACATTGAAGGTTATGAGTGATAAGGTTGCATGGTATGAATCCTTACACATTGCAGATTGTGTGAGAGAGGCACGGTTTGAGAAGGCACCTCATATTTATTTCTATTGTTTGTTAAATGTTATTTGTTTTTTCAACTGCTCAGTTAATTTGTTACTCTATCAAGAAGTGCTTTGACAATTTCTGTTTGAGTTCACATTTGAATGAGTGTGCCATGTAATATATTTGCATTTATAAAACCTGAAACAACTTGTCTTGCCTTTTCAATAAAATGGTCCAAAAAGTCTGGTTCTGTAGCAAGTCTCAGATTATTATTACATATGAGATTGTGTCAGTTGAGATTTGAGAATGTGGGTGTAAGTAATTTTTATATCAGGGTTTGGGAGGAAAACAAAACGAGAGGTTGTGGGCCTGGGTTAATAAAACCCTACTTACAACACTGGTACATGGCCATTAGCTTACTCTCTGTTTACAACCTTCCTCGGGGGTTTTCAACCCCAGTCTATGTCATGAAAACATTTGCCAAACTACACATTATTCTGAAATGGGTGTAACCCACTGTTGTATATATTTGTATATTCCCTATCTATTGTTACTAGCTGGAGTAAATGGGCAGTAGAAGCATGACACTGATCAGTATCTATTTCATGTCAATTTCATGTCAGTATCTATTTGTAACCAGAATGTGTCTGTCCTCACATGT
Organism: Haliotis rubra; assembly: GCF_003918875.1. Lineage (NCBI taxonomy): Eukaryota > Metazoa > Mollusca > Gastropoda > Lepetellida > Haliotidae > Haliotis > Haliotis rubra. Next base: position 411,446 of record NW_025767012.1, read on the forward strand.
CTCTTCAGTACAGACAAAAGTAATTAGCTGACAGTTCAAGTAGGTCTTCTGTTGGAAACATCTGGGTGTTAGTGGGGAGGTTTAGCATGCTTAGTGGTTAGTACTTGGCATAGTGTATTTTACGATGCCACTTTTAAGCAAATGACTGTAAAATTAATTTGGGTTCCATAAATATTTTCTTTGTAAATTATATTTCTTAATTTGTGTTACGTGCAATATTTTGTTAACACTACATACAATCTCTCTTTATATAGGTTTCTTCTTAGGTTAGCTGAAAATGCTTCAATGATCATATTTTAAGTTTGGAAAATAAATTGTTTCAGAAAATATCTGCTATTTGAGGTTTGAAGATTCTAAAACCTTTGGACACAATTATATGTTTTGAAAATGTAAAGTGTAGCTAAATATTGAAATGTCATTGCTAGAATCTGTCCAGAAACAAGTCCTATATATGTGTACCTGGTTTTGCATCCTATTATTGTCAGAATATGTAGAATGTCCAGGGTGTTAAGACAATGTGCAGCAGCAGTAGTTTATCCTTATCAAAGGTTCTGTGTGGTGAATACACCTATGCTGCAACATGAACATATTCTTCTCATACAGTCAGTGTCTCAAACCAAACTGCAGTTAAGTCTCTGAACTGCATGGAAGGAAGTCTGTATTCTCCCTGTTTGCATCAAGAGCTTAATAAAACATCTTTGTTTATTTTGATGCATTTCTTTGTTGTGTTGCAAGCAGATCCCATAAGAACTGCTCTCACATTCTTGAGTCACACCCAAAAAGAAAAAAATGTACCATGCCACTGTCATGTCATAACTATGGTGTCAATTTCTAATTACTGTTAGAAGTTCCTGACTGCACTGTTGATATTCAGTACATCAAGTTGTTTACAAGCGCCATTACATCCACTTCTAAAGGGTATTTTTGTCTTTTATCTTGATTTACTTGTGATCATGATTTAGGAATCGAGATGAAGAAATAAAACTAAATTTTATTAAGCTGAAATCAGACTTTTTACTGGGCGGATCTTGATTTTATCTGATATGTTTCAATGCGAGTATATTTTTCAAACAGTATTCTTCAGAAAACACAATAACACAATTTTATATCAATTGTTTATTTATCAAATTCAATGATAGCTGCAACCTTCAAATAACAAGTTTACAGTGTTTTTTTTCTGATAAAATAAAGTTCATCAGACTGCTTTAACATTTCAACCTTCAAAATTATGTTACAATGCCAGTTTGTAATGCCAGTTCAAATACTTGGGTGGAAGTGATGGTCACTGCAGGTTCAAATCATGTTTACTCACACCATGAAACATGTGACACGATAACTTGGGATAGTGTTTGACCCACAAAAGGAAATCACAAACTCTCCAACATTGACTGGCTCTTTGAGAGGCTGCATCAAATTGTCAGAAGCAAAATGTAAAATGACATCTCACTTGATGTTGTTACACCTGAGGTCATTGAAGAGGAACAGTGGATATTGACAGAATAAGATATATTTTCAACAACCTTTGAGGTAGTGTAAAGATAATTTTAAGCATTTCTTCAAAAGGAAAACAAATGACAAAAATGTAGAAGTATTCGATGACCTCAGGTATAGAAAAGTGGAAGGCAGACATTCACAGCTCCTTGATTCTACAAGGGGTGAGTTAGTAACTGAAGATGATCCAGGGGTTATCTGAACAAACATTTCACTCTTTGATTTTGTACTTGCAGCTCTATACGTATACTTACAAAAGACACTCAAGAGTATATTACAGCTAGCATTAGAGACATTTAGATACATACATCATCAAACTGTACTCCAAAATAGTTTAGAACACAAATCCATACTATGTATCTGACACATAAATGTCACCGCGCCCAGTGACTCACTTGTCAAACCAAGGAATATTTACACACACACAAAATGATTATGGGGTATCCCTGGTATATCTAATCCACAATAATAGCTCAGCATTGGCAACACAGGAATAACATGTACGCATCAGACCAGCTTCCAAAGATGCTTCCAAGAGACAATGCACATACTGGTATTTTTTCAACCATTGCAAATCATGTGACTTAAGTGTCAACGACATGCCAGTAGTATGTCAAAGTTCCATGCTTGTACAGGAAATGTCAGTTGGCAATAAATGTAGGTCTTATTCCTTGTTTCACAACCATACACACATATTGTTCCTGCAGTTCCTATCTGGCATATAATCGGCATCCATGGCAGATGAGCCTGAGCTAACAGGGTAATAATCTCACATACAGGAGTTCTCTACAGATGTGGTGTCCCAGTACATCCCTTTCATCCCAGTGCGTCAAACTTGCCAAAATAAGTTTGCACCTACTCTACAAATATTTACAGCAACATCCAACCAAACTCAATATTTAAAATAATATACAAATATATTACACACAAATACATAACAATGACTGGTAAAATTCAACAAGTTAAATATATAACTGTACATTGTAAAAGGAGCAAGAAAGAAAGAGAAAGAGACTTTGTTTAGGTATCAATGACAAAAGGACGTGAATGAGTTGCCATATTACAGATTATACCGTCCTCGGTGACTTCATGCCCTTGTTACTCAGATGGAAGTTCAGGTAAAATGGCATACACGGGCACTGACCCTCAACAGTCAGTACAACAAACTGGGAATTGGGGGGAAATATTGCAATAGTGGACATGAGTCCAACCATTCTTCTCATTGTTTTCCAAATCTTATTAAATAATCAATGGATTTTTTCATTTGCAGAGAGATTGATGTCAAATGAGTTTCTTTTGAAAAGTGCTTGTTAGGTTTACAATATGTTTTGGCATATGTACAGAACTAAACATGATATCACCCACCCCTGTATTTGTGTAGATTAAGGATTTCTTGTTACAGTGTGTTAACATCGCCAATATACATCTCAGGTTAGTGTAGTTAGTGTGTGTGTTGAACTATGTATGACCGAGAAAATGTGTTAAAAAAACACCAACTTGATTTACAAGAAATGTGAGTGATGAGCTTTGGACCTTCAATCTAACATACATGTTATTCCAAACAAAAATACGAAGAATTTTCAATAAATAGCAAAAGTTTGCACTTTCAAATTCACTCATCTTTCAACTTGTGTCTATTCACATCATTTTAAACAATCATTTTTTTTCTCCAGAATTTGGTTAACAAGCTGCCTTGCCACTAAAGAAATTCGCTCCTGCAAACAAAATCAATAACCCTGATTATCTAGCTTTCCTATGGTTAATGTCAAGCCTCAGTTTAGCATGACTACGCAGTTTCACCAATCAAATAGCACACTACAAAATAACTCAAATAACAAAAACAAGAGCTGATACTCTGCGGGACAACCCCCTCCGGTAACGGGAAGATGAAACTATGAGAGATAACAGGGTTGGTAGATGATAAGTTGATCGGCCGACTACGTTCGTATTGACAGTTTTTCTCTCAGACACCACTATACATCCACTTGTTTATGATGAAACTGTTCAAACCACACACACATGACTTGAGGTGGGTGGGTAGCGAGTTAAACCTCGGGACAATGCTGCCTGGTACATCCGCAACGTCCATTCACTTCGCTGAAACAACAGAAGGAGAAAACACACATCATGGGGAAAATATTCAACGCAAAGAAAGTAAAAGCACAAAATTTGATAGAACATACTTCAGGAATCATTCAAGAAATCTGAGACTCATCTTATTTTCCTGTTATTCTGTTACATCATTTCATTTTATAATATAAAGACAAAAAATGAAAAGATACAGTTTCATGACATGTTCTTGTGGCAAAGTTTCTTTGTTGACTCAGAACAGATGTTTTTTATGTTGCAAACTATAGCAAAATATAATTTAAGTGATTTTTTATAATGGCACTTGCTATTTAATTAGATATTTTCTATTCACATTCTTGATTGATCATGAACTGGTAATGATTAAGTAAAGTGAACCAGTTTTATGAATATGTTTTGTTTGGCAAAATAAGCCTAAGATCTGGCAACTGGTTTCTCAGGAAACAATCAGGAGTATTATGACTGAAGAGAGAGGGAAATCCTACACACCAGTAGAAGAAATCTGTTGTTGTGTTGCCTGGTGGGAGGCTTTCTGCTTTAACATCGTCCAATCAAACACATAGTCGTACTGGTGGTTGAGTGTCCGGAACAGGATCCGGAACAGTTGTCGCAGGTACATGTAGTCAGGAGCCTCTTCAAAACGTAGGCCTCGGCAGTAGTTCAGGTACATGGCAAACTCAGCCGGAAAACCCTGCATGACACATTACCATCCTTTACACAAGTGTCACTTTACAGCAGAAAATGGGTACCCGGTGGAATAAGTCGTGAGACTATTAACCTTCTAGCACCCAACAGGCAGCTTGGGTTATCCGGGGTAATAATGATCAGATTGTGTGCTTTGACCAGGATATCTAGCCTGGAAAATGCATGTTATAAATCTTCTCATTATTATTATGTGGTCACATTCAAGGTGACATGCAGTCATGTATAACTACTGATATGCCATACATTCGACTTATCACAATACATTTGGTTTCTGTACTGAGTAAGAACTATAACAGACTTGTAACAAAACACTGTGTGGATAAGACAATCAATTAAGCTAGTATCCATTAATCTGTACAATGACACCTCTCAGTGGGATTATTCCTTACCTTACAGAGGACTTCAACTGGCGTTGACATTTTCTTTTCACTAATTTTCTCATATTTCTGCTTCTTTGTGGCAGCCTGTTGAAGGAAGATAAAAAAAGAACTTGAGCCAAATACAGGGACCTATGGCATTGTACAATGCTAGAAAAGCACCATAATATGACTGTATGCCCTGATCCCTAAACAGCAGGTTATAGTTGTTATATATATCAGCACTTGCCCATGTTACACTGCACCCGTCTCCTCTCCACACGACAGGCGTTACACAAATAGTGACCCATACACTATGTACAACAGCAAACAAATATTGGCATCAGTAAATGGGTTAGTTAATAAATTTCTGGGTCTGTTCTATTTTATTAATCTCATGACTAACAACTTTGGTAGCTATGTTGAGTTCGTGAGCTGTAACTTATATCATACACTAGAAAAAAACCTACCCTACTTGCTACACATATCAAATTTAGCAGCATGACTAATGACTGCCATCAGCTGTTAGACCACTGACTCATAGAGTGGCAAGTATTACTACTATGTCAAACTTGATCTTGGATAAAAGGGCAATAGATCTACTCCTCCCTTGCTAACGAAGGAAATCATAACCATGATATAACACAAAGCAAACTGATCTTACTCTCAGCCCTTGCCATGGTAAAGATCCCCTATTGAAGTACATGAGGACATATCCGAGAGACTCCATGTCGTCCCGCCGACTCTGCTCTATGCCCAGATGGGCGTTGATACTGGCATAGCGAGCAGTGCCTGTCAGGTTCTTGTCTTCTCGGTAAGGTATGTGCTGTCTGGAGCGATTGTCTCGGTACTTTTTAGCTAAGCCAAAGTCTATGATAAACACCTGAAACAAAACAATAGCAAGAGTTCAGAGGTGAACACATGGCTTAAAGTAAGATTCATATGGCACACTATAAAAGAACGGTATCATGGTTCACCCTATGAAACCAAAAACACAGAATACACTAAACTCCCCAGCAGCCATGACATAACAGTTTATCACAAATATATCAAGCAGGGATTATACGGGAATATTGACTTGGACACTGTTCTTCCACTTAATAGTTGAGTTCCATTTGGGGGCAGGTAAATATTACATTCAAGGATATGTGAATATCAGAATATAAGGAAAGTAAGTACAACAAGAATACCAGTTGAAGTAACATACTTGTGAACCGGTGTGAACACATAGTGTGTCTGTACATGTAGGCCAAGACCAGTACATTTACATTTAACAGCAGCTTGTGGAACATGTAACATGCATGTATGGTAAATAGTTTTGACTTGAACGTGTTGTGTGTATGTTACAAAGATAGTGCTTCAATTACATGAGCGATCTGTGAAGATCCATGCCAGAAGACTTAGAAACATGCTTGTTGTAAGAGGAGGCATGGGATTGCTGACTTGGTTGGTGCATATCATTGTATCCCATTTGCATAGTTTGATGCTCATGTCAATCACAAGATTGGCTGGTTACGGTCCACCGTCAGTAAAGCTAAAACATTGCTGACTGCAGCATTAAGCAATGAACAAGTGAGTTACAAGAACAGCTTTCAGTCTCACCTTGTTACAATGTCGCCCAATACCCATGAGGAAGTTGTCAGGCTTGATGTCTCTGTGAATGAAGTTCTTGTTATGAACATACTCTACACGGTTGATCATCTGCAACACAGACATTCATTGATTAGACAGTTACACACTATAATTAGACGCTCATACACAATAACCAAATAATGTTCCATATGCATACATAATTCACAGACCATTCACTTCACTGTCACAGCACTAAAAGATTCAGAGTTCCAATAACAGTGTTGAGGGAACTTGACAAGTCCCTTATATATCTTGTTATTTCATCATTAAATACAATCTTGTCATCTTCTCACCACTATCAGCATCTCATTATGTCTGCAAACAACAAGATTCTATACATCAAACACAAATAACCCTAGTCATGCTCATTACTGGTTGCCAAGCTAGACAACATGACATAGGTCTGAACCACTGTGACTAACATGAAACTGACATGTAATCAATACAGCCACTAGATACCCTACTAACCAGCGGTCAACACTGTATTCTGTGGTTTATGTTGTTTACACTTGTTTACAGCCTACTGCTATAATACCAGCAAATCCCAAAATCAGCAGTCTTCCAGATAACAGATTCCTTAACACTAAACTCAGCCAATAAATACTTCATCTGATTAGGAAACTGGTAAGCAAGTTCAATCATTGTTTCTCATACAGTTTTTAACACAAAACATTATACACGAATTACTCAGGGTTCGAAATACCTTATATATTAGCGTGTCATGGCACGGTAAATATTGAAATGGCACGATTAAAAAATGTTCTCGGTGCCCTTATGGCACTCCTAATCTTTAAGAGACATAACTCACCTTTAGTCATTTAATCTCCAAAACAAAACACTTACGGAGATGACAAACAAGCAAAAACATTTAATGACTTTAGAAATCACTGCCCAAGAAATCACTGGAATTATGATGGATGATGTAAAGAAATCTGGTTATTTTTCCATTTAGAGTGATGGGAGTACTGACAGTTCGGTTATTGAAGAGGAAATTGTGTATGTTAGATATACTGAACAAATGAACCTGTCACAAAATTCTTAGCTGTTAAGGTGTTGGGAAAGTAGAACAAATGAACCTGTCACAAAATTCTTAGCTGTTAAAGGTGTTGGGAAAGTAGAACAAATGAAGCTTAAGAAAGCCATCTTAAACAGATGACATATCAGTGATAACAGAAAACAGGTTACATATGTTGTTTACTAACAATAAATTTCCAATGATCATCATCATTGCTACAGTCAGTTATTCTAAAAACATGTGGGCACACTTGATTTCTGAAAGGCACATTTATAATATTTGCCTGGTGCCCTAAGGCACACTTAGAAAAAAGAAGTATTTCTATCCCTGAAATTACACATCTCAAAATGCTAAGTACTGTTCAGCAGTCATCTGACTTATTTTCATGGATTTGAACATGCTTATGCTTACAGAATATCTAAATAACGAGATAACATGTGTGCACTTTTGGTGGGTTTTTTTTCAAACACAAGAAAAGCATGAGCAATAAGAATGATGAGTAAACCATCTGTTTTAAATACTAAACTATCATGTGAAAGCACAATAAACCATACATGGGATGTGAAAACTACATACATTACATGAAAATATCTACTGCAAAACCGACTACCGAGGAAGTTATTGTTCCTGTAGGGATGCACGGACATAACATAACTGCTGTAACTGATAAAAAAACATCTGAAAATGAAACTAGCAGAAGACATAATACCTGGAAGTACACTTCAATTGATTGGTTCAACCTAATAAACAAATCTAATACCATTAGTCTATTTTGTAAACTGTACAATCCTTAATCCACAACAAACACAATACACAGCATATTTTTAGAAAATCAATATTTGCTCACAAAGTCTACTTTCAGTCACATCTTTCAACACAACTCACTTAACCCTAGACATATAGTCTGGATAAAAAGTAAGTAAAATGTCACTTTGTCTATTTCACAAACACAACTTCACACTTTTTCCTTCTACATAAATTAATCAATTAAATAATGTACTTGATTGGGGTCTTCAGATCAGTGGTTAAAAAACACCAGCTTTAGGAGATTAAAATCTACTCTTACTTTTCACTGGAATACACCACAACATTCGTTGTTCAAAATTGAATTAGATAGAGAAAACTAGATATTTTGGTCTTTTTACGTAATTACACATATGCTTGTGAGATTCCATTAGGCTTTGCATGTCAGTGCCAATTGATGTAATCAAGCTGATTTGAGTTGTGTTGGCCAGGGATGGGTGGAGTAGTTCTCTGCCTGGAACAGACTGCCTTGACTGGCTGACATTTCCTGGTGGCTGGACATAATCATTGCCACCTCACCAGACTCTGCTAGAGTGAAGCAGACAACATCTTCAGATCAATACAAAAGGCAGGCAAGGAGCTGCTGCTGGTGGTGGCCACATAGCACTGCCGCTCCGGCCTCAGTCTGTCCAAGCTCGCATATCACTTAGCATGCTGATGAGAGAGCTAGCAGCCTCTTCAGCACTGTAGCATAATACTCTGTCGTGTCTATTGATACAGAAAACAAATCGTGTTTTCTGTACACAGGTTGAAAGGTAGAAACATACTGCATGAAGTTCTCTTGAACAGAAGACATGATTAATATATGCTTCATACTGTCACTGTATTTACCTGATCTGCTAGCATTAGAACTGTTTTCATCGTGAATTTCCGTGAGCAAAAGTTAAACAGATCTTCGAGACTTGGCCCCAGCAAGTCCATCACTAAAACATTGTAGTCCTTCTCCTGTCCGAACCATCTGCAACAACAAAATAAACACATGTACCTCTTTTAATTTCACAGAAATATGAAAAATGCTACAGAAGAAAAATAACCATATTCATCCAATGCATCCTGTTAGATGGATCAGTCTACGACCACTGACCTAAAACCTGGTGATAAGTACAATTCAAGACAAATCATTATTGAGAAAGTTCATCAGCATGTTTTTCTCCCAAGTACTGACAACAATGAAGGTTTCAAACATCCAGGTATGGATGGATGTTTTAAAAGTTTGGCCAAGTTTGACCTATCACCATTTGTAATTTCATTGTGTTATTATTCACAAAACAGCCTTAAAAGTTTTTTTTTTATCTCTGTATTCACATATATTTTATACAACCAATTTTGAAAACTGTTTTCAGTTATTGTTTTCAAACACAGACATATGGTATCAACATGTATTTACTGAATATTACCTAGGTCAAAAACTCTTGTCTTGTCTTATGTATATGTCAGGGTAGAGATTGCGATCTGGTAGGATTGGAGATTCTACCAGTAGAGATTGCGATCAGAGTCTCTACTGGTACAATCAGAGATTCTACCAGAACCATTTCCAATTCAAATGGTAGAAACTCTGATCGATCCGTGGCAAACAACAAAGATGACAACAATTGTACAAATTTATGGAGAGATGGAGAAGTGTAATAATACTTTGGGAGCAGGGCCTGACGAAGATTATTATAAAATTACATTCTAAGCAGAAGTGATATAAGAGTGGGAGAGTTGGGTTTAACACTCCTTCAAATATTATTCCCACCATATCTGTGAGGACAAGGCCATGAAGAGTACAGATGAGGTAGACAAATGGTTAGTTAATTTGTAAAGTAGCTCTAGTTTATAGGCAGGTCAGAACCAGTGACACCTAGATACTGTGTACATGATATAGAGCTCTAGCTTTACAGCAAGGGCTGGGAAGAAGGGGAAATCATCTGTTTCAGGGACTGTGAACAGAGACATGAGCCATGGCAGGGACAGAAATGCTGTTTTTCTTTTAAGTGCGCTACATGGCACCCCCAGGGATGACATTGTACTATTAGCAGAACCGTGTATTTTGCCTTCGGTTCGGTATACCTTAATGCAATCCAAAAATTTGGTTTTTGTACTGTTCTTCTATCTAGTCATAAAATGACAAGTTTTGTTCATTCCATGGTATTTAACAATGTAAGTTTTGGCTCTTGTGGTCAATTTTCTGCATTATGATCATATCTCATGTACCGAACAAAAACCCCAAAACATTCAACTATACTTCAAGCTAAATAAGTAGTTGTGATTTAGAAATTTCCTAATGACATTGTTTCTAAGTTCTATATGGGCACATCTATCATGTTTACTTTGAGAAATACCAAGCGTGTAAATAATGTCCATTCATTTTAGTTTCAGCCATAAATTTATCACTGCATTCACATATTATACAATGCCTCATACTCTTTTTGTATAATTTTTTTGATTACTTCTAAGTTTGCCCTTAGCTGTGAACTTATCTTGACAGTGATTTCAACTGAGCCGCTGAATTTTGAGGACTGATAAGCATATATATAAGGCTTGAGGGGATATATTAAAGATTCACTGATGGTTTTAACATTTAATGATTTAATGCTTATGACTGTATGCAACGCCATGAATATGCTCCCAATGTTGTATTTGTCACTTTGAAGTGAAACAGTCAGGCAAGTGATCCCTTAAACTATTAATAACTAAACAAAGCCTCAACACATCAGACCCATTACCCCTTCCAGTTTGTTGAAAGTATTAAATCTCTGGTTATTTATTGATATATCATCATAACTGATGTTTTTTCAAACCTCCTTGGAATCGGAGAAGGTATCTGTTCTGGTCAAATGCTTTCAATAGTGAACTATTCATCATTCTAAACCCACACCTATGACAGATGTAATTTGATCAGCCAGATCCACATGGTGCAATGTGCCACGTATTGTGTAATATCGTCATGCTACCTTCAACAGAGTCAAGCCTACTTCCAATCTCATAACAGTCTAAAAATATACATGTAATTTAAGTCCCTGGCAACAATCACATGTGAGGGGAGGTCACACTACACTGTGTTTTCGCTAATGGGTTCACAAAGGGCAGTTCAATGGCTTTGCACAGTGGCTAGCCAAATTAGGGCCATTTTTTTCTCCACGTCTTTATCATGTTTACCTGAAATGGAACCTGAAATTCTATCACATTCAAACTTATTCACTTTTGTTATATCCCACATAAATGAACATAATAACAGACTAATTATACAATATATTGTTGGCCAAATTATAATTATCCCATGATTAAAGATGCACCTGTTTTGATCAACAAAAACATTTTTGTTGAAATTCCTTGTATAATTTAACTGTTGGTAAAACTACTAAAAGTAAACGTAACAGGTCTCTCTTGAGTATGACACGGAAATGAGCTGTAACAAGCCCTTACGTCAGCAATCTCTCTCTACGTCAACACAGATAGATGGAGACGGGAGTTGACAACCTTGAGGAGGGTACTGATGTCAACAGAGCTGACATATATCTCAGTAGATAACAGACTCTGATGAAAAGTACATTTCAAACAATCCCATTTCATATTGTTTCCCTACAAAACCAGGTCAATATGCCCCACCACTGGGGGTGTATTTGCTGCCTAGCACTAAGGTAGATAGAGCCAGGTAGAGGACCAATGGTTGTACAGACTATGTGCTGTACAAGGCTAGGCTGCTTCACATGGGTGACAGACAGGTCAGGGAGTCCACGGGAAGGCAACATCACCTGTCAACTTCACATCAAGGCGCAAGACGGCTCTCCATTTTTATGGCAGTAATAATCTGCTTCACACTGCAGTAACCAAGGTAAATCAGAGCGGAGGGATCAGCCCGAACACATTACACAAGTCGGGCAAACATACTATCTCTAGGGCGGTTCCTACTGTAATCGCACAGCTGAAGATAGAAAATCTTATGGTATTTTTTACCTGTTCCAATTAAGGTGACTGGCTGTTAATCATTACCAGGTTATGTAAAGCGCGAGGTCACCATTCCGTGATCATAATAGGTGCAGGTCACAAAGAACAACTGGATTCATACATACTGATAAACAAGACCAAGGTAAATCACAAGAAAACCACTTGAACTTAAATGCCACAAGCAATCAACAAGACAAAAATCAGTGTTTCAAAAAATGCCACTCCTTGTCCTCCAACAAGAAGTATGAAAACTGCATAGAATCATAGATAACATGAAAACACTGACATAACTTCACAGATATCATTGAAGAAATAAAAAGAAAATTCCAAAGTGTGTCAGTTTTGTAGACGATTAACTCATCCATATGATTTGAGAAAATGAATGTAACCTTCACAAGGAAGTTGTAATAACTAAACTTAGCCAAGGTGACCTGGTTTTTCAATTTCCCATACGATGAGTAAACACTGTGTTGTATAACAAGGAGGTGAGTGTTAGCATTTGGTGGGTGCAGCTGGATACATGTGAAGAAAAGAGGAAAATAAGTTGCTCGGTCTTTGGGTTGTCAGATTCAAAAAAGAGAGGTGACACAGGTCTCCCAATGAAAAGGACGTGACACTGACTTGTCAGTTTCAACTACTTCATCTGCTCTATCATGAAGGTTGCTTCATTCACCAAGCTCCTCTTGGGGAAACAAAACATTATGAGGACATATTAAGAACAAATATGCCCAGTTGTGTCAAACAACTTATATAATGACACCCAGAGACAAGTAAAGTGTTGAGATTATTGATTCAGTTACCTATAGATGTAATATTATTAGAGATGATTACAGACTTTACAGTCCGCTTAATTGGTTCTAATCAATTCAAGGACTTCACTTGTAGATTCCAGTTGGATTCCAAGTGTTATTGAGTACGAATAAACAGTCATGTAACATTTTCCTTTGTGTTTTCTGAATCATTCGAGCTAGCCTTGAGTTAAAATGCTGTTTTGATGCCAAATGATACCAGGGCTCCAGATAATTTTTCACATCAGGAGTACGTACTCCTTATTTGTTCAATATAGGAGTACTGGAAAACCTTAAGAGTACATTTAGAGTACTGAATGGAATTTAATGGAGTACCAGTAATCTTGTGTTTCATTTCATATATGCGTCAAAACATTGCTACTCTTGTGTGAACAGGTAAAAAAACCCAATAAAACAATACTTTTTTCAGATAAATACGTCTGTAAATGATTTTAAGACCGTGACACCTGCTGTGGTGCGTATCTGCTACGTTTTCTAAATTATTTCCTACCGTATCATGCATATGTTTTAGCCGTACATACGCCGATACGGCTCTTATCTGGAGCCAAATGATACCTTGTACAAAATGTTACATGGTCCATAAAATGCAATTGTTAAATGTACAATGCTAATCAGTCTTAAAATTAAAAAGGCACTGATTACAGTATGAATGACTAATATTTTTTAAAATCATGTTTAACCTCAGGCATTAGACAATCAAACGCCAAACCCTTCCCTTAAGTCATACTTTTATTCTTGCTGTTTAAAAAAATATATGTCAGCTTGTATACTTCACAAATATGACAGATTTAATCTGATGTTCAAATAACAATTCAATCCTAGTATTTTGGGACTTATTTACAAACGTGACCAACAATTAACATGTTAAATGTTGATATTTTCTGCAGTGCGAGTGAATGTTTAGACAAATGACCATTAAGGTCAACATGCCCTTTATTTCTTACAGACGTCAGCAATGAGCACCAATTGACAGCAATGAAGATCGGATACATCTTGCACTAGACTGAGTAATCACTCCTGAGTAACTCACATTCAATACGATGCATTAACAATTTACAGTACTATTGTGAAACCAGCTGGGGGTTACAGATTTGAAGGCTATGTAGTTTGAACAGAGACGATTCATATTCATAGATCAAGTATGAAGAATACAATGTCCAACATATTTCTACTCAGCAGCTTTGTAGGGCTCCATGTTCACTCGGCTGCATGTTGGAAGTATGTGTAATTTACCATGGCTGAATTTTAATTAAATTTCTCTCCAAATACAGATTTTGGCTTGATATATGCCAACAATATTATCCTTGATTAATATATTTTCAATATTTATTTGGCACAACAACATCTGCTGTAGTATGTTTTAAAGCATGATCAGTGCATGTTGTGCTGATGCTAAGGCTGTCATTATTTTCAATAAGCCATACTTTGAACATATTGAAAGTAAAGGTCATTTTCAACTTATGTTACCTCGATGAAAACACCCAATCAAACAATGATTTCAGCAAGGTATCTTGATGCCCAAATGTACAGAAAGGACACAGAGTAACAAAATACTGTATGCCTCAGATCATCCAATAATATTCATTTTACCAAAACTCTTCACAAAACATTTAAAGGTAATGTAAGTTGAATAATTATCAAATCTTACAGTAAAGTACAATATACAATTGTAATGCTTACCAGGGACCTGTTTCACAAAGTGACCTTGGCACTATGAATCACACAACTCTGTTAATGTATACAACAATTGTAGCCCTACGATTGCTTTCTGAAACAGGGTCCATTGACCCATATTTCCTTCGACCTTTGAAATTAATTATAGGGGATTGCTGGACCCCAGTTTTAAAGTCAATTTTAAACCCAGAATCAGATACAAAGTACTAACAAGGTACAGGTAATACACCTTATCTCAATGACAATCTAGTGACATTGCTCATCTGCCTGTAGGTAATACAAAGACCTAACAATACTTAGTAGGCTATCGAGTGATTACAGTATCAGGTAATCAAAAGTTGGCTGGATTTTATCGATGACTGTGCAAGACGGTAAATTTGTTACTTTCTGTCATAACTAAAACCTTGTTTTCACTAAGTCAAGATCCTATGAATAGGTAGACATTAAATAGATACCATCACAAAAATGTACACATCATCTGTCAAACACTTGTTTCGGTTTGTACACAACTGTGTGAATATTACCATGTGTTGCAAGGCAAACAACCTGGTAGTGACTTAAGTGAGTGTCTGAAACTCCCTTTACATTGGCCAGTAAAACAGAAGTGAGTGCCTGTTGCTTGACACCTCACTAGCACTGCAGTATTTCACCTATGCCTTGACTTGCTTGACACAAAAAAGGCTGCCAACAACCTTTACCAAAGTTTAGGCATGCAGGATTTCGAAGTGTAGCTGAGGGTGATCAAACCTCAACAGGGTGGTATAAAACTGTACGTGGCAGATGCTACAGAGAACTTATATTATATTGTCTTAATAATTTATTATTTATTTTAACTTCAAATCATACCCTTTTCCAAGAGCTTGTTACCATTTGTGTAAAGTGTTCAAGATTCAGGGTTAGCATTAGACTCATCTGAGTTAAAAATCAGATGGTGTTCAGCAGGACAGGTCTGCTTCCTCATCAACATAGGAAGTCCATCATGTTTCTGAGGCTCAGTCTAAGAATCCTTGAAGCCTGTGATACCATGATATTCAAATCTAGTTGACAATCTCAGTTTCATTTTTTGACAAACCACACTCACATGGAGATGGAAAGCATATTTGTGCCAATCCTTGAAGATACCTTTCCATGTATACCAAGAAACAAAAGCAACCTAGAATCTTAGCAGCTCCAAATGCGACAATAAAATCCATTATAACACACATATAGAATGTTTGAGCTAATGTTTCATGTTCTCTACATTGATCAGTTTTACTAAATAGTAGGGCTGTAACGAATACACTATGTTGCGAATGATACGTATCACGAATATTTGGTAACGAATACGAATAATTATTCACGAATACAATATTGTAGTTAAGTGACTGATGCACAATACTGAATGCCCATGTTGACAGTGTTAATTTGTCCAGGCAATAACCAGTCATCTCATGACACTCAAATTTGGTATGTAATAGTTAAGTTGACAGTACCATGTGCGGCCTTGGCAAACTAACATGACTTGCTCTACTACAAGGCTAGTACATAATGCATTCTTGCATATCTCATTTTGAAAAAGGACATAAGGGTTCAAGTAAAACACACTCCCTTAAAAATTGTAAATATTCATGCATATTCGGTTCTGGTGACCACGAATAACGAATTGAATTCATGAAGGGCAATGGTTCGATTCACCGAATATGCGAGTGAATCGTTACAGCCTTACTAAATAGTGGATGGGCATCTGCCTAAAAACTGGAAAGTCAGTGGATCGATCCCGTGGATATTTCATACCCAACAATGCTGAAAGATCATACTTGTTCTTACCCTGCATGTTGCTCAGCAATAAGGAGGTTAATTATTGAATGATGAAGCACAACATGTCAGAGTGGCGTATCCCATCTTGAACTTTATCATCCAGCTAGCACTATGTACATGATATAACAGTAAAAGTGCAATAATCTTGCACTTGACGTTTAACCTCACTTCACAGCCCCTCACCACTGCTAGGCAGAAAAAACAAGCATGACCATGTAAAGAACATCAAGACATCAGTGTTGAGTTGGATGTTCAAACATTAAAAGGACACTTACCTTACATGTGGTATACCAGCTCCACCTTGTAATATTTTATACAGTTTACTTTCATATAACAACTGTGGATGTCTGGCTTTATTTGCTTCCAATTTAGCAGCCACTTCCTGGAAACAAGAAGAATTTGTATGACAAATGTATGCTATAAACCATCAGTATTATGGTTACTTTTAACCTGCCATCAGTTTGAAGAAACAACATCAATACAGTCTAATATGGTCTCCACTGTCTAGGGTCATATGCTACACTAGGAAAGTGAAGAGACTCTTATTGTATAGGTAAAGCAAATCTGTAATGAAGGTGAGCTACAGAACCTACTCCATGTGCACGGTCCTTATTCAGCTATCTATATGGTACAAGACAAATACCATCTGAAAAATAATTGATGTGGTCAACATGATAAACAGATCGCCTCAAAAATCATGTAAGTCAAAGCAAAATGTCAAACATCTGGTGATAAACTCACCAGAATAGCTAGCAGTAACTCTCTCTCAGTGTTTCGCATTGTTTACAGGAATTGTGACAGTATTTCCTGAAGCTCCACAAATAAATAAGTAGGTATACTTTACCATGGTAATAGTATCATACCTAAATGCTGTGTAGGAAACATGAAAGTTATGAGGTCCTTATCAAAACCCCGATGCTGAAACATAACTGTTCAGGGCTCCCTCGATGCAGTACCAGAGAATTAAAATTGAAGACAAACAGAACCACCCCTTAATATGTCACAAGTTCTTTTTGCAAAAACAATATGGAATGAAATGTGGACAAAGCTAACATTACCCATGTGTTGATGTAAAAGACTTGAACTGGTATCTTTCTCAAAGAGAAACCATGCCATGAGCTAAAAAACCCAAACAACCTGCCACCACATTACCCGACTGCAATATATCAGCAGTGGACCTCTATCCAACTTTCAAGCATAAAACAATCCTATCCAACAGTAGATCACAGTCTTGACTACATTCCTAGAGGAAGATGTGACCTTTAAGGGAGACAGTCTAGGACCTATAGTCTTCAGAATTATTCAAAGAGTTGTTTACTTTACATTCAGCAAGGTAACAACACAAACATGTTCTGTCTTCTTATCAGCCTGAATCTCCCCTGTAGCAAACATGAATACAAATGACACATAAGCTCCTTACTGGCAGTGGACGGACCAACCATGTCGACTGTGACATATAATCTATCTGCCCAGCACACAACTGAGCAATGAGGGGGTGGGACTAAATTACTGGTAACCTTCCACATACACAAACATCATCTACATCACTACAAGTCTTAGGGTTATAGTAATTTCAGGCAATTTACAAGAGTTGTCACAATTTCATAACATTTTCACAAGGCTACGTAATTAATGAAATTTAGGCTTACTTAAATAACTTCAGTTTCCTTATCACTTCATTGGGTTGTTCCAGTTGAAGTGCCAGCACCTTTATCAGCTGGGTTGGAGATAGTTAATTGTTTATATATAAATACTACAGTACACAGACATGAACACACAAAAAGTACTGAAGCACACTGAAAAATTGATAAAGGAGTTGAAATTCATAAATGAAACCTGTCAATGAAGCATCAAAATGGTTTCAAAATAGTATTAATGCATTAACAAAAATTCAAATGAATAGACTTGTCCTCATAAAATTAGGATTGCTTTGGTAACTAATATTTGTATATTTTCTATGCTAATTTATTTAACACTAAATGTGCCTCTATACACTTTCAGGTATTGCCAATGGATGTGATGTTGATGTAAAGTGAACCTTCCCACAGCTGACCATTCCCAACCTACACTAAAGAATGAACCATGAATTGTCACAAGTTTAGACACAAAACTCTTTTAGCAACGTTTATTAAACATGCACTGATGTTCACATATCTTGGATCATAACAAAACATTATGATGCCAAATGCCCTAATATCTATCAAGTTTGAAACATGTACTTGATTTGCATACATAGAAAGCACTTACTAAACAAACTGGATACAAGAATGTATGTTTGTGTTTTGGGCTATTCTATTGTCACATTTTATGTTTTTGGAGAGCAGTGTTTATCATAGCAAGGTGTGTTGCGGCATATAGACATTGTAAATACTCGGATGATGGCTTGTGTTTGAAACAACGTCATGCATAAGTTTCCAAGATGTTTTATAGTTGAGCAGACATTTAGTGACAGTCCCATAATACAGGGATAAAACAAATGTGATCTACATTCATATATAGACAAACAAGAGTCATGATACACCATGGTACTGATATGAAGTTGTTCATATTAGTGTTGGAAATTAGTTAGAATCTTATAATTGATGATTGGTTCATTACAACCGATCAATCATCAAAAATAGTTGGTTAGTGTTATTTATCAAATTGCCCTGGTTATGTTTGTTAATGTACACAAAATAAAGAAAAAAACATGTAGTTCTTTCGGTTGTTTTGGTAAATTCCATGTCTTTAAAGGGTGACTAATATGTTAGGAACATAAATTTCCTGGAGTCTTCAAGATAAATTTTAATCATGACTTGGAACGAGCTCGTAGTGCTTATGAAACGCAACAAACAAAACCAACCTTATGATAAATATTGTCAATGCAAACAAGTGTTCCAAAATTGTTTGTGTTCAATTATGACAAAATGTGATCGATTGCTTGGTCGTTTAGTCATTACGACCAATCTTCAATTATTTCAATCAATTGGACAACCACTAGTTCATATACATCAGTCTGCAAAACCTGTAGCGCACCACAAACAACAGAGTTATACCATGATTACAATGGACAGAAAAATCATAAATCTTATCATGTAACAAGTCAATTAACATCATACAAGCAAAAGAACATGTTACATAATGAAACCTGTATGCACTGATACAGAGAAATACAATTTAGAAACTTGATACATGCCCCAATGAAACACAAATGGAAGAGGTATGCAAAACTCATTCACAAAATTGATGTCCATCTACATCCACATATTGAGGCTTTCCTGACATATAAGAATGTCAGTAAGATCAAAAGAATCCTAAAATAGCATAATAACAATGGTCACTGATACATATTTCCTAGGACTCACAACACAACTGCTGACATGTACATGACAACCTCATACTCATTAATCACAACTCAATTTCACATCCAGGGTTGCTGGGACAAAAATGAACATACCTCTGAATATGTTTCAAATTCTACCGTCCCTAAAAAACCCATAACACTCACAACAGAGGTCTTGGTTAATTAATGTGTACATCATAGTTAATCTTTCACTCAAATATGCCATATGATGCGCAAGGTCTTAAGGTTCATAAAATTTCTCATGATATTTTATTATTGTGTTCAGAAAGGTTGAGGAACTGTTATTAACCTGTAAAACTGACATGAAAAAGAAATACATTAGATTGATATCTATAGACTTGATGTGACTGTGAATGCATAACTTCTACAATATTTTCAACCTATATCTACAGGAGTAAGTGTTCTGACTAAGAGTAAATTCATTCATACCTCCTTAACACATTTATATTTCCCCTGCCCCTTCCCTAAACATGTGTATACATTATTCCATATAAAATCTTAAACAAATGAGAACTACCAAGGTATACAAATATGAAAATAACTGGGTTTTTGACAGAACCAGACGTGTTCAACATATGGGACTCGTACTGTTGGTAGCAATTTCATAGGTTACTTTTCAGTTGACATCTCATATCAATGACAGATACATGGGTGTTCATTCAATATATTTCGAAGACATTTTCACCACTTTGAAATGGCACATTGTGTGACGTTTGAAAGAAATCAGCTGTCAACATATGAATGAAATGTCCCTGATGGATGGTTCTAAATTCACAGCCGATATGACACACAAACACTCGATTTCTCGGATACCATACGCATAATGACTAATTTCATACTTTTGTGGTCTTATCCATGCTTATATGGTAAAGAAAAATGTAAGATTGTAGTTCAACTGCGCCCAGAAACTCACCTCTCCACTTGAAATGTTGATGGCAAGATAGATGTCACCGAAAGATCCACTACCGATTTTTCTAACAAGTCGGTACTTCCCGGCGACATGAAACTCGGTTTTAGCGCTAGACATATTGTACTTTGAGTATAAAGTATCTGATAAAGAGAATTACAATCGTCTAGTGTGGTAAACCCTCACGATTTTCCATTTTTCATCGTTTGTGTATTCGTCGTCTGTCAGATATGGTGGAACACCAACACAAAGACTTCGCGTTGCATTGTGGGAACTGGGTAGGATCATATAGTAGCTTCCTAACAACACTCTTCAACCGGAAAATTACAGTGACGTCACGGTTGTTATGTGTCATATTTCACTATCGACTTAGTCATTTCGACCTCCCGAAAATGTGATAAAAATACTTTCAACATATATTCATCAGGTGTGTCTTCTGACAGACATTTTTGGAAGTAAAGTATTCGACGATCTGACCTGTCAAAAAGGTTTTGATATTGTGTAATTAATCCTCTCCACACCCCCACCCCACCCCCACCCCATTAATTTAATAATACATCTACTGTTAAAAATTAATATTGCGGCACATATAAAAGCATGACACAGATAAAAAATAAAAGATACTGTATATCCTGACAGTCAGTAACTCCGATGAATTGTTAAACCATAAAAAATTCTATGTGTAGTCGTGGCTTTTTAAAATCAATAAAAATGTTGGAAATATATATTGCTGTGACAGCAATATTTCATAATTAACTGGAGAAAAATGAAAGATGTTTATGCATTTTGCCTTCACATAAAAAGGGATGAAATGCAGAGACAATACATCGTTATGGTAATAAATCACATTATTACAGTGTAATATTAGTTTCAAAGATATTCTTTGAAAATGTGTACTATTATTGATGAAAGCATTATTGCGAAAAATGGACATTTAACAATGATATGAAATACCCCTTATTCAAATTGTATCCTTAATTTAAATTGATTATCCTCGTATTAATTTATTATTTAGTTTTTTATATTATTTTATTTGTATATTTACATGACTACGATGTGTCAAAAGTATTACGTTCCATGTATAAAGTTGTTCGTATAAAGGTCTATCACGTTACATACATATTAATTTGTCATCAGGAAAGTAGTACCTCAAATGGTCACCAACTTACTGCAGAGGGTCGCTACGGGTTACGAACTCAGTAAGTCGTTCAACTTGACTGGTAAACTTGAGATGGGCGAGGCTCGGTTGCGCTAAGTTACACAACACATCTTTCAAGCATATATCACGTTCGATCGACCCAAATAAAAGCATATGCTTGTCAAAGCGAGGCGATGTGAAGAAAACGATGCGTCACAGTTTAATGCTTTTCAATGAGAAAACGTTTCCTGTTTTTTATGTCTCCTACATGCTGGCTTTATATGTGTCTTAAATGCAAATGTTTTCTTTCTATATATACAAATTCTTTTCGGTTCAGTGATTTGACGTTGTATCTACGTTCAGTCATAACAATTACACCAGTAAACTGTGTTAATATAATTTTAACCACACAAGTATAAGTATTAGTCTAAGGTAGGTGAATATCCAGTTTCTTTGCAAATATCGAGTTAAAAGGGTCATTTTGCTTGTTGGGACCATGAAATTATATCGAGATATCCGAAATATCGAGACAACCGTATCGAGTTAAAAGAGCTTGAACAATGATAAATTATGAAGGATTTTGCCGGGACCGAGATGTTATATCGAGACAACCGAGATATCGAGTTATCAGAGTTCGACACAACGGTGCTCGACTGTATCTACCTACAGAACGACACCGCTTCTATATCTTGCATCGATCAACGAATCCGCTCTAATGCTAAACATTTTCCTTTTAAATGCGTTTTAGAAAAAAGAAACAACTATATTACACAAAACGCATAGTATATATGTTATTACAAATAATAAAGTTGAGAAACAGAGCTTAGGGAATATATTTATTGAAACATTTGATTATTTGCGCTCTGCAATATTCTCTCACAATTAATGAAGTGTACTGGTGAAATTGGACATTGTTTTTTCCGTATCTGTGACTATACATTTACCTGAAACAGGTGAATAAGATAATTAGGTGAGGTGAGGTGAAATTGGGTTTTACGTCGTGCTCGAGAATATTTCGCTCATATGACGACGTGCATGCGTGTGTATGTGTATGTGCAGCTGCTTGTACTAGCCCAGACTTAAGCTGGTTTTATAGTGCTAGCCCACTGAGATACCATGCCGCAGTGAAGAATGAATACCCCACTCAGACACATTATACTGACTCCGAGCCGACCAGTCCTTGTTGTACCCATTAATGCCGAGCGCCAGGCAGGGACCAACAACTACCATATTTTAACGTCTTTTGGTATGACGTGGTCGGGGATCGAACCCGCCACCTTCCGCTCTCCGGGCGGACGCTCTAACCACGGAGGCGGTCTAAGATAATTAGTGTAGTAAATAATATATTAGTGTAGTTTGTGTAATAGATCTGCATTGACACCAACTACAGATAAACCCGTAATTAACTTATTGATAGATCCCCCACATATCTTATAATCACTCGGTCATAAAGAAACAATCAACGCCCTCTTTTTTATACGAGCCAGTCAAAACACACAACCACCTCTGGCGGCTTGTGTGAAATACCTGCTCACGACCTGTATGATGGCTATACAGAACACTCAGTCGATCACATATTGTACTCTAAATACACGGATAATTGTTCATTTAGTGTTTGACAATCAAAGGACGAGATAAGATTTTTCGCATGGAAAGTCAGATGTCCTTAGTTAACGTAAACATTTCTGATAATTTCAGTAAACAGTTAAATGTTGTGTCTGTTTATGTATACGTGTATTTGACGATATAGGGAGTGTACCGACTCTCAGCTGTCTGTAGCGCGGTTCGACCCACTGACCTGTATTTTGATCAGCTGTTATCATTGTTTGCAGGCTGGCCTGTCGCCCTGTGTGTCGATGTATATGTACAAGACCAGTTATGTCACAATAACACGACAGCGCCTCGCGCCCCCAACACACGCCGTTGATTGGCAGTCTACCTTTGCAAACACGGCGTCCTCGTCTTAAGACGGAATTTCACGATGTCAAATGAATGATCGAGGGCGTGTCACTTATATTTAGACCGTCGTGAGCTTGTACTGCGGGTGCTGGGTAACTGGTGGGTGTATGTCAGTACAATCGCACCACAGTGTCGTGTATAGTCTTATTTGTTGTGTATATAGACATTGATGTAATTCAGTAAGCTGGTGGGTCGGGGTCAGTTCAGTCCCACCACAGTGATTATAGACTGCTATTCGCTGCAAATACAGACACGACAGGTGTGACTCGGTTAGATGGCGTTAATCTTATATCAGAATCTGTTATGTGTATATATATCATTATGAGTGATGATAACCCGGATGCCATGTGAAATACATCGAGGGTTTTGTAGCCCTGGAAAAAACAACGTGTACTGATACTGACCATGTGTCAAGCAGGGTGTATATTGATATTGCCCGTGTGTCAAGCAGGGTGTATATTGATATTGCCCATGTGTCAAGCAGGGTGTATATTGATACAGCGTGTGTGTCAAGTAATGTGTATATTGAAACTGCCCATATGTCAAGGAGGGTGTATATTGATATTGCCCATGTGTCAAGCAGGGTGTATATTGATATTGCCCGTGTGTCAAGCAGGGTGTATATTGATATTGCTCGTGTGTCAAGCAGGGTGTATATTGATACAGCGTGTGTGTCAAGTAAGGTGTATATTGAAACTGCCCATATGCCAAGGAGGGCGTATGTTGATATTGGCCATTGTACCAGGCAGGGCGTATGTTGATATTGGCCATTGTACCAGGCAGGGTGTATGTTGATATTGGCCATTGTACCAGGCAGGGTGTATGTTGATATTGGCCATTGTACCAGGCAGGGTGTATGTTGATATTGGCCATGGTACCAGGCAGGGTGTATGTTGATATTGGCCATTGTACCAGGCAGGGTGTATGTTGATATTGGCCATTGTTCCAGGCAGGGTGTATGTTGATATTGGCCATTGTACCAGGCAGGGTGTATGTTGATATTGGCCATTGTACCAGGCAGGGTGTATGTTGATATTGGCCATTGTACCAGGCAGGGTGTATGTTGATATTGGCCATTGTTCCAGGCAGGGTGTATGGCAGGGTGTATGTTGATATTGGCCATGGTACCAGGCAGGGTGTATGTTGATATTGGCCATTGTACCAGGCAGGGTGTATGTTGATATTGGCCATTGTACCAGGCAGGGTGTATGTTGATATTGGCCATGGTACCAGGCAGGGTGTATGTTGATATTGGCCATGGTACCAGGCAGGGTGTATGTTGATATTGGCCATGGTACCAGGCAGGGTGTATGTTGATATTGGCCATTGTACCAGGCAGGGTGTATGTTGATATTGGCCATGGTACCAGGCAGGGTGTATGTTGATATTGGCCATTGTTCCAGGCAGGGTGTATGTTGATATTGGCCATTGTACCAGGCAGGGTGTATGTTGATATTGGCCATTGTACCAGGCAGGGTGTATGTTGATATTGGCCATGGTACCAGGCAGTGTGTATGTTGATATTGGCCATGGTACCAGGCAGGGTGTATGTTGATATTGGCCATTGTACCAGGCAGGGTGTATGTTGATATTGGCCATTGTACCAGGCAGGGTGTATGTTGATATTGGCCATGGTACCAGGCAGGGTGTATATGTTACTATCATTACTGTTCTCAGCATTACTGTGCATCATGTCAAGCAGGGTGAAAGGTGTCGCTGGAGACTGTATGAAGCAGGTTGTGCAGTGTAACCTGGTGTATGGTGTTGGTCATATATCAAGCTGGGCTTATATTATTATAAGTCATTGTGTCAAGTACGGTATGTTGATATTGACCATTGTATCAAGAAGGTTGTACGTTATTGCTGGTCAGTGTATCAAGTGGGGTGTATATTGTTGGGCATTGTCTGAAGTGGGGTGTATACTGTTGGCCTTTGTGTCAAGCAGGGTGTATATCATTGTTGCCTTTGTATCAAGGAGTGTGTATGTATTGTTTGTATCGGTCGTGTCAAGCATGGTGTATGAATGTTGGTCATTGTATCAGTGTTTATATTATTATTGGCCACTGTGTCAAGCAGGGTGTATATCATTGTTACCTTTGTATCAAGGAGTGTGTATGTATTGTTTGTATCGATCGTGTCAAGCATGGTGCATTTTGGGTCATTGTATCAGTGTTTATATTATTGTTGGCCACTGTGTCAAGCAGGGTGTATATTATTAATGACCGATGTGTAGATAACAGTTGTGCAAGGCAGTTACAGTGCCATAAACAGTATATTCTGTTAACGAGGCTCGACCTGACGAGGTTTCCATAGTGTCTGCGTGAAGTTTAACTGGTGCATGTGACTAATCAAAATGGTCGATATTGAATTGCTGGGCCGTGTCACATAAATCTACAATAGGACCAACTTATGTTAACCCTTAACAGCAATAAATCTCATGGTTGATCCGATATCTGTGACATGAGACCTCCTCGATGGCGACGTTGTTCGCACAACTACCTCGTTCCTTTGTAGCGTCGTATACGCATGTCTGTGGGTACTGCTTATACCGCTGATGAAGTAATCAGATGCACAGAATCTTATATCAGGTGTCTTTGGAAGTGTGTGGTGGAGTGTGTAAGAATGGGATCCTGATATATTCCGGTTTCGAACCCATCATTATTTCTCGTGCATAGCCATGGATGTGAAAACGTAACACGTGTCACAACTAGCGAACGCAAGTTATCATATAGCATACCCGCGGCCAGGTCTTTTAAATACATATCCGCCCTCCACCTCGGAGAGGACACAACATGTCTCCACTGGCAAAAGGGTTAGAATTGGTCTTCAGTAACCCATGCTCGTCGTAAGAGGCGACTAACGGGATCGGGTGGTCAGGTTCGATGACTTGGTTGACAGATGTCATCGTATCCTAAATGCGTAGATCAATGCTCATGCTCTTGATCACCTGATTGCCTGGTCCAGACTCGATTATTTACAGACCGCCGCCCAATAGCTGGAATATTGCGGTGTAAACCTAAACTAAACTCACTCACTCAACTGGCAAACTCCGACGTGCCGAGCCGACATCTGAATATCAGTCTACTGAGACGTCGATCCAACGGGTCAGCGACAGGGGCGCCACCCAAAATCACATCTGTGCAACACAGCCGTATCCGTACAGGTCTGCATCTTCGTGATACATTTCATACGCCGATAAACTGCACAAATCATCGGAGCGAGACGGAAACCAATCAGTCAAACCGATCGATGACGTCCCACTGGAAACGTCGCTGACTACCTCACCACATTCAGATCACGTTGCAGCGTCACAAACTTGCCAGACAATAATTGGCATATCACCATGTCCTGACGTCATCTTTTCAGAAGCATCCAGTTAGAACCTGATATTGTCCTTGCCGGGTTTACAGACGCCAGGGTGGAGGTTTTGCGTCTGGCAATTGGAAAATTAAGGCTTGGTGTACAATTAATGTCATAGTCCGTCAGAGTTGTATCTTCGGAAACATCGACGATAGGTCGAAAGCGTTCTCCGACCAAATCTGCCGTTTCTTCTTGACAATGCCCACAAACAAGTTCTTCTCTTAAACAGGAGATCACATAGCATGGTTCACCCTAGACTTCCTGCCTCACAACAACATACGTGTCATGGATGGCTAGCCATGTCTCCAGACAGGAACGCTATATATTTTATTATATGTTAGTAAACACAATATAAAAGCAGAATTGCGTTATTTGTGGCTTTCAGTATATCACAACCGTGTGCTGCATCCTTGACTGGGTCATCTGAGAGTATGTCCCCATCCTACAATGGAGAACCTGCGTGCATCCTTGACTGGGTCATCTGAGAGTAGGTCCTGATCCTACGGTGGAGAACCTGCGTCCATCCTTGACTGGGTCATCTGAGAGTAGGTCCTGATCTGAGAGTAGGTCCTGATCCTACAGTGGAGAACCTGCGTCCATCCTTGACTGGGTCATCTGAGAGTAGGTCCTGATCCTACAGTGGAGAAGCTGCGTCCATCCTTGACTGGGTCATCTGAGAGTAGGTCCCCATCCTACAGTGGAGAACCTGCGTCCATCCTTGACTGGGTCATCTGAGAGTAGGTCCTGATCCTACGGTGGAGAACCTGCGTCCATCCTTGACTGGGTCATCTGAGAGTAGGTCCTGATCCTACAGTGGAGAACCTGCGTCCATCCTTGACTGGGTCATCTGAGAGTAGGTCCTGATCCTACAGTGGAGAACCTGCGTCCATCCTTGACTGGGTCATCTGAGAGTAGGTCCTGATCCTACAGTGGAGAATCTGCGTGCATCCTTGACTGGGTCATCTGAGAGTAGGTCCTGATCCTACAGTGGAGAACCTGCGTCCATCCTTGACTGGGTCATCTGAGAGTAGGTCCCCATCCTACAGTGGAGAACCTGCGTGCATCCTTGACTGGGTCATCTGAGAGTAGGTCCTGATCCTACGGTGGAGAACCTGCGTGCATCCTTGACTGGGTCATCTGAGAGTAGGTCCCCATCCTACGGTGGAGAACCTGCGTCCATCCTTGACTGGGTCATCTGAGAGTAGGTCCTGATCCTACAGTGGAGAACCTGCGTCCATCCTTGACTGGGTCATCTGAGAGTAGGTCCTGATCCTACAGTGGAGAACCTGCGTGCATCCTTGACTGGGTCATCTGAGAGTAGGTCCCCATCCTACAGTGGAGAACCTGCGTGCATCCTTGACTGGGTCATCTGAGAGTAGGTCCCCATCCTACGGTGGAGAACCTGCGTCCATCCTTGACTGGGTCATCTGAGAGTAGGTCCTGATCCTACGGTGGAGAACCTGCGTGCATCCTTGACTGGGTCATCTGAGAGTAGGTCCTGATCCTACAGTGGAGAACCTGCGTGCATCCTTGACTGGGTCATCTGAGAGTAGGTCCTGATCCTACGGTGGAGAACCTGCGTGCATCCTTGACTGGGTCATCTGAGAGTAGGTCCTGATCCTACAGTGGAGAAGCTGCGTCCATCATGTCGTCAGTGGTGCCGGTCAACACATATCCGGGACACAACAGGAACATGGGGTAATTTCATACACGCTTGACTTGAGCTTAATTAATTTCTCTTGAGAATGAGATTATTCTAAAATACAGACACAAATATATTCTACATAAGTATACATGTCCAGTCAAAATTCCTTTAACTTCGCCGAAATCAATCCATAATTTAATAAACGCATGCCTTCGCACGAGGTTTGATAATGACAAGCGTTACGAACAGTTACGTTTGCAAGTGTCTATATTTACGTCATAACCGAGGCTAATCAACTTCCAACCAAGGCCGCGGTAGTTGTGTCGCTACATACATGTATACATGCTACAGTGACGTAAACGTGGTTAACGTGACGGACAGAAAGACATATATGTCAGTGAGCTATTCCAGGTATATCACGATGGTCTGTGCAATATGGTGTCTAAACCAGACAAACTGCACTAGCTAACAAGGTTAACGATTGACGCGCACGGGCACCGTGACAGTATCAGCCAGAACACGGACACCGTGACAGTATCAGCAAGAACACGGACACCGTGACAGTATCAGCCAGAACACGGGGCACCGTGTCAGTATCAGCCAGAACACGGGGCTCCGTGACACAGTATCAGCAAGAACACGGACACCGTGACAGTATCAGCCAGAACACGGGGCACCGTGACAGTATCAGCCAGATCGGAGAACCTGACAACTAGATCCAACAATAATATAATGGCTTCTCCAGTTGGGTGGCTGCTACTCTCTATTATCCCTATCCGACACGTCCGTATAACATAAGGTTGTTTGGTAGGTTTGTTGCTTAACGCCTCACTCAGCAATATTCAAGCCATATGACGGTGGTCTGTATATAAGCGAGTCTGGACCAGACAATACAGTGATCAACAGCATGAACATCGATCTACGCATTTGGGATACGATGACATGTGTCTACCAAGTCAGCGAGCCTGACCACCCGATCCCGTTAGTCGCCTCTTACGACAAACATGGGTTACTGAAGACCAATTCTAACCCGGATCTTCACGGGTGTGTAACAAAATGATCTATCAATGTATCTGCATGTTTGACAGTGAAAACGGTGATTATTATGCAAGCAGTGTATAAATGTGACATACCGATACGTGTTCAGAATAAGGTCGAAACAGGAAGAAATTCCAGAATGATTAATCCCAGCTTGGTCCTAATGTTCCTGTGACATATTGAGTGATTGTGGACGGCAGAACACCCCTACTCTTCGTCCCGGCTGATTTACCATAGATCTGTGAAACCGGGTCAAGCCAGGTCAAGCCAGATTCAATGTGGTATTGACCATGCAGTCAGATTACTATTAAACATGCTAATCTATAGCCAGGAGTCACAATGTCGCCTTTTTAACTTACATCACTGTATAAAACAAACACCCCTTCCGTTGTCCATACACAGTGTTATGTTGGTCTAGAAAACTAACACCCTTTGTTCAAGAATACACTTGCCAATTTAACCCGAAAACTCCTCTCTCTCGGAAATGTTGACTTCCTATTTCATACACTGTGTTCGAAACGGGTATGTTGGTTGGTTGGTTGGTTGTTTAACGCCGCGCTTAGCAATATTCCAGCTATATGGCGGCGGTCTGTAAATAATCGAGTCTGGACCAGACAACCCAGTGATCAACAGCATGAGCATCGGTCTACACAGTTGGGAACCGATGACATGTGTCAAGTGAGTCTCACCTCTCGATCCCGTTCCTTTTACGACAAGCATGGGGTGCTGAAGGCCAATTCTAACCGGGATCTTAACGGGTCGAAAACAGTATGGGACAGAACAGGTTCCCATGGATACTGACAACTAGGTCAAAAGTAGCAACTTACAGTGATTGCAGGTGCTTGGAATTCTTGCTGTTCTCATGGTAAATAATTTTGATTGAGTTGTCAAAATCGGTGATTTAATGTCTGTTTTGTGGTTAATATAATCAACAACTATTTTGGCTAGTTCACATTCGGTTCTTCATACACTGCCACCAGTTGACGGATGGAGATCCAACTATAACATGAGTATATGTAGGCCACATAATGTGCAGGCCTACAAAGTGTCTAAGATCGTAAGAATGTCATCAAATCAAAGTGATATTAATATTGTTTAGTACCGATCTACAAAGCGTTCTTAACCTATTATTGATAATTCAGTGTCTTACGATCACCACGTTTTTCTGTGATGGAGGCGGAAATAGATGTTTTCCAATGACGTCATTATTGACCAATGGGAAACTCCGAAAAAATATGGACGGGATTATCTGCGGGCAACATGTTCTTAGTGTCTCCCGGAACATTGCATGTGAACACTTTGTTGAGGAAACAAAGTGTGGAGACATTAAATGTATAAGCTGAATTACGTCACGACGCGGTAACTGGTTCTGCCATGGCTGACTGTTTGGCTACCACAGCCACTACCGGCCTAAACTTGATGACATACACGATTGCATTAAACATTGGCATAAAACAATACTTGCTTGCTAATTCGCACACCAAACCATTATGTTGAGAAGAATAATGATAATAGAAATTTCAATTTCTAGTCCTAAAACTGTGTGTTATTGATTGCACTGAACTGAAACCGCCATATTATACGTAATCTGACATTTGTAATATGAAGCGGGCACATCTAGTACGGTCTCTCTGACATTTGTAATATGAAGAGGGCACATCCAGTGCGGTCTCTCTGACATTTGTAATATGAAGAGGGCACATCCAGTACGGTCTCTCTGACATTTGTAATATGAAGAGGGCACATCTAGTACGGTCTCTCAGACATTTGTAATATGAAGAGGGCACATCAAGTGCGGTCTCTCTGACATTTGTAATATGAAGAGGGCACATCCAGTACGGTTTGTCTGACATTTGTAATATAAGAATGTCACGTCCAGTAAGTTCTGATCGGCATTTGTCATATGAGCATGTCACATCTAGTACGTGCTGTATGCCATCTGTAAAATGAGCTCTGAAGGGAACTGTCACATACCAAAGTAACCACAACAGCAGAATAGGCTTTTTAAAAGGTATAAGTAATGTCAAACCAACAGAAATAGTGATCCTACCAATAAGAATATAAAAGTAGGTGATTTCCTACCTACCCCAAAGGTCAACCAATAACCATATCTGACCATGTAATGAAGTACACCCTACCACCCTTGATTCCAACTTATACACTCAAGACGGAGAAGTGGTGCCGGATGTTCTACTCCCATCAATGGACACAAGGATGCTCCAGTGACATACCATTAACACCGTAAAATCAAACTCGCTATAGAACGCACCTCTGGTTTACTTTAAATAGTGACAAATAATCTAAATATCCCACCGCTGCCACCAAAAACGTCACATATCAAAGTAACCATAACAGTAGAATATGTTTTTTAAACTATTCCTTCCCTTAAGGTATATTTAAACCCCAATAACTATATTAAACCTAAACTAAATCTAAAGGACTAATACAACCAACTAAACTAACTACCTACACTAGCTACACATACATGTCTGGCCTACCTCTAATATTGCTACAATCACCCCTCAACAACACTACTGCTATACTAACACTAATGTGAACAATGGCTAACTACAACATTGGATACTAAAGCGATGAAATAAACAACAACAATGAAAACCGCCACAGTACTGTCTTTAAAATCACATTCATACACAAATGGAACATCTCGCTCTGAAGGGTGTCAAACATCGACATTCTAGCTCTGGGGGGTGGCAACATGAACAACTAGCTGTGAAGGGTGGCAACATGTACATCTAGCTATGAAGGGTGGCAACATGTACATCGAGCTGTGAAGGGTGGCAACATGAACATCTAGCTCTGAATGGTGGCAACATGAGAATCTAGCTCTGAAGGGTGGCAACATGAACATCTAGCTCTGAAGGGTGACAACATGAGCATCTATCTCTGAAGGGTGGCAACATGCTAATCTAGCTGTGAAGGGTGGCAACATGAACATCTAGCTCTGAAGGGTGGCAATATGAGAATCTAGCTCTGAAAGGTGGCAACATGAGCATCTAGCTCTGAAGGGTGGCAACATGAACATCTAGCTCTGATGGGTGGCAACATGAACATGTAGCTATGAAGGGTGGCAACATGTACATCTAGCTGTGAAGGGTGGCAACATGTACATCTAGCTCTGAGGGGTGGCAACATGAACATCTAGCTCTGAAGGGTGGCAACATGAACATCTAGCTCTGAAGGGTGGCAACAAGAACATCTAGCTGTGAAGGGTGGCAACATGAGCATCTAGCTGTGAAGGGTGGCAACATGATAATTTAGCTGTGAAGGGTGGCAACATGAACATCTAGCTCTGAAGGGTGACAACATGAGCATCTATCTCTGAAGGGTGGCAACATGCTAATCTAGCTGTGAAGGGTGGCAACATGAACATCTAGCTCTGAAGGGTGGCAATATGAGAATCTAGCTCTGAAAGGTGGCAACATGAGCATCTAGCTCTGAAGGGTGGCAACATGAACATCTAGCTCTGATGGGTGGCAACATGAACATGTAGCTATGAAGGGTGGCAACATGTACATCTAGCTGTGAAGGGTGGCAACATGTACATCTAGCTCTGAGGGGTGGCAACATGAACATCTAGCTCTGAAGGGTGGCAACATGAACATCTAGCTCTGAAGGGTGGCAACAAGAACATCTAGCTGTGAAGGGTGGCAACATGAGCATCTAGCTGTGAAGGGTGGCAACATGATAATTTAGCTGTGAAGGGTGGCAACATGAACATCTAGCTCTGAAGGGTGGCAATATGAGAATCTAGCTCTGAAAGGTGGCAACATGAGCATCTAGCTCTGAAGGTTGGCAACATGAACATCTAGCTCTGATGGGTGGCAACATGAACATCTAGCTCTGAAGGGTGGCAATATGAGAATCAAGCTCTGAAAGGTGGCAACATGAGCATCTAGCTGTGAAGGGTGGCAACATGAACATCTAGATCTGATGGGTGGCAACATGAACATCTAGCTATGAAGGGTGGCAACATAAACATCTAGCTGTGAAGGGTGGCAACATGTACATCTAGCTCTGAAAGGTGGCAACATGATAATCTAGCTGTGAAGGGTGGCAACATGATAATCTAGCTGTGAAGGGTGTCAACATGAACATCTAGCTCTGAAGGGTGGCAACATGCTAATCTAGCTGTGAAGGGTGGCAACATGCTAATCTAGCTGTGAAGGGTGGCAACATGAGCATCTAGCTGTGAAGGGTGGCAACATGAGCATCTAGCTCTAAAGGGTGGCAACATGAACATCTAGCTCTGAAGTGGGCAACATGAACATCTAGCTCTGGAAGGTGGCAACATGAACATCTAGCTATGAAGGGTGGCAGCATGATCATCTAGCTATGAAAGGTGTCAAACATGGACATTCTAGCTGTGAAGGGTGGCAATATGAGCATTTTAGCTATGAAGGGTGGCAACATGAGCATCTATCTCTGAAGGGTGGCAACAAGAACATCTAGCTCTGAAGGGTGGCAACATGAGCATCTAGCTGTGAAGGGTGGCAACATGATAATTTAGCTGTGAAGGGTGGCAACATGAACATCTAGCTGTGAAGGGTGGCAACATGAACATCTAGCTCTGAAGGGTGGCAACATGAGCATCTATCTCTGAAGGGTGGCAACAAGAACATCTAGCTGTGAAGGGTGGCAACATGAGCATCTAGCTCTGAAGGGTGGCAACATTATAATTTAGCTGTGAAGGGTGGCAACATGAACATCTAGCTCTGAAGGGTGGCAATATGAGAATCTAGCTCTGAAAGGTGGCAACATGAGCATCTAGCTCTGAAGGTTGGCAACATGAACATCTAGCTCTGATGGGTGGCAACATGAACATCTAGTTCTGAAGGGTGGCAACATGAGCATCTATCTGTGAAGGGTGTCAACATGTACATCTAGCTCTGAAGGGTGGCAACATGAACAGCTAGATCTGATGGGTGGCAACATGAACATCTAGCTCTGAAGGGTGGCAACATGAACATCTAGCTGTGAAGGGTGGCAACATGAGCATCTAGCTGTGAAGGGTGTCAACATGAACATCTAGCTCTGAAGGGTGGCAACATGAACATCTAGCTCTGAAGGGTGGCAACATGAACATCTAGCTCTGAAGGGTGGCAACATGAACATCTAGCTGTGAAGGGTGTCAACATGAACATCTAGCTCTGAAGGGTGGCAACATGAACATCTAGCTCTGAAGGGTGGCAACATGAACATCTAGCTATGAAGGGTGGCAGCATGAACATCTAGCTGTGAAGGGTGGCAACATGTACATCTAGCTCTGAAAGGTGGCAACATGAACATCTAGCTCTGAAGGGTGGCAACATGAACATCTAGCTGTGAAGGGTGGCAACATGAACATCTAGCTCTGATGGGTGGCAACATGAACATCTAGCTCTGAAGGGTGGCAACATGAACATCTAGCTCTGGTGGGTGGCAACATGAGCATCTTGCTCTGAAGGGTGGCAACATGAACATCTAGCTGTGAAGGGTGGCAACATGAACATCTAGCTCTGGTGGGTGGCAACATGAACATCTAGCTCTGAAGGGTGGCAACATGAACATCTAGCTCTGGTGGGTGGCAACATGAGCATCTTGCTCTGAAGGGTGGCAACATGAACATCTAGCTGTGAAGGGTGGCAACATGAGCATCTAGCTCTGGAGGGTGGCAACATGAGAATCTAGCTCTGAAGGGTGTCAACATGAGCATCTAGCTTTAAAGGGTGGCAACATGAACATCTAGCTGTGAAGTAGGCAACATGAACATCTAGCTCTGGAGGGTGGCAACATGAACATCTAGCTATGAAGGGTGGCAGCATGATCATCTAGCTATGAAAGGTGTCAAACATGGACACTCTAGCTGTGAAGGGTGGCAATATGAGCATCTAGCTCTGAAGGGTGGCAACATGAGAAGTTAGCTGTGAAGGGTGTCAAACATGGACATTCTAGCTGTGAAGGGTGGCAACATGAACATCTAGCTCTGAAGGGTGGCAACATGAGAATCTAGCTCTGAAGGGTGGCAACATGAACATCTAGCTGTGAAGGGTGGCAACATGAGCATCTAGCTCTGAAGGGTGGCAACATGAGAAGCTAGCTATGAAGGGTGTCAAACATGGACATTCTAACTGAGAAGGGTGGCAACATGAACATCTAGCTCTGAAGGGTGTCAAACATGAACATCTAGCTCTGAAGGGTGTCAAACATGGACATTGTAGCTGTGAAGGGTGGCAAAATGAACATCTATCTCTAAAGGGTGTCAATATGAGCATCAAGCTCTGAAGGGTGGCAACATGAACATCTAGCTTTGAAGGGTGGCAAACATGGACATTCTAGCTGTGAAGGGTGGCAACATGAACATCTAGCTATGAAGGGTGTCAAACATGGACATTCTAGCTGTAAAGGGTGGCAACATGAACATCTAGCTCTGGTGGGTGGCAACATGTACATCTAGCTCTGAAGGTTGGCAACATGAACATCTAGCTATGAAGGGTGGCAACATGAACATCTAGCTCTGAAGGGTGTCAACATGAGCATCTATCTCTGAAGGGTGGCAACAAGAACATCTAGCTGTGAAGGGTGGCAACATGAGCATCTAGCTCTGAAGGGTGTCAACATGAGCATCTAGCTGTGAAGGGTGACAACATGAGCATCTAGCTGTGAAGGGTGGCAACATGATAATTTAGCTGTGAAGGGTGGCAACATGAACATCCAGCTCTGAAGGGTGGCAATATGAGAATCTAGCTCTGAAAGGTGGCAACATGAGCATCTAGCTGTGAAGGTTGGCAACATGAACATCTAGCTCTGATGAGTGGCAACATGAACATCTAGCTCTGAAGGGTGGCAATATGAGAATCAAGCTCTGAAAGGTGGCAACATGAGCATCTAGCTGTGAAGGGTGGCAACATGAACATCTAGATCTGATGGGTGGCAACATGAACATCTAGCTTTGAAGGGTGGCAACATGAACATCTAGCTGTGAAGGGTGGCAACATGTACATCTAGCTCTGAAAGGTGGCAACATGTACATCTAGCTCTGAAGGGTGGCAACATGATTATCTAGCTGTGAAGGGTGTCAACATGAACATCTAGCTCTGAAGGGTGGCAACATGCTAATCTAGCTGTGAAGGGTGGCAACATGATCATCTAGCTCTGAAGGGTGGCAACATGAGCATCTAGCTCTGAAGGGTGGCAACATGAGCATCTAGCTCTGAAGGGTGGCAACATGAGAATCTAGCTCTGAAGGGTGGCAACATGAGCATCTAGCTCTAAAGGGTGGCAACATGAACATCTAGCTCTGAAGTGGGCAACATGAACATCTAGCTCTGGAAGGTGGCAACATGAACATCTAGCTATGAAGGGTGGCAGCATGATCATCTAGCTATGAAAGGTGTCAAACATGGACATTCTAGCTGTGAAGGGTGGCAATATGAGCATTTAGCTCTGAAGGGTGGCAACATGAGAAGCTAGCTGTGAAGGGTGTCAAACATGGACATTCTTGCTGTGAAGGGTGGCAACATGAACATCTAGCTCTGAAGGGTGGCAACATGAGCATCTATCTCTGAAGAGTGGCAACAAGAACATCTAGCTCTGAAGGGTGGCAACATGAGCATCTAGCTGTGAAGGGTGGCAACATGAACATCTAGCTGTGAAGGGTGGCAACATGAACATCTAGCTGTGAAGGGTGGCAACATGAGCATCTATCTCTGAAGGGTGGCAACAAGAACATCTAGCTGTGAAGGGTGGCAACATGAGCATCTAGCTGTGAAGGGTGTCAAACATGAACATCTAGCTCTGAAGGGTGTCAAACATGGACATTGTAGCTGTGAAGGGTGGCAAAATGAACATCTATCTCTAAAGGGTGTCAATATGAGCATCAAGCTCTGAAGGGTGGCAACATGAACATCTAGCTTTGAAGGGTGGCAAACATGGACATTCTAGCTGTGAAGGGTGGCAACATGAACATCTAGCTATGAAGGGTGTCAAACATGGACATTCTAGCTGTAAAGGGTGGCAACATGAACATCTAGCTCTGGTGGGTGGCAACATGAACATCTAGCTATGAAGGGTGGCAACATGAACATCTAGCTATGAAGGGTGGCAACATGAACATCTAGCTCTGAAGGGTGTCAACATGAGCATCTAGCTGTGAAGGGTGACAACATGAGCATCTAGCTGTGAAGGGTGGCAACATGATAATTTAGCTGTGAAGGGTGGCAACATGAACATCTAGCTCTGAAGGGTGGCAATATGAGAATCTAGCTCTGAAAGGTGGCAACATGAGCATCTAGCTCTGAAGGTTGGCAACATGAACATCTAGCTCTGATGAGTGGCAACATGAACATCTAGCTCTGAAGGGTGGCAACATGAACATCTAGCTCTGAAGGGTGGCAACATGAACATCTAGCTCTGAAGGGTGGCAACATGAACATCTAGCTCTGAAGGTTGGCAACATGAACATCTAGCTCTGATGAGTGGCAACATGAACATCTAGCTCTGAAGGGTGGCAACATGATGCTCTGAGAATCAAGCTCTGAAAGGTGGCAACATGAGCATCTAGCTGTGAAGGGTGGCAACATGAACATCTAGATCTGATGGGTGGCAACATGAACATCTAGCTTTGAAGGGTGGCAACATGAACATCTAGCTGTGAAGGGTGGCAACATGTACATCTAGCTCTGAAAGGTGGCAACATGTACATCTAGCTCTGAAGGGTGGCAACATGATTATCTAGCTGTGAAGGGTGTCAACATGCTAATCTAGCTGTGAAGGGTGGCAACATGCTAATCTAGCTGTGAAGGGTGGCAACATGAGCATCTAGCTCTGAAGGGTGGCAACATGAGCATCTAGCTCTGAAGGGTGGCAACATGAGCATCTAGCTCTGAAGGGTGGCAACATGAGAATCTAGCTCTGAAGGGTGGCAACATGAGCATCTAGCTTTAAAGGGTGGCAACATGAACATCTAGCTCTGAAGTGGGCAACATGAACATCTAGCTCTGGAAGGTGGCAACATGAACATCTAGCTATGAAGGGTGGCAGCATGATCATCTAGCTATGAAAGGTGTCAAACATGGACATTCTAGCTGTGAAGGGTGGCAATATGAGCATTTAGCTCTGAAGGGTGGCAACATGAGAAGCTAGCTGTGAAGGGTGTCAAACATGGACATTCTAGCTGTGAAGGGTGGCAACATGAACATCTAGCTCTGAAGGGTGGCAACATGAGCATCTATCTCTGAAGAGTGGCAACAAGAACATCTAGCTCTGAAGGGTGGCAACATGAGCATCTAGCTGTGAAGGGTGGCAACATGATAATTTAGCTGTGAAGGGTGGCAACATGAACATCTAGCTCTGAAGGGTGGCAACATGAACATCTAGCTCTGAAGGGTGGCAACATGAGCATCTAGCTCTGAAGGGTGGCAACATGAGGGTGTCATCTAGCTGTGAAGCTGTGAAGGGTGGCAACATGAACATGAAACATCTAGCTGTGAAGGGTGGCAACATGAACATCTAGCTGTGAAGGGTGGCAACATGAACATCTAGCTCTGAAGGTTGGCAACAGGGCTGGGACGGATACTCGGGTACTCGAATCCGGGTCGGGTACAGCTGGAATCGAGTCCTATTTCAAGGAATCGAGTACCCGGAAAGGGAGAGAACTCAGTAATGACAAGGGCAGGTAACTCTAACCTAGAGCAATATGGACGACACGCATGCTAAGTTGAGTGTTTGGGCTCAATTTGAGCTTGATGCAAATGGCAAGAGAACCAAATGCCGACTCTGTGGTATCATGTCTGAAATTGATAGTACAGTCTGCTTATGGTTTTGAGATTTATCAGTGTTAGACCCTGCAAGTGAATTCTACTGAAGTGGTGAAGGTGTGGGACTTGCGCTACTCCTGGGCTTCATCCCTTATGAAGCTGACACGCCAAGATCAGGATATACTTAATCTCATAATTTAACACAGTTACAAATTTGAAGACCCATACGGTTTTTCAATCTAATATGTCAATCTACTGCGGAAGCTGTACAAGGTCAATGCAAAAACATCTTGCACTAAAACACAACCTAAACAATAAACGTGTTCATTACATTGTGTACTTGTGTTCATTGCTTATCAAGCTTTTAAGATTACATGTACATTTCTATTTTATTTCAATTTCATGAAACACAGTTTTTACATTTGCGTTTAACATGAATACATTGACTATTAAAGAGATTGCAATTAAATGATTGAATGTGTTGGGAATATAAATTAAAACTAAGGAATTAACATTCTGATTTGCAAATACAATGTTCGACTGGTTATCATTACAATAAGAAGGAAGATGATCAGAAATAGAAGCAGAACTCACGTAACATATACATTTTATAGTTTAACAAATATTAATCAGCATACAGTTATTCCAATGAAGAGATACAATTTTAGAATATCGATTTAACAATAGTTTTGTTTTCATTTAATAGGAAACTGTAATGCAACTGAGTTGCGCAACAGAGCAAAATGACCAGTCTTCCCAGATGCGAGCCAAGCATTTTGCTATATTGCTTAACTCAGTTGCATTAGAGTTTGCCTGTCTGTATATCTCGTACACAATTCTCCGGTCAGTAAATACATCAATCAAATTGTATTCTATGCAAGTTTACATAAAGTCTGCATGTAAAACATTATATGTTCAGTTAGAATATCACACATGAACGTAGTTGTCCACTGGCTGAATGAATAACTGGTCTTTTTCATTATTAACGTAACACACATTTTTTGCATTGTCCAGTTAATGGAGGTTATTATCAACGACGGTAATTTATCTGCGCATGAGCAGTGAGAAGTCAAATCACAGTAACAGCGGGAATGAAAACTTCTGTGTTTTAACAAATGTTTTGTGTTTTAAGTAACAATGTAAGTAATGGTGTTACTCTTTATATTAGTTATAAACAGACGTAAATCAAATAGCCTAAGATCAGTTCCAATGTCCCATTGCCATCCTTTGAGGTTTGGTCAAATCGTGATTGAATATTCAGAAAGTTGACTGAAGCTATGTATTCCTTACATTTCCGGGTACTCGATTCCGATTCGGGTAAGATACATGCGGGTACTCGATTCCAATTTTGCCTACCCCTATCAAAGGCATGCAAATCTTCTCGATGTCGTTAAAAACTATGCTCATATGTGGCAGCCAAATTACAATGTACGCAAGAGTGCGGTTCTACACTTCGAATGTTCAAACAATATCGTTAAAACCAGTAATGTATCAATTGGTGATGTGCATGTTCCGGAAATCTATTAAATATGCAGGTGTATATCTCAGTACGGGTAAATCATCACAAAACGTACAAAATCAGCATGTGAAAAGTTACGAGTACTCAGGAACACTAATCATAATAATGGATTGTATTTTGGTGGTCTTAACCCGATATCTGCAGCACGTATCTGGGAGAGGGTACTCTTATCATGTGGTCTCTTATCATGGGGTAAACTCCCTCGTAATGAGTATGAAATACTTGAAGTTGTACAACGCCAATTTTGTAAAATAGTTCAAAGACGTCGCAGGTGCACTCCCAGTATTCTTGTATTGTATCGGTATCATGTCACTACAGTATTACATAGATAAAAAGGCCCCCTACCTATTAGGGAAGTGATGTAATGCAAAGTGTAACTGTGTCTTCAAAGTAATGTTTCTAGTTCGCCTTGGTCAATTTATGTGTACAGATAGCTCTACATGCAACGTATGTAGTAGAGAATCTCCGATATATAATATGCTGCAACTTGTACATAAGTATAACCTGAATGATATAATTGCTAACTATACACAGGAAAACAAGTAGTGCAAGGTGAGGTGAGGTGAAATTGGGTTTAACGTCGTGCTTGAGAATATTTCGCTCATATGATGACGCGCATGCGTGTGTATGTGTATGTGTATGTGCGGCTGCTTGTACTAGCCCAGACTGAAGCTGGTTTTATAGTGCTAGCCCACTGAGAAACCATGCCGCAGTGAAGCATGAATACTCCACTCAGACACATTATACTGACTCCGAGCCGACCAGTCCTTGTTGTACCCATTAATGCCTAGCGCCAGGCAGGGACCAACAAGCACCATAATTTAACGTCTTTTGGTATGACGCAGTCGGGGATCGAACCCGCGACCTTCCGCTCTCTGGGCGGACTCTCTAATCACTACACCACGGAGGCGGTCCTTTTCATCTGAGAGGCGGTGGGGTAGCCTAGTGGTTAAAGCTTTAGCTCGTCACACCGAAGACCCGTGTTCGATTCCCACATGGGTACAATGTGTGAAGGTCATTTCTGGTGTCCCCCGCCGTAATATTATTGCTGGAATTTTGCTAAACGCGGCGTAAAACCACACTCACTCTTAGCATCTGTGTGACCCGCCAGTGGATACACGAAAGATATATTTTGTGGTGTTATCATTGAGGAGTTACACATACCTATCGGCACTTAATACATGTTGGCTCCGCGAGGATCCGCGTTAGAATTTGGCTTCAGCAACTTGTCGTAACAGGCGACTAACGGGATTGGGTGGTCAGGCTCGCTGACTTGCTTGACACATGTCATCGTATCCCATTTGCGTAGAACGATGCCCATTCTGTTGATCACTAGAATGTCTGGTCCAAACTCGATTATTTACAGACGGTTGCCATATATCTGGAATAGCGCGGCGTAAAATTACACTCACTATCCCAACTGTGTAAAACGAACCCCACGATGTCACCCACAGGATTGTCAGGTCCGGATTCGAGTTTTTACAGAAACCCTTCAGCGTTCCAGGTTATACTACATGAAATCAGAAACCGAAGTTTAAGTGGCACACTCAGTAAGGAGCTCTCAGTGCAGGCTGAATCATCTGATAGCTGTGACTGGGTAATTTTGTGTAAGAGGTTTGTGTTTTTTAATGTACCTCTATCCAGTAGTTGAAACTGATAATATTTAGAATTATTTCTGCATGATGACTTACTTATACTGAATGTAACCAGTGGTAATTTCAAACGGTTGACATTTTGGGCAGAGCTGGGGTTGGTCTGTTTAGCTTCCTGTACTCGGAAAAGGAGCTGGTCAATTTTTATTTTATTTTATTGTTTCTTTAAGGCCAGACTACTTAAAGAAGCATGTAACGTACTAAAGAAGTCAATGGGAAAATATTTGGTTTGGGTTACCTTCACAACAAACAAACACATCGCATATATATGATTTACAGTCAAAGGGAGATAATCCCTTCGCACTAAATGACAACCCCCCCCAATCTGGCCACCCCCTAACGTTAGGATACTTGGTTACATGTACAACTACGATGCATGATAACTTTGTTTTACCCTTTTCTTCCATAATCAGTGCAGTGTGTGAGTAGAACAGCAATTCGACAATCCTTGCTATGTAAAACAGA
Organism: Haliotis rubra; assembly: GCF_003918875.1. Lineage (NCBI taxonomy): Eukaryota > Metazoa > Mollusca > Gastropoda > Lepetellida > Haliotidae > Haliotis > Haliotis rubra. Next base: position 454,528 of record NW_025767012.1, read on the forward strand.
AATAATTACGAAGCTTTACGAACTGTCTATATTGGTGTAGCTTCATATCACATCAGCTTGTCACATCAGCTTCCTTCACATCAGCTTGTCATAGTCCTTTGACGAGAGTTGTGCACACATTTTGCACCTTATACACTGCAAAAGAACGTATACTCTTCAAAATTCACCTCACTCTGCCCATTACCGTGTTATAAGAAATGACGACACTTATGTTTACTGTGACGTCATGAGCTGGAGTGAGATACTCATTCACATGATGCATGTAAAGTGGCCTGTGATCGCTGTATCAAACATTACCAGGGCCTTACACATGATTCGTGCATTCATTCTGCATAGGGAGGTGGCCCCATCGTCAAGAGTTGCGTCCCTTGGGCACGTTAGTTGCCAATGATTGTGAGTTCGGATCCCAGTCGCTTACAGTTATGTTTCCGACCCGCGAGATCCGGATTAGAATTGGTCTTCAGTAACCCTTGCTTGTCTTAAGAGGCGACTAACGGGGTCGAGCGGTCAGGCTCGATGACTTGGTTGACAAATGTCATCGTATCCCAATTGCGTAGATCGATGCTCATGTTGTTGACCACTGGATTGTCTGGTCCAGACACGATTATTTACAGACCGCCGCCATATAGCTGGAATACTGCTGAGTGCCGCTTTAAATAACAACCCAACCAACCTTATATTTGTAAGAACTACTGGCTATCAGATATATGTTCTTCCCAAACTCTTTCATGACTCTTTCATAGCCGTCATTACTTTAAATATTTGGAAATCATATTTAGGAGTAGATCATGAAAGAGATGAATTCATTGTGTTTAAAACTTGCTATATAATGATAAAATTCAAATGGAATCCATCTTTGTCTAACATAGAGCTGAAATATAGCTGGGTGCGACGTTAAACAACAAACCAGTCAACCAATCCAGTTCTGTTTTCAGGGTTGTCGAGACAAACGTCACTTCCGGTTGTCCTCCCTCGTTAAATTGACACACCAAGATATAACAGGGGCGTAGGTACAGGGAAGCCATATCTACCTTACCATAACTGCAATTTCATTTTGATTTTCAATACTTTTCATTAATTAGCCCCCCCCCACACACACACACACACTCTGAAAACCGTTCCTACGCCCCTTTATAACTGGAGTTCTGTTCAAAACGGAGTTAAACCAACTCACTCACTTACTCCCTCTGCAGTGTAGGTGGCCACAATATGTCTACCTGGCAGCCCGAAGTCAAAACATCACAAGACCTGCTGCATGCAATCAGGAAGGTTATGCCACGACATGGTATGACTCCATTAATCAAGTTCCTTACATTCAAAACTCACTACATTATAACCCTGTGTATGTAATCTAAATTCCCGAGTACTAATTAATCAACCAGTGAAGCCAACCTGAATATTTGCGTAATGAGTCTTTTCAAGTTTTCAGGTAAAGAGGATTTGCCAAACAAGATAATTGCGACAAGGCTCTCAAACGTCATGTCTGATGGTGACATTGGTCGAATGCCAAGGTCAGGCCAGTACACTGATGGACTGTCAGACAGACCTGGCTGACATGACCGAGGTGGAATACATTGGATACAATGATAATACAGACATGAGGTGATGTGTTCCAATGTTGTGTGTTAAGCGGGAGGTATACCCATTACTGTTTCTGGTTTACGGTTCCAAATAGTCTGAAGCTGAGGAGCAGTTAGTATGATGTATGATGATGTATGTTTAAGTAGCACGAACATTAACGAGGTATATATACTAGCCACATAAAGAAACTGTGCATTGTCAAAATATTATCCCAGTTGATAAGTACGATAACAATGTCAAAGGTACATATAAACTTTAATGGAGGGATCATGAGACCATAACAAGTCGGGAGAATTTCAATTGAAAAGTCGATCACAATGACGTCACGAGTCCACAAGCGGGACAGGGGTCAAACGACCATGTCACAAGCACAATAACGGGTATGTCCACCATCGGCATTGAGAACAGCAGTGAGTGCATCGACGACGCATAGAGCCTATCAAACGTGCAAGGAAGGCTTGTGGGATGTCACGCCAGATTCTCTCAAGTTCTGTTGCAAGGTCAAGGACGTTATCTGGCGGATGAGGAAGACGGCGTAGACGTCGATCCATCTCGTCCCAAACATGCTCTATCGGGGAGAGATCCGGTGAATTTGCAGGCCAAGGCAGTAAGTCAACGTTGTGGTGTTGCAAAAAATCCATAGCAACCCTTGCCGTATGAGGGCGGGCATTGTCCTGTTGGAATGTTAACCCAGGGCCATGACGTTGCAGAAAAGGAATTGCCACAGGTCGAAATATCTGATCCCTGTAGCCCACACCAGTTAAGTTGCCCTGAACAATCACCGAAGGAGTTCTTTGGCGTGCTGTTATTCCACCCCAAATCATCACGGAACCACCACCAAAGCGATTCCTCTGCAAGACACAGGCCTGTGTATAACGTTCTCCCACCCGTCTATAGGCACGTTGACGTCCATCACTATGCGAAATTTTAAACCTGGACTCATCTGTAAAAACAACATTTCTCCACCAAACCAAGGGTCTGCAGATATGATTTCGGCACCACATTCGGCGAGCTTGTCGATGACGTTGTGTCAGGATAGGCCGTATGACGGGACGTCGTGGTCTGATCCCGTGATGACGTAAACGTTGTCGAACTGTGTTGGGGTGGATACGGCGAAGTCCTGGGTTTTGTTTGGGCAGTCATCACTGCAGTCTGAAACCTGTGGCGCGGATAGTCACCCTTATCCATCTGTCCTGTCTTGGCGTTGTTACACGTGGACGTCCAGAACGTGGCCGATCGATGACGTCATTTGCGTTCTGGTAGCGTCTCACCAGTGCAGAAATGGTGTTCCGGTGGCAGTGGAAATGTGCAGCCACTTGTCGTTGAGACATTCCCCCACGGATCATCCCAATGGCCTCATGGCGTTGTGCAGACGTGAGCCTTGGCATGGTATAGCGTTTCAATAGCCGTTTAATTTTTTGAACGATCGCAAGGGCAGGGGTTGAGCTTTCCAAAGTGACAGTATTGTGTGGCATTCATTTGCTCTGTTTCTCTTTCCCGGAATGCACGTGCAACAACGTATTGCACGTCTCAAGGACGAACCCGCTGACGTCACGGAACGTGGCACGTGCATGCATGTTAGATACATGTCACTAATCTCTGAGTTTAAATCCTTATGTGTCTACACAGGTTTGATAAATTTAGATTTTAAATTTTTGTATGCACAGTTTCTTTATGTGCCTAGTATATAACGATATATATGCTGCTACTACTACTACGACAATTGCTGCTGCTACTACTACTACTATTGCTGCTGCTACTACTACTGCTGCTGCTGCTACTAAAACTACTGCTGCTGCTACTACTACTACTGCTGCTACTACTGCTACTGCTGCTGCTACTACTAATACTACTAGCCTACTACTACTACTACTGTTGTTGCTACTACTACTGCTACTACTACTACTACTAGACTACTACTACTAGACTACTACTACTACTACTGCTGCTGTTGTTGCTACTACTACTACTACTACTACTACTACTACTACTACTACTACTACTACTACTACTACTACTACTACTACTGCCACTATAGAATTGGTCTTTAGTAACCCATGCTTGTCGTAAAAGGCGACTAACGGGATCGGGTGGTCAGGCTCGCTACCATGCTTGACACATGTCGTAGTATCCAAATTGCGTAGATTGAAGCTGTTGATCACTGGATTGTCTGGTATAGACACGATTATTTACCACCATCATTGCTGAGTGCGGTGTTAAGGTGCGTTCTCACGGTGCGACTTGTAGTGACAACCTGTAGCTTACAACTTGTAGTAACAACAAAGATCGTAACGACTTTGTTATTTGTGTATTTTTTAAGCCGAATACATCTCGTATCTCGCGAGATTCCCACGTATGACTCGGCAACATGGATTCGTCGAGTGAAGAAGAAACGCTAGCGTTAATTCAGTCTACATATGCAGTCACTGAAAAGAAGAGAAAGCCTAAATCGGTCTGGTCCGCAGCTGGATTCTTAGGCGGCAAATTCCATAAACATTCATGTGACAAGTAAAAACCTATAAACCGCTCGTTTTGTTTAGTCGTGTCTCCGACATGATGTCAACATAAACAAAGGGACGTCACTCTGAGGTGACCATAAATCTAAGCGATTTGATTGGTCGAGAGCTTGCGACTTGTAGTAGTAATTAAGTCCCTACAAGTCGGCTGTGACTAGTTGTATGCGATTTCACATCGCTACGATTCAGGTGTTCTCACGTTGCAACTGTGTTGCATCCTACAAACCGCTCGTTGTTACTACAAGTAGCACCGTGAGAACGCTCCTTTAAACATCCAACCAAACCACCATTTCTGGGGCGGTGGGATAGTGGTTAAAGCGTTCGTTCGTCACGCCAAAGACCAGGGTTCGATTCCCCACATGGGTACAATGTGTGAAGCCCATTGCTAAAGTGTAAAACTCACACACTCACTCACTACAACTACTACTCCTACCTCCTGCTACTACTACTCCTTCAACTACTACTACTACTACTACTACTACTACTACTACTACTACTACTACTACTAGCCCGTGAAGGCCCGGGTTAGAATGTGCCTTCAGTAACCCATGCTTGTCGTAAGAGGCGACTAACGGGATCGGGTGGTCAGGCTCGCTGACTTGGTTGACACATGTCATCGGTCCCCAATTGCGCAGATCGATGCTCCTGCTGTTGATCACTGGATTGTCTGGTCCAGACTCGATTATTTACAGACCGCCGCCATATAGCTGGAATATTGTCGAGTGCGGCGTAAAACTAAACTAACTCACTCACTCACTACTACTACCACCACCAGTACTACTACTACTACTACTACTACTACTACTACTACTACTACTACTACTACTACTTCTACTACTACTTCTACTATCATTTTCTACAACTAATACTGCTGTTGCTACTACTAGTACTACTACTATAAGTTGTCGAACATGAGCAGTACAAATTGTGGTTGATAAAGAGAGCCTACCGTTGGACAATGACGACATACAACAACAACAGCCACAACATCTCTGCCATCACAGACGGAAATTATCGGATGCAAATAAGCATGAACATGAAGAGTAACTACAGACCTACACCCTACTACAAAATATGTCCATCTTAATGTTGTACCTCTGTTGCTGGCCTCTCCGTTGTGGTGGTGATATAAACAAGGGTATCCCAAGGACATACTTAATTCACACTATTCTTTTAAAGCGCACATAAAATGACCACGAGCCGAACGATATGAGCATGACTTTCATTTGCCGTTGAGGAAACGCCGTTCCCAGTGACATAGTGTAAGCACATTTACACTACATCGCATATTCAGACATCACGACTTGCATCTGTTTACAGACCCAGTTTCCATTACATTTTTATACCCTCATTTAGCCCTAAACCACACAACCACATCGTAGTTAGCTGAGATCTCATTTGAGAAAAATAATGTTTACAGATGTAAAGTCACTGGAATTGACCCTCCCTTTAATATATTCAGAAAATATGTGTTGTTTCGTTACAAATGACTGACGTATACCAAGTCGCACACTAAACCTTGTTCTTGGTGTGAGGTAATAAGAATGTATTATTTTATTTTCATGGAAACACAACTCTCTGACACGCCTGTCCACGTGGTATTGTACAGGGTTGTAAATAAGTGGAATCATGGTGTTATAAAGATGTTATGGAAAAACAATCTCAGCTTCAGTCCAGGATACATCATTTCCCAGTATATAGACGTTCTTCGTCATCATATCTATTGCAGTTATTTAAGGGGAGTTGGCGGCCGATATTTCTGGACAAATCCTGATAATCTTTAAGATTCTAACTTTTACGCTCAAAGGCAACATGGCATGTTGTCAGTACCATCTATCAATATAAAACGAAAAACATTTTATGCTATGATTAAAGTGTTAGCAATTACCAGAATACACTGTTTGGAAGTCCCGTACATCACAATTAGTTACTGTGCGATGTATCCTTCACGTGTCTTATAATAATGGCAGCTGATTCCTCTTTCTGTTTACCAGGATGTTTTTGTATCGTTGCTTAAGACAGAGACAGTTTGCCAGGTTCTGCCACATAATACACGTGCCATATCATATCTGTACATAGTTTACATAAATGTAGACATGTATAGTAATCATTCCTGCATGGAAGGATACTGGGGTGTATGTCCATCCGTCATCGGTAAACAGGTCCTCCTGCTTAACGTACAGAGAGTTGTGTATACTGTCCACGTTTGTTATTACATAAGTTAGTTAGGGTTTCGACCAACTCGAGGAGACAAGTAATTTTACTTCGTTATAACCGTAGCTCGTTATACACATATCAATTACCATATAGAATATATAGACCAAAACAGTTCGTTGTCCGTTAGTTCGTTATAACCGTAGCTCGTTATACACATATAGACTACCATATACATGTAGAACATAGACAAAACAGTTCGTTGTCCGTTAGTCCCTTTTAAACCGTAGCTCGTTATACACATATCGACTACCATATAGAACATGGACCAAAACAGTTCGTTGTCAGTTAGTCCGTTTTAAACCGTAGCTCGTTATACACATATCGACTATCATATAGAACATAGACAAAACAGTTGGTTGTCCGTTAGTTCGTTATAACCGTAGCTCGTTATACACATATCGACTACCATATAGAACATAGACAAAACAGTTCGTTGTCCGTTATAACCGTAGCTCGTTATACACATATCGACTACCATATAGAACATAGACAAAACAGTTTGTTATACACCTATCTACTACCATATAGAACATAGACCAAAACAGTTCGTTGTCCGTTAGTTCGTTATAACCGTAGCTCGTTATACACATATCGACTACCATATAGAACATAGACCAAAACAGTTGGTTGTCCATTAGTCCGTTATAACCGTAGCTCGTTATACACATATCGACTATCATATAGAACATATACAAAACAGTTCGTTGACCGTTAGTTCGTTATAACCGTAGCTCGTTATACACATATCGACTAACATATAGAACATAGACAAAACAGTTCGTTGTCCGTTAGTTCGTTATAACCGTAGCTCGTTATACACATATCGACTACCATATAGAACATAGACAAAACAGTTCGTTGTCCGTTATAACCGTAGCTCGTTATACACATATCGACTACCATATAGAACATAGACAAAACAGTTGGTTGTCCGTTAGTCCGTTATAACCGTAGCTCGTTATACACATATCGACAACCATATAGAACATAGACCTAAACAGTTGGTTGTCCGTTAGTTCGTTATAACCGTAGCTCGTTATACACATATCAATTACCATATAGAGCATATAGACCAAAACAGATCGTTGTCCGTTAGTTCGTTATAACCGTAGCTCGTTATACACATATCGACTACCATATACATGTAGAACATGGACAAAACAGTTGGTTGTCCGTTAGTCCGTTATAACCGTAGCTCGTTATACACATATCGACAACCATATAGAACATAGACCAAAACAGTTCGTTGTCCATTAGTCCGTTATAACCGTAGCTCGTTATACACATATCGACTATCATATAGAACATATACAAAACAGTTCGTTGACCGTTAGTTCGTTATAGCCGTAGCTCGTTATACACATATCGACTACCATATAGAACATAGACAAAACAGTTCGTTGTCCGTTAGTCCGTTATAACCGTAGCTCGTTATACACATATCGACAACCATATAGAACATAGACCTAAACAGTTCGTTGTCCGTTAGTTCGTTATAACCGTAGCTCGTTATACACATATCAATTACCATATAGAACATATAGACCAAAACAGATCGTTGTCCGTTAGTTCCTTATAACCGTAGCTCGTTATACACATATCGACTACCATATACATGTAGAACATGGACAAAACAGTTGGTTGTCCGTTAGTCCGTTACAACCGTAGCTCGTTATACACATATCGACTACCATATAGAACATAGATCAAAACAGTTGGTTGTTCGTTAGTTCGTTATAACCGTAGCTCGTTATACACATATCGACTACCATATAGAACATAGACAAAACAGTTCGTTGTCCGTTAGTCCGTATTAAACCGTAGCTCGTTATACACATATCGACTACCATATAAAACATAGACCAAAACAGTTCGTTGTCCGTTAGTTCGTTATAACCGCAGCTCGTTATACACATATCGACTACCATATAGAACATAGACAAAACAGTTCGTTGTCCGTTAGTTCGTTTTAAACCGTAGCTCGTTATACACATATCGACTACCATATAGAGCATAGATCAAAACAGTTGGTTGTCCGTTAGTTCGTTATAACCGTAACTCGTTATACACATATCGACTAACATATAGAACATAGACAAAACAGTTGGTTGTCCGTTAGTTCGTTTTAAACCGTAGCTCGTTATACACATATCGACTACCATATAGAGCATAGATCAAAACAGTTGGTTGTCCGTTAGTTCGTTATAACCGTAGCTCGTTATACACATATCGACTACCATATAGAACATAGACAAAACAGTTCGTTGTTCGTTAGTTCGTTATAACCGTAGCTCGTTATACACATATCGACAACCATATAGAACATAGACCTAAACAGTTCGTTGTCCGTTAGTTCGTCTTAAACCGTAGCTCGTTATACACATATCGACTACCATATAAAACATAGACCAAAACAGTTGGTTGTCCGTTAGTTCGTTATAACCGTAGCTCGTTATACACATATCGACTACCATATAGAATATAGACATAAGAGTTCGTTGTCAGTTAGTCCGTTTTAAACCGTATCTCGTTATACACATATCGACTATCATATAGAACATAGACAAAACAGTTCGTTGTCCGTTAGTTCGTTATAACCGTAGCTCGTTATACACATATCGACTACCATATAGAACATAGACAAAACAGTTGGTTGTCCGTTAGTTCGTTATAACCGTAGCTCGTTATACACATATCGACTACCATATAGAACATAGACAAAACAGTTCGTTGTCCGTTATAACCGTAGCTCGTTATACACATATCGACTACCATATAGAACATAGACAAAACAGTTGGTTGTCCGTTAGTTCGTTATAACCGTAGTTTGTTAAACACATATCGACTACCATATAGAACATAGACCAAAACAGTTGGTTGTCCGTTAGTTCGTTATAGCCGTAGGTCGTTATACACATATCGACTACCATATAGAACATAGACCAAAAGAGTTCGTTGTCCATTAGTCCGTTATAACCGTAGCTCGTTATACACATATCGACAACCATATAGAACATATACAAAACAGTTGGTTGTCCGTTAGTTCGTTATAACCATAGCTCGTTATACACATATCGACTACCATATAGAACATAGACCAAAACAGTTGGTTGTCCGTTAGTTCGTTATAACCGTAGCTCGTTATACACATATCGACTACCATATAGAACATAGACCAAAACAGTTCGTTGTTCGTTAGTTCGTTATTACCGTAGCTCGTTATACACATATCGACTACCATATAGAACATAGACCAAAACAGTTGGTTGTCCATTAGTTCGTTATAACCGTAGCTCGTTATACACATATCGATTACCATATACATGTAGAACATAGACAAAACAGTTGGTTGTCCGTTAGTCCGTTATAACCGTAGCTCGTTATACACATATCGACTACCATATAGAGCATAGATCAAAACAGATCGTTGTTCGGTAGTTCGTTATAACCGTAGCTCGTTATACACATATAGACTACCATATAGAACATATAGAAAACAGTTGGTTGTCCGTTAGTTCGTTATAAACCGTAGCTCGTTATACACATATCGACTACCATATAGAGCATAGATCAAAACAGTTGGTTGTCCGTTAGTTCGTTATAACCGTAGCTCGTTATACACATATCGACTACCATATAGAACATAGACAAAACAGTTCGTTGTTCGTTAGTTCGTTATAACCGTAGCTCGTTATACACATATCGACAACCATATAGAACATAGACCTAAACAGTTCGTTGTCCGTTAGTTCGTCTTAAACCGTAGCTCGTTATACACATATCGACTACCATATAAAACATAGACCAAAACAGTTGGTTGTCCGTTAGTTCGTTATAACCGTAGCTCGTTATACACATATCGACTACCATATAGAATATAGACATAAGAGTTCGTTGTCAGTTAGTCCGTTTTAAACCGTATCTCGTTATACACATATCGACTATCATATAGAACATAGACAAAACAGTTGGTTGTCCGTTAGTTCGTTATAACCGTAGCTCGTTATACACATATCGACTACCATATAGAACATAGACAAAACAGTTGGTTGTCCGTTAGTTCGTTATAACCGTAGCTCGTTATACACATATCGACTACCATATAGAACATAGACAAAACAGTTCGTTGTCCGTTAACCGTAGTCCGTTATAACCGTAGCTCGTTATACACATATCGACTACCATATAGAACATAGACAAAACAGTTGGTTGTCCGTTAGTTCGTTATAACCGTAGTTTGTTAAACACATATCGACTACCATATAGAACATAGACCAAAACAGTTGGTTGTCCGTTAGTTCGTTATAGCCGTAGGTCGTTATACACATATCGACTACCATATAGAACATAGACCAAAACAGTTCGTTGTCCATTAGTCCGTTATAACCGTAGCTCGTTATACACATATCGACTACCATATAGAACATATACAAAACAGTTGGTTGTCCGTTAGTTCGTTATAACCATAGCTCGTTATACACATATCGACTACCATATAGAACATAGACCAAAACAGTTGGTTGTCCGTTAGTTCGTTATAACCGTAGCTCGTTATACACATATCGACTACCATATAGAACATAGACCAAAACAGTTCGTTGTTCGTTAGTTCGTTATAACCGTAGCTCGTTATACACATATCGACTACCATATAGAACATAGACCAAAACAGTTGGTTGTCCATTAGTTCGTTATAACCGTAGCTCGTTATACACATATCGATTACCATATACATGTAGAACATAGACAAAACAGTTGGTTGTCCGTTAGTCCGTTATAACCGTAGCTCGTTATACACATATCGACTACCATATAGAGCATAGATCAAAACAGATCGTTGTTCGGTAGTTCGTTATAACCGTAGCTCGTTATACACATATAGACTACCATATAGAACATATAGAAAACAGTTCGTTGACCGTTAGTTCGTTATAACCGTAGCTCGTTATACACATATCGACTGCCATATAGAACATAGACAAAACAGTTCGTTGACCGTTAGTTCGTTATAACCGTAGCTCGTTATACACATATCGACTAACATATAGAACATAGACAAAACAGTTCGTTGTCCGTTATAACCGTAGCTCGTTATACACATATCGACTACCATATAGAACATAGACAAAACAGTTCGTTGACCGTTAGTTCGTTATAGGCGTAGCTCATTATACACATATCGACTAACATATAGAACATAGACCAAAACAGTTCGTTGTCCGTTAGTTCGTTATAACCGTAGCTCGTTATACACATATCGACTACCATATAGAACATAGACCAAAACAGTTCGTTGTTCGTTAGTTCGTTATAACCGTAGCTCGTTATACACATATCGACAACCATATAGAACATAGACCTAAACAGTTCGTTGTCCGTTAGTTCGTCTTAAACCGTAGCTCGTTATACACATATCGACTACCATATAAAACATAGACCAAAACAGTTGGTTGTCCGTTAGTTCGTTATAACCGTAGCTCGTTATACACATATCGACTACCATATAGAATATAGACATAAGAGTTCGTTGTCAGTTAGTCCGTTTTAAACCGTATCTCGTTATACACATATCGACTATCATATAGAACATAGACAAAACAGTTCGTTGTCCGTTAGTTCGTTATAACCGTAGCTCGTTATACACATATCGACTACCATATAGAACATAGACAAAACAGTTGGTTGTCCGTTAGTTCGTTATAACCGTAGCTCGTTATACACATATCGACTACCATATAGAACATAGACAAAACAGTTCGTTGTCCGTTATAACCGTAGCTCGTTATACACATATCGACTACCATATAGAACATAGACAAAACAGTTGGTTGTCCGTTAGTTCGTTATAACCGTAGTTTGTTAAACACATATCGACTACCATATAGAACATAGACCAAAACAGTTGGTTGTCCGTTAGTTCGTTATAGCCGTAGGTCGTTATACACATATCGACTACCATATAGAACATAGACCAAAAGAGTTCGTTGTCCATTAGTCCGTTATAACCGTAGCTCGTTATACACATATCGACTACCATATAGAACATATACAAAACAGTTGGTTGTCCGTTAGTTCGTTATAACCATAGCTCGTTATACACATATCGACTACCATATAGAACATAGACCAAAACAGTTGGTTGTCCGTTAGTTCGTTATAACCGTAGCTCGTTATACACATATCGACTACCATATAGAACATAGACCAAAACAGTTCGTTGTTCGTTAGTTCGTTATAACCGTAGCTCGTTATACACATATCGACTACCATATAGAACATAGACCAAAACAGTTGGTTGTCCGTTAGTTCGTTATAACCGTAGCTCGTTATACACATATCGATTACCATATACATGTAGAACATAGACAAAACAGTTGGTTGTCCGTTAGTCCGTTATAACCGTAGCTCGTTATACACATATCGACTACCATATAGAGCATAGATCAAAACAGATCGTTGTTCGGTAGTTCGTTATAACCGTAGCTCGTTATACACATATAGACTACCATATAGAACATATAGAAAACAGTTCGTTGACCGTTAGTTCGTTATAACCGTAGCTCGTTATACACATATCGACTGCCATATAGAACATAGACAAAACAGTTCGTTGACCGTTAGTTCGTTATAACCGTAGCTCGTTATACACATATCGACTAACATATAGAACATAGACAAAACAGTTCGTTGTCCGTTATAACCGTAGCTCGTTATACACATATCGACTACCATATAGAACATAGACAAAACAGTTCGTTGACCGTTAGTTCGTTATAGGCGTAGCTCATTATACACATATCGACTAACATATAGAACATAGACCAAAACAGTTCGTTGTCCGTTAGTTCGTTATAACCGTAGCTCGTTATACACATATCGACTACCATATAGAACATAGACCAAAACAGTTCGTTGTCCATTAGTCCGTTATAACCGTAGCTCGTTATACACATATCGACTACCATATAGAAATAGACAAAACAGTTCGTTGACCGTTAGTTCTTTATAACCATAGCTCGTTATACACATATCGACTACCATATAGAACATAGACAAAACAGTTGGTTGTCCGTTAGTCCGTTATAACCGTAGCTCGTTATACACATATCGACTATCACATAGAACATAGACAAAACAGTTCGTTGTCCGTTAGTTCGTTATAACCGTAGCTCGTTATACACATATCGACTACCATATAGAACATAGACAAAACAGTTCGTTGACCGTTAGTTCGTTATAACCGTAGCTCGTTATACACATATCGACTACCATATAGAACATAGACAAAACAGTTCGTTGTCCGTTAGTCCGTTATAACCGTAGCTCGTTATACACATATCGACTACCATATAGAACATAGACAAAACAGTTCGTTGTCCGTTAGTCCGTTATAACCGTAGCTCGTTATACACATATCGACTACCATATAGAACATAGACCAACAAATACCAGTTCGTTGTCCGTTAGTCGTTGTGTTCGTCATAAACGAAGTTCTGTGTAGTTAAATTCAGAAATCTCACGAAACGTTTCAATATTAATAAAGCATGATGTTTTTAGCGCCAGTGTTTCGGATATCATCAGATGCTTTTTTGTCCATGTCTGTCACAATCCGCGTGTGGTGCTATTAATAAGCCAAACATACATCTACCAATTTTATGTATTTTCATAATATATTTCTGTAATATGTATCGTCGCGTTTTTTAAACACAGATTGTTAAGTGAAGTAAAGTAGCAACTTATTTATAGGCTGCTTGTTCTTTACTGTGTTCTTTACATATATGTATATTTGTTTATTATTGTCGAGTTTTCTCATTGGGGATAATTCATGTAATTGTACAAATATTAGCAATATAACTCCTGTTTTACAGAGTGGATGATATGTCGCTTTAGTGTTTTCCCTGTTGTCCATCGTACATGCTGAATGTGTGTACGATATACACAGTACAACCAGAAATTATTGAGAATTTAAAGATTGTATTTTTTTCACTCATTACTCACGTATTAAATGTGAATATTAGCAGAACATAACTCCAGATTCAAAGACAGGTGAACAGTTAGTATTTTGTCAAGTCACCATGGGCAGCAATGCAGGCTTCAATGCGGCGGGGCATACTACTGATCAAAGAAGTTAGAAAGTCGTGGTCCATGCTGTCCCAATATCGGACCACCTCTTTTTTCACTTCAGTAATATTTGTCAGATGTTTCTTATTGACACCGTCCTTCATAAGTCCCCCAACATTTTCTATTGGATTTAGGTCAGGGCTATAGCTTGGCCAATCTAATAATGTCATATTTTGGGTCCGAAACAAGGCCTGTGAATGCTTTGAACGATGTTTTGGGTCGTTGTCCTGCTGGAAAATCCAAAAATTTCCATAGAACATATGAGCAGATGGAAGTAAATGTCCCTCGAGAATATCAGTGTACCGCTCACTGTTCATATTTCCTTCAAATACAAATGCATATCTGTGTTGCCCCTAACACAGATATGCCACCCCACACGTTAAATTTCGGACTGTACTTTGGGCGCTGATACAAAGGTTTTTCAGTTTGTTTGGTCCAGAATTTCAGTGTATTAAGAAACAGCCACACAGAACCTTCTTCTGAGAAAATCACATTGTCCCAGTTAAAATTTCTATGCTGTAAGCACCAGTTCAACCTTCGCTCCTTATGTTCAGGTTTCATGATCGGTGATGGAATTCCTCGACTTTTCTGCCAAACCATTGCATGCAGCTCAGTTCTAATTGTCTCCTTACAGACAGCCACAGTTCCTCTATCAATCATATCCAGCCTTAAGTTTTCTAAACTCCTTCGTTTGTTGTTAGAAACAAGAATACCAAGCCGCCTCCTGTCACCGACAGTCAATTTTCTGGGCCTACCTGCGCCTCCCTGGTGCTCAGTGCCATATTCATTTGCAATATTTTTCAAAACACGATAAACAGTGGACAAAGGGATGCCTGTTCTTCTTGAAATCACTTCAGCTGATCTGATGTCCTTCTTATAATACTCTAAAATCAACTTCCTCTCTCTAAATCATCCACACTGAGGATCACTGAAAAAGTCGTCTGCTACCAAGTAAACAAAGGGGGATAATAACTCTTCACAAACTAATGTAAAAGGATTAACGGAGTTGTCTCTCTTGAATGAAACCAAGCACTTGACAGCTGGTCAAGGTTGTTTTTATACTAGAATTCCAATTAAACATATTCCTAAAATTCTCAATAATTTCTGGTCATACTATATATACACATCAATATAGCATCAGAGTACTGTCTTCAGTACTTGAATCAATGTTTGATTTATTATCTAAAACCCAACAAAGAATGTTTACTATTATATTTGATGTTTGATCGTTCAACCAGTGACGTATTTCAGCGTGTCGCTTAGCTCCATGGATTTAAAAGTGTCGAACTTTCTCTCATTTTCTTTCTCTCATATTACACCACTTTCCCAAACCACCACTTTTTCACACAAATGCCAGCAGTTACACATTCTTACATAGACAAGTGACACTAAGGACTTCTTGGCCAACAATACATCAATTGTTTTTGAAGTTCTACGTTTCAACCCTATAAATATCCTCTCAGCAAATAGCGACAACTTTATTTCGTCTTGTATCGCAAAATGCCACCAGATAGGATAAAATGGATAACTTGGACAGGTATAATCATTTTGAAATACGATTCCTCGATCATACAATAAAGCTCCCATTAGTAATAGCGATAAATGGAACAAAAATCATTAGCAGACCAAAGGGGCGATGTGGTGACTCTATAATTCAACAAGTTTTGACCGTCCTAATGATACCTCTTCGATAAGGTGAATTACACCGCTGGGTGATTCATACAAAGTGTATTTAGAGTGCAGTTTGGACATTAATCATCTCAACAGTGCTAACCCTCTCTGGTGTCCCGCAGCTGTTGACTGGGGTGCCAGGGAACGCTTAATGTAAACTGTTTGCTGATTGGTCCGTTCGGGCCACCTGTAACTCGTATCAGCCATTCACCCGTCACCTGTCATATCAAGATTAGTTGATTACGTCATATGCTACACGTGACCTTGCAATCAGTGCTCATTAGCTGCGGAAATTAACACCGTATCTTTGGTGACTGTCAACACTTGCGTTGGGATCGATCTGAAACGATTAGACATCTCTGAAATCGTGTGAATTGCAACTGGTTTGAATTTACTGTGTAGTTCTTCACAATTAGTTTAACTTGCACTCTTTGACGTGCTTAATGTGGCTAGATTAATTGTTACCAGCTGTATAAGAAGTCTTAATTCAATAGTATGTAAGTACAGCTGTGATTAACACATTGTCACTCACATGTGACATGTGAATCATTTATTCATGTTAGACTAAGATCGATTCCATTTGTATTATATCATTATATCAAGATTTAAACACAATAAATTCATCTCTTTTATGATACACTCCTAAATTTAATTTCCCAATATTTAAAGTAATTACGGCTATGTTTCAGCCATGAAAGAGCATGGGAAGTATGGGAAGTATAGTTCTTACAAACATAAGGTTGGTTGGCTGGATTGTATTCCAGCCATATGGCGACGATCTGTAAATAATCGAGTCTGGACCAGACAATCCAGTGATCAACAGCATGAGCATCAATCTGCGCAATTGGGATACGATGGCATGTGTCAACCAAGTCAGCGAGCCTGGCCACCCGATCCCGTTATACGCCTTTTACGACAAGCGTGGGTTACTGAAGACCAATTCTAACCCGGATCTTCACGGGTATACAAATATAACGAAACGTTATTATACGCCACACTTGACAATATTGCACCTCTATTTATCAAAGTGTAAACAATCGAGTTTGGACCTCGACCAAACCAGTTGTCGACAGCACGAGCACCTATTAGTATAAAAGTATATGGCAATCATTAGGTTAAACATCACAGTCGGCTCTAAAATGTAATGGCTGTTAAAGGCCAGGGCCTCCTTTCACGAAGCACTAAGGTGATCGTAAGTCACTAAGGTAAACTTAGTGCAATGTTAAAGAATGGGAGTTAAGGTTAACCTTAGTAAAGGTTGCTTCGTGAAAGTAGCCCTAGGTCACTTTTTAAAGAAAGTATAACGTTACTATGGAAGTCTATGGGAAAACATTTGGTTTTGTGTAACATTTAATCGATTCGAAAGTTTTCACTAGTCATTTCCCATACTTCGAGAGTTGTAAAAATAATGTTGCTTGATAAGACGTAGTATCTGCTGCAGAATTGTACTGGAGAATAGGCGAAATCAAACCAAAAGGGACGAAAGAGATGGATGTTGGATTTGAACCAATGGCCAAACAGCTGACTCATTTGTTACTAAGGGAGGTAAGTCTGGACCTGGCTTAATTTTATCTTCACAAGCTAAGTGAGGACGTAGCTTTACTTTGTCCACATAAAGTGAGATCAGGACCTCACATTGACTCCATTGTCATGTTGACTCCACAAGCTAAGTGAAGACGTGGCCTAATATTTTCCACGCAAGCGAAGGGAATATGTGGCCTAATATTCTCTCAAGAAGCTAAGTGAGGACTTGGCCTAATATTGTCTCGAGAAACTGTGTGGGTGTGGCCTAATATTTTCTCCATAATATGAGTGAGGACTTGGCCTAATATTTTCTCGAGAAGCTAAGTGAAGATATGACCCTGATATTTCCACACAAACTAAGTGAAGACTTGGCCTGATATTATATCCTCGTGTTAAGTGAAGACGTGATTTAATATTTTCTACACAAGTTAGATGGAAACGTGGCTTAATATTTTCTACACATGTTAGATGAAGACGTGGCTTAATATTTTCTACACAAGTTAGATGAACACGTGGCCTAATATTTTCTCGAGAAGCTAGGTGAAGATATGGCCCTGATATTTTCCACACAACCTAAGTGAAGACTTGGCCTAATATTATCTCCTCGTGTTAAGTGAAGACGTGATTTAATATTTTCTACACAAGTAAGATGAAGATGTGGCCTAATATTTTCTACTCAAGTTAGATGAAGACGTGGCCTAATATTTTCTACTCAAGTTAGATGAAGACGTGGCCTAATATTTTCTACACAAGTTAGATGAAGACGTGGCCTTATATTTTCTACACAAGTTAGATGAAGACGTGGCCTAATATTTTCTACACAAATTAGATGAAGACGTGGCCTTATATTTTCTACACAAGTTAGATGAAGACGTGGCCTTATATTTTCTTTATATTTTTTTCTACACAAATTAGATGAAGACGTGGCCTAATATTTTCTACACAAGTTAGATGAACGTGGCCTTATATTTTTCTACACAAGTTAGATGAAGAAGACGTGGCCTAATATTTTCTACACAAGTTAGAGGAGCAGATGAAGACGTGGCCTAATATTTTCTACACAAGTTAGTTAATATTAGAAAGACGTGGCCTAATATTTTCTACACAAGTTAGATGAAGACGTGGCCTAATATTTTCTACACAAAGTTAGATGAAGACGTGGCCTAATAATATTTTCTACACAAGTTAGATGAAGACGTGGCCTTATATTTTCTACACAAGTTAGATGAAGACGTGGCCTAATATTTTTCTACACAAGTTAGATGAAGACGTGGCCTTATATTTTTCTACACAAGTTAGATGAAGACGTGGCCTTATATTTTCTACACAAGTTAGATGAAGACGTGGCCTAATATTTTCTACACAAGTTAGATGAAGACGTGGCCTAATATTTTCTACACAAGTTAGATGAAGACGTGGCGTTATATTTTCTACACAAGTTAGATGAAGACGTGGCCTTATATTTTCTACACAAGTTAGATGAAGACGTGGCCTAATATTTTCTACACAAGTTAGATGAAGACGTGGCGTTATATTTTCTACACAAGTTAGATGAAGACGTGGCCTTATATTTTCTACACAAGTTAGATGAAGACGTGGCCTAATATTTTCTACACAAGTTAGATGAAGACGTGGCCTAATATTTTCTACACAAGTTAGATGAAGACGTGGCGTTATATTTTCTACACAAAGTTAGATGAAGACGTGGCCTAATATTTTTTCTACACAAGTTAGATGAAGACGTGGCCTAATATTTTCTACACAAGTTAGATGAAGACGTGGCCTAATATTTTCTACACAAGTTAGATGAAGACGTGGCGTTATATTTTCTACACAAGTTAGATGAAGACGTGGCCTTATATTTTCTACACAAGTTAGATGAAGACGTGGCCTAATATTTTCTACACAAGTTAGATGAAGACGTGGCCTAATATTTTCTACACAAATTAGATGAAGACGTGGCCTAATATTTTCTACACAAATTAGATGAAGACGTGGCGTTATATTTTCTCCAGAAGCTAAGTTAGGACGTGGGCTAATGTTGTCCAGACGAACGGAGTGAGGACGCGGCCTAATATTGTCTCCACAAACTAAGTGATATGTCCATGCTCATATGTTGCGATGATGATGATCGTCACCATAATCATCATCATCATCATCACCAGAGGTAACAAGAGTATATAACAATAGTTGGTGTTCGTTTAATGAGCTACCGGGTATGTGGATTAACGATTCTCGTCAGTCGATGTTATCACTGCAAAACAACACGGTGAGTTTGTCCCATGAAATATATCTCTCCAATGATTAAATAAATTTAGATCCATTTTGTTCTCGTTCTACTTTAAACATCAAACCAAGAAAGTCAAAGTCAAGTCCCCGATTTCACAGGACTATCCAAATCAATTTACCCGGATTCTAAAGTAATTCAAAGATTAAAGTAACAGACGCCCAATCCGGTGGTGAACCCCCCGTACAAATACCCATACTTCACTTGAAAGAAACACTCGGAGTCATAGTATCAATTCCCCGATAATGATAATATCTCCATAATAATCATCATTAACTGAAAGCTTCAGGTGGCTTTGAAGTTGCCGTCCCGAGCAAAGGGGTCATAATATTTGGCCCGGGTGACTTTGATTAGATGACACCGGATACGGATATCAAACCCCCTTGACCATAATTGTAACATCGAGGGAACCCAATACTGTTTGTAAGGAGTGACCGTGGAGCGACTTTGTGTCCACTGACGGCTTCTGTACCTCCACAAACTGCCCTAATATCTCAGCCATTGGATACCTGTATCATTAACCGTGTCATTTCACGGTCACGTTTTTATCAGTAAAGATTGACTTTTAATAATTTACCCGCACGAAAGACTTGTCTGTTATTTCCTTCACCAGACTGTATACTTATTGTACAATATTTGGCACTGTTTGATATCGAATTTAAGAAAATTTTACTTGATACTTACCTGTTCAGTGTGGGTGGCCATTAGACTGTATTAATATACACCGTGATAAGACCTGCATTATTGTTGTACCACATTAACTTCAAGATTACAATAGGAGGTACAGGCTGTAATAAACGGTCCCGTAAGTGGTGGAAATGAAATGAGGTGAAACCAGTCTACCAATACTTTTCATGGTTTTGGGCATGTTTAGTTGTCTCAAGGTGTTGGTGATATTTCAGCTTTCATTCAAATGTTTAAGAATGTTGCAGTTAATATGCATTTACTGTCATAGAATGGTATAAGTTCTCGATATAGTGTATATTGACAATATAAAAGCCTATTAGAACCAGAAAAGTATCTCACTCTATTAACAAATTAAAAAAAAGCAACCAAATAGAATGAAAAGACTTAGATGTTGAATTTTAAAACAAAAAGTTAACGAGGGAAGATGGTTGGGAATTTAATTAAGTCAGCGATTATGTCAGTTGTGTAACACTGGAATTGAAGATGAGTATCATTTTATTCTTGTATGTAAATACTATAGGAATTTAAGTCAGCGTTATCTACCATGTATGTATCACCACAAAAATAATATTCACAAATTTAGATAGATAATTAATTCCAAGTGTACTGAATGTATTAAATGATTTATGTAGATATATTTGTCAAAGCTTAATCTTAAGAGAACAATATGTTTGATCTGCATATATAAAATCTATATATTACATCCATGTACATTAGTAGGTAATTTCTGTTCAATGTAAACTGTATTATACTATATGTATATGGGTCAATGGCCATCATACAAATAAACTTGACTTGACAAACGCAAAACAAACAACCCAAACCGTTGTCAACATAACCCCCAAATGTAATAATAACTGAAAAATTCACTGTTTTACTGTATGTAAGCTTTCTACATATCTATGCATGCACGCACGCACACACACGCACGCACGCACGCACGCACGCACGCACGCACGCACGCACGCACGCACACACACACACACACACACACTGTTATGAAGCCAGCGTCTCGTATTCTCAGGCGTGGAATGGATTTTCGTTTGACAGTATGTTGCAACTGTTATCAGGAAAGGACCTTTTCAAATTGTCGCTTAGTATCAAAATTAATGGTGAATCTTCCTGACAATTCCTGAAGCTGACACCGCTGCAGCTGTATAATTCTTGGACACTGTTGTTTAGCAGTATCTTTAAGTGTCATTTAGAGGCGATAGTCTACAATAAGCCTTGACTGAATTAGTGAGTGAGTGAATATGATTTTACGTCGCTTTTAGCAATATTCCTGCAATATCACTGCGATGAACACCAGAATGGGCTTCACACATTGTACCCATGTGGGGAATCGAACCCGGGTCTTCTGCGTGACGAGAGGACGCTTTAACCACTAGGCTACCCCACCGCCCCTGATTGAATTATGGAATGCTAACATGTCTGCAGGACGGGTAGCTGCGGGTAACGTGAGGCTAGTGCGTGTTCTGATACAGTGTGTTGTAGTGTGTATCAGTGGTACATGCTATTTGTAATGGCGATCAGCATTCATGTAGCGATGAGGAGAACGTCAATATGTACGATCTCTACATTTAGAATTAAACTTGCCTCATTATACAGGCCATTGTATGACAATAATTGAAGTTCGATGTTTAATCTACAATAAAGTACTGTCCTTTTTAGGAAATGCATTCCAAGTACTTAAAGACTGTGAAATTTCAGAAATTGTTGTGAAAGTTTCAGCTGTCAGTTGATTTATACATCAGAACTTAGCCATTTCCACAATTACATGTTATGGCAATGCCAAATGCGTACATACAGGCAAAATGTGTCAAAAATGCTCCTGGTATACGGGAAGCTGTTTTCTAATATTTCATCAAGAGGAAGTCTTTGACCCAAACTGCTTTTTATAGGAGATATGGATTGCAAAAGTAGAAACACAGGCAACGCAATGAATATGTGATTAGGGAACAGCACACATATACTTTGAAGCATTGACCTTCGAAAAACCGGCCTTTGTCTCTAATTTCTGGTATTTAATCAGAAAAAGCTGGTTGACATTTATATATGTTTGATTATTTCTGTTACAATACCTCAAAGTTTTCAGAAACCTATGTTGTGGGCTACAACGTTCTCGTATCTCGCACCCTCTTCTTTCATAATTCATATATTGGTCCGATTTATTCTGATATCTATCGTATGTTCCTTTTGCGATAACGACATTACACATCCATAGTTTCCTACAATAATAAAAATAATATCATATAAATATTATTTCAGAAATGTTTTCCTTAGTAATGACATCTACATGTAAGGGGAAGTGTATGTTGACTTGAAACATGTCAACTGTGCTGTTTTGAAAAATAAAAGTTGTTTGTTTCCAATCGATTTTGAGGTCATGACGTGCTGTCGGAGATATCAATTTGTATTCTGCAATCACAATAAGGAAAAAAAATCCTAAGCGAAATAACTCCCTGGCTTCCGTTCTGTCTTGTGAACAAACGGGGCTGTTTGATTGAGCGGAAGAGATAAACCTCTCCATGTTGTGGGTGTTGCGGTCAACAAAAGGCCATGGTTCTTTAGTTCTAAATGAGTTTATTAAACACTAAAGTCAGGCGATTAATTCAGTCATTTACCATGCATAGAAATTGAATACCCTTTAAGTTCGTTGAAGAAAAAACGAATTAGTACTTCCTAGAGTTGTGTAGACTACAGTCAGTTCATCACTGACATGAGAGGGAATGCTATACCCTTGCGGCAACTTGGTCATCGTATTGTCCCGTGATGACGATCTGCAATCTTGACCACTCGAGATTCACTGACCACTGATTTAAATGCTTTGTGATGGGCTCGGACTCTGCCCTTCACACAAACCACTGACTGTCTGAATAATGACCACTACTCAGCTATTATAATGTCCTCTACTCCGGACTCATATTTCACGTATCCAGTGAACGTGAGGGGGGTGATCGAAGCATGTAATGATAATCCAGCTTCCACTGGCCGCTGGTCACTGAACACCATCACAGCCACTGTCCGGTGTCAGGGCAAACGATACTATTTCTATCCTCCCGGAAATTAACTTTGAACCAAGCCCCGTAATTCTGTCCCCAACTGCCAATTCGATCTTAATGATCACGTGACAGAGGGTCATTTATCAAACGAAATGTCCATTATTTCGCCTTTCTTTTTCCTCACACCTCCGTCCAATAGGCTATGTGTAATGTCCTTCTTGTGTTAATGTTTTTATTGAAGCTATTCTGCCCTGTAATTATGTTTCAATGAATACAGAAATTTATTTCTTGCATCACGACGCACAAAATGAGTTTCTTTGTGTGTCGGAAGTCGTTGGTTTAAGAAAGGTTGGCTACAACTCTCACCTTACAAAGCACTTGATCTTCTCAAATAGGGATGTTTTAATTCTATTTGCGTTAAGGATTTAATGTAACAAATTGGTATTTTTTGTCCCAAAGTGGCAGTTTGAGGATTTTCCATTCCGGTCTGAAGTGGTGATAAGCAGTTACAAAATCAGAAAATCAAAATATTTGACGACACAAAAACTTCTTGACACTTTGTACTTTTTATTGTCATAACGAAATTTTTTTTAAGAAATGGCTTTAATTCCAAAAAATCGTAATTTGGAGAAGACGCTAGATATTGATCAGCTGATATCTCCTTTTTAACAATATCGGTATCGATGTGTGGAAAGTATATATATAGGAGATATAATATGTAATATACAATGGAGGTAGATGTTTGATGTAAGATATGATCAAATGTTAACTATATTCCGATTGACATCCAACTCTAGACAATCAGAAGGCAATGTTTGATTGTGTTTGTAATTTGTCGAATGTGTGTACTGTGTGTATGTAGTGTATATAGTGTGTGTGCATGTATGCCACTTAAAACATGGCTTGTTACCTTAGTACTGATGGTGATGGGGGTGATGTTAATGATGGCAGTGATGATGGTGATGATGGTGATGATGGTGATTGGGGAGATGATGGTGATGATGGTGATGGTGGTAATGATGGTGATGATGGTGATGATGGTGGTGGTGGTAATGTCAGTAACCATAGCCATGCGGGATCATCGTTTACAATTAAGAATAGTATGTGTAACAGGGCAACTATGTCAGCATAAACCTCTATGTCAGTCTGGGTTAGGAAAGACTAAAATAAAAACAAACAAACAACACAACAAAAACGAAATAAAAAACGAAAGACCCCATCACCCCAAAAAACCAAACCAAACAAAACAAAGCAACCCAAAAACCCAAACAAACCCAACAACAACAACAACAAAACAAAACAAAAAACAGCAAAAGAACACCCCTAACACCAAACCAAACAAATAAAAATCAAGAAAGAAACTCCTTCACCCTCCCCCTCCCAAGCAAAAAAAAAAAAAAACCACAACAAACATCAACAACAACAAAGAAACCAAAGCACTCCACCCCATTAACTTACCTCATTAAAAGCAAACAACAAACGCTCCCAAAATTTATCGGTTGTCCTAAGGGTAATTGCCTACAATTGGATACGTTGGTTTGGCCCGTGCTATGGCTAACTATTGCATGTTATGGTACACAACGGAGTGGTTTGTCTGGTCCAGGTTAAATAATCTATCATATAGCAGGAATACATTCACCCACTAATTAACCCTTAAAACAATTCAGAAAATGCTTAAAGATGTCGGCAATGTTTGAAGTTACCAATTTCAGTAGGATGTAACTACACATTTCCCAAGAGATATCAGCAGAATTGCACTTTAATATATAAAATCTAAATTAAAACTCTAAACACATACAACATTTGTGTTTTCCAAACTATTACATAGTAGTACAGTTTCTGTAGATGTTCGTAGGGCCATATCAGCACGATGGCAGAGATCACGCTGTTTATCGCGATACTTCTTAGAGGTTGTAGTTGTTATCGTGCGTAGGCGAGATCTCGGCGCGATCTCATTTCCGTATTACTAAAATCGTTAAAATTTGACAATTCAGCTACACGTGGTGGTCTTCACTGAACACATAAACTGCTCATCATTATCATAGGACGATACTTGCTACAGAAGAGAAGCAATGTTGAAGATTTTATTACCTAGGGGTACAGCAAGGCGACGCACTAGCTCCATAAACCTGACATCGCCAAGGACCATTCCCTTCGAGATATGCCTTTATCATGTTGCCGTAAAGACCTAGAAATTGAATTGTAACCAAAATACGACTCTTACGTCATAAAAGAAGAAACTGTCGCATATCTTGTGGGATTTGATAAACTGGGCGGTTCCAGGGTGCAGACATATTGTGGGGCCGTAGTGAGATATATCATGTCCTGGGTTCTGTTTATTTACGGTGGTAATTTGCAGGAGAATTATGAGACTGGCACAGACAGAGTTTGCTGCATATCTGAGAGACTGGGCCCTGTTTTCTGTTTTCTATCCGAACCCAGACCCCATTGCTCTTAAATAAGCCCTATTCAGTCTTGACAAAAATACCCCAGTAGAAACACGATGTGATGGCGTACATCTTCAGGAACAGAGCGTCTTATAGTTGGTCTCCGAAGTGTCATTGTAGAAACATTCAAATCAATATCGACGCCAGAATACAATTTCAGTATAGCTGTGAATACACGTCAAAACCAAATAATGATCAGTTGACAGGGCGTTCAGGAAAACCAGTATAAAATGTAATGGACAGATCACGGTAAATCAGTGATGACACCGGGTGTCTGACAATCATTTAAACACCTCCTCCTCTGTCGGTGGCCATAGTACATTCTTCAACGTGTGTAGTTGTACTTGTAGTTGTACTCAGACAAGTGTTTTTCGGTACTGTGTGACAGATAGCTTAAATCGGCGTTGGGTGACACGAAAAGCGTGTTTGTCGGGTATGGATACCAAGTTCGAAATAGATGGTATCTGCCGGGTATCAGTAACTTGTGAGACATAAAACACATCTGTCGTGTATCGGTGATTGGTACGTACTTGGTATCTAGAGGTGGGTATTGCAGAGAGTTTTCATATTGCGATATATTGCGATGCGAAAGCGTGTATTGCGATATGTATTGCAATATATTGCATGAAGTATTTTTAAACAAAAACTACTTATAATCGAGTTACTTCTTGATTTACAGAGCAAAAGCACAACAAAATCCCTATGCTTGATTAAGCTTTAATAACAACTTTTAATCATGATAAACAAAAAATGTGGATAACATTTGGCACAAATGAAACGAGGAAATATCCGAACATTTCCGAGTGTTACGAAGTTTTCCGAATGCAAGTCAAAATACCGGTTTTCGATCAGCGTATCGCAATACGTATCGTTTTCATGTCTGAACCGGTAAATACCGGTAAACCGGTTATATTGCGCAGCCCTATTGGTATCGGTATTGAGGTGTTTAGACATACTGCTTTAATGTTTTCATTTTAAGTAAAGGGAGTTGATTTTAGTTATTTATTGCATTTTAAAAAGATATAACTATGTATACTTTTTTGTTTGTCTACCATTGTGTGAGGATATAGGTCAACTAAAGGATAGTGTGTTATCCATTTCTTCCTGGTATAGACATTTATTTAAAACCAACAGGGCAGATACAGTGAGTAGACATTGCGCAACTTTTATCATTCATCGGTCTGTAGATCGAACATCGATAACAAACCCTCAACTGATAGATGCCCATTCATCATGTGTTGCACGAGACAAAAAGTGAAGATTGTCGATAGGTGCTCATCGTTCACACATCGCAAGTGATTTATTACACTTTATTGTCATTGTCAGAAACACTGGCTCGTGCTAGTCAAATTCTCTTAACCACCAATACAGGACATTAGTCATCCAGTTGTAGGTCCCTTCCTTTCCCACGTTGCTTGATCACAAATATGACGGACCGTACTCTGACGTAACAATACGTCACACAAAATAAACTCCACATGTAGAACGGTGTGAAGAGACAGGGTCGATTGTCTCTACTAACAGGGTATAAGCACATGGCGGGGCATCGCTCACCATCAAACTGTCACCGTGTCATACTACCACCACAACCATTGCGCATGTCCAATATGACGTAATTCACGGCTCCTGAAGTGTGAGAACAGATAGCGTTATCGCCCTTAATGAGAGCTCTTTATTCACGTTCATTACAAATGGCCGAGCATCGTCCAATTTATGACTTGTAACTTTACAATTATAGTGATAATGAGACGAAGATGAACTTGAATTTAATCAAATGTCCATCCCCTTATCCCAGACCGAGTACTCTGTACAACACCATCGTCAGCGACAGCAGCTCTAATGAAGAGGCCATTATTTCCCCTCCACTTGTAATTGGTGCAGTATCGCTAAACGAAGTCTCCCTAGGGAGCAGCCGTGTCACGCTCGTGTCTCGGACCAGAGCTCGGCAATAGCTTTAGTTAATAGCCTCGTTAGACGAACATCTTTAAGAAATAATGACTGGTCCCGTTGAGGGCAAGGATTATGTTAAATTATTATTCAAATTCAACGAATCTTTAAACCTCGCTAAGCGATTCAGTGTCCCTTCAATGTACCCTCACTGATGTTTTGTGTCCCCTAATTGTCGGAAATCCCCATGTAAGCAATTATGATAAATAAATGAATAATTCACACAGTTAAAAAGGCAATAACACACCCCGTCGCATAACTGGCTTTGCGAAAGTCTCTGGTCAAACAGTTATTTTGAAGGTCATGTCACGAACATGAGTGTACATTTCCTTGTTTCGTCTACGATTGGCATGTTTATTGAGTGTCACGCGTTTTGTTCACGCGCCATAGTATGAACGTCTGAGTGGTTTTATGGTGGTCAAATCGACGTTATTTACCGGAGAAATGATTGAATTACTTCCGCGCGACTGTCCTGGATCTGTGAGGATTCCTCTTTATCCCTGAAATACCCTGGGTATATCTTCTCCTATAATCTCCAACAGAAAGAGTTATAATATACCTCTTAAAAGGCCAAGTCCGTAAGTAAAACACGGTCAATGTGTCACTAATACATAATTTAAATGCTAAATAGGAAACTGATATATACCACGTCTGGGAACGATTGCAACGCCGGTATGGACGAGCTATACACCTTCGCCAATATGTCCATTTTGTGAATGAGAAAGTGAACCTGTCTTTAAATTATGGAAAGAAATAGAATCATTGTTAAACTCAGTACAGTTACAACTGGAATTTACAAATAAAATCATTATATTGGGAATGAAAGGAAGAACAGTAATCATTTTACTGAAATCATTTTAGTAGTCAAACAGTATATCTACACATGCAACACGAATGGTTTTAGACCAAAGGTAGAATATTTAAAAATGAAGTTGTCCGTCACTATGATATGTCAAGATATGTTTACCTATCAACGGGAACTGAGCAAATGTTTTTTTCATTATTGATCAACTTTGGTCAACATTTATTGCTTGTACATTTTATATATGTATACATGTACCATTGTATTACTATGACCCTTTTCTATGCAGGTTTGCCTGTAACATGAAATGTGGAGAAAACAATTTACTCTGTCGTGAAATGATCCCACTTTTCGTTTGTATCTAGTGGTTATGTTTGTGTAAGGTGCTTAACTATAATCATAACATACAGTAATCTATTTAAAAACAACATTCTAATTTTAGATGTGATTCAGATTACAATTGGTTCCATACCCATGCTGACAAAAACTGAGCCCGAAAGAAAGCCTCAATTATGGCTCCATCTTTCAAAAGCTAAAATATCTAAACCACTCTGATAGAAGCCATCCCGTTACTTGCAATCTCACCACGTATAATTAAATAATTTTGCAAATATCTTTTTTGCGAACAAGCTTTAATTTCAAACGTGATTCCATGGCATCCCCTACCTCGTCTCGTGCTTCTAAGAGCAGAAAAATTATGAAAATTATCATTCATAATTGAAAACATATCTCCATCCTATTAAGCCTCTCCGCGTCCCCATTTTAAGACCCCCTCCCCTTCGCTAATGCGCCTCTGTCCCTACTAATATCGCCGCTCCCGTGTCGCCGATGTGGGACGTGGGAGGTTTATGGCAGAGCTCTAATGCAGGGTATCGTTTTAAGAAATATTTCCTGTTTTTGTGTTCTGATTTAGCATCATTAAAATAATTTGTGTTGGAGCAGAGCGAAGACAACATAATGATGAGCGCATTTTGCAGCCGCTCCGTATTTTAGGTCAGTTAGTTTAACTGTAATGAAAACATGTTTTGTTTTTAAAAAGATCAAGCAAATAAGGATGTACTTTGTTCAAAGTACGAACATATACTAATACGTGGGCATGAGATGTATTTAATTGGTTAAACAGAATTGGAAGGGATGGGTGAGGTTCGGCTTTTGTTTTGAAATGTTTGGACGCATTAAACAATTTACAGTTTACGACAGTACTACACACGTTGAGTTAAGAGGCCGTCGTGGAGACGAGATGCACGTCAGAGAATTTCCCGACTTGATTTTCGGCCGAAAGAGATTCTACACGGCTAAATTCTAAAATCCAAAATATTGGTGAATACTTAGTGAATAGATCAATAAATAACGGAGATGACACGTTTTTGTCAAAGGGTAAGGTTTTTCTACTACATCGGTAACTCAAGTTGCATTAAAATGTCTATGGTTATTTTTTGCCTGTCACCCACAAGCATACTCGCCAATAGATTAACGGTTAGTCTCTGAATATATATATTTTGATAGTAACAAATGTTCCAATTTAAATTGAAAAGGAGTCCCAGTGAGAAGGGAGATTCGAACTTGGTTTATTTAGGGGGGATGGGGGTGCTTTAGCATTGGAGGGCTAGCTAGGTAGTGGGGAAAATAATTTGGTTCTGGGACTGTCCCGACACACAGCGGCAGCCAGTAAAACATCGTGTCCACCCAGTAGCAAAATAATAGGAATTACGTTCTCTAGTGTGTGAAATTTCGTTAACTACGATTTAACACAGCTTATGAAAACGTAATCATAATATAAATAAATAGCCGTTTCTATGGACTTTACACATACAGTCCAAGGGGGGTGGAAGTTGTGGAAACACTATATATCGTCTTTGTCTTAAAATAGTGCATTTACATTCTGCTCTCGTTGATCAGGCTGTACGTTAAGTGAGTGAGTAAGGTTTACGCCGCTTTGAGCAATATTCCAATGACATCACAGCTGGGGACACCAGAATTTGCTTCACGCATTGTACCCATGAGGAGAAGTGAACGCTGTATCCACACTTTTCTTCATGCATCAAACAATTTCAAATGTATACATTGTATATAGGCCAGTGGCCATTGTATAAATATATTGTTTTCTCTTAGATTTTCTCTGATTAGAAATTAAAATATGACCCTCAAAAGTAGAAATGCTAAAGTTAAATATCCAGTCTGCTTCATCCTATATTTTCAAAACTGAAAACATGTACAAATAGATACAACACAAAAGAAATATTCACACATTTTCGGGATTCGGCCTAAGGCGTATAATTCAACGAAGTCTGAAACATCCCCATGCCATTTAATCTCAAACGGATTCACATAGGATTCAGATTATTTACACATCATAGTCTGGTCGGTCAAATAAATGCCATAATAATTCCACTTCTACACTTGTGTACATCAGTATGTCCGTGCACCGATCTATCGTACACAGAGGGCGCACCTAAGGGAGAGTAATGGGAGATAATTTGCTATTACGCCTCTTTACTTTCATCAAAGCTCAGAGCAAAACCAAAGCACATGCTAAATGTAGGAGCAATTGCTGGATGGTGAGACGGTGTCTGCTTTTATTAACGCTTATATTACCTAAAATTAGTATGTAGGTTTAAAGAGCGTGGAATTGTCCCCAGATAGTCCGGGTCAAGAGCACTTTGGAAATTAAGAGTCGAAAGGTAAGAAAAACGATCCTTTATAATTATGTAACAAATTGGAAACAGAAGTGGTGCTATGCCAAGGTTGCATAACATTAGCATCACCACAGTGGATCCTGATTGTCTAGTGTTTAATATCTGCAGTTTATTGATAAATATCATTATGGAATGGAGAAAGACAAAACGCCTTGGACAAACGAGGATGGTGAGCGGGAAACTATATGATGCTGAAAGTACGCCCTTTGACTTTGTTTGGAAAGTTTCATTGGTTGGATTGTTGCTTAACGCCACACTCAGCAATATTCCAGCTATGTTGCTTTGGTCTGTAAATATTGGAGTCTGGACCAGACAATCCAGTGATCAACAGCAATACGTAATCTACGTAATTTGGATGCGATGACATGTGTCAACCAAGTCAGCGAGCCTGACCATCCGATCCCATTAGTCGCCTCTTACAACAACCATGGTTTGAAAGTTTCAATTCTATCCGTTCTTTTCTTTGTGTTCGCCAGTTTTATCGACTGGAAACATTTAATAACTTGCTAATTTCCTAATCGCCCCGTAAAGTCAATATCAGAATCACAAGGTAATTGATACAGGAAAAATCCTCCAACAGATATCTCGTACACTACACGTGATTGGAGCCGAGTTTCTACAGAGCGATATCTCCGCCGTGTAGACTGGTTCCGTATCGACTTCCGTTACACGGCAAGGCTCTCTGAGATGAGCTAAATACTCACGACGTACATGACGATAACATCACACCGCTATCACAGGTAGAGTATGGCGGACTGTTGGGGGCATACACGTCCTTTTCAAAATCGCTCATTGTGTAGTTCCCTAAATAAAGTGAGAAGAGTTACCCGAGCTGGCGATATTTATTAATTTGGGATCAAAGCCCCAAACGATGCAAATCTCAGAAAGTAATTACAATATACTTTAACCTGACGCGCACACTATTGCTTCGTGCAGTCGTACCGTACTGTTATATCGTACATACTGTCGCTCAGTGCAGTCGCAAGCTTGTCGTAAAGAGGCGAGTAACGGAATCAGGTGGTCAGGCTCGCTGACTTGGTTGACACATGTCATCCTATCCTGATTGCGTAGATCGATGTTCATGATGTTGATCACTGGATTGTCTGGTCCAGACTCCATTATTTAATTACAGACCACCGCCATATAGCTGGAATATTGCTGAGTGCAGCGTAAAACTAAACTCACTCACTGTGCAGTCGCGTCGTACATCGTATCGCATCTCGTACCATCATATCACGTAGGTACGTACTATTGGGCCGTTCAGTCGAGGCGTATTGTGACTTGTTTAACGGTCATACGTGCAAGCTACTGCGGTTTTATGAAGCATTTTCAGGTTCAAAAACAGAAGGAGACAAAACCCAGAAAAGAAGCATAATACGTTATCACTAGCCATGTGAGACGTTTGATATAATGTGTGCGTGCGTGCGCGTGTGCATGGCTACGTGTACTAGTCCGGACTTATGTCAGTTATAGTGTGCTTGTCCACTGATGAATGAATGAATGAATGAATGAATGAATGAATACGCAACGTAGACCCCGAACCAACCAGTCCTTGATATATTTCCTCAATGCAGAGTTCAGGCAGGGAAACAACAAATACCATATTTTACGTCTTTTGGTTTGGCGAGGCCAGGGGATTGAACCACCGATCTTCCCCTCTGTGGCAGACACCCTATCAGCTAGACAACGTTTTGGATCTGAAAAATATGAACTGAAATGTGATTAAAACACTATATTTAGCTATTACAACCGGTACATATCATTGTGACTGCTCACAACCGTCCCTAATCATGGATATGATACTATACACACGAATAACGCACTTCCGGTTAACGGCATACGCACTTCCGTGGAAAGCATTTACATTTTGTGAAATTGTTTCGGAACGGACCTTCCATACTTTTGAAAATACCCATTTTGATAACGGTTATCGTGGAGGGTATTCGATAGTGTTGTGTGGTAGACGGGGCGCCAGTCGGTCTCCCAGTCGGGGTCGCTATGTGTGAGAACCAACGCGGGACGTAAGGATCTATATACTTATATGTTGGGCCATCAGAGGCGCATCGTGTGTAGACAGGAGATCTGGCGGCAACAGTTGACACACACTCAACGGAGGAGATCTATGAACCGCATCGTATAAAAATGCTGATATGTGAGAGCATTGCCACAAAACGATTAAGTTCTTCACACACGTAGTTCTGTTTGGGATATTTCTTAGGCTTAAATATAGTGTAGATTTCAGCGGTCTCATGATAGACAGAATCTGCGATTATTACTAGCACCAAAGGCAGAAGTTTTTTTAGTCAATAAAAACAACAACCGATTTATTGTTTATCAAAACGTGAATGTTGTTGCAGTCTAGCAGTATTCTTGGTCTACAAAACATGAAATGAGTATTGACGTGCCGTGGGTTACACATGGTTTACCTAAGGCGGGACAAACTACGTTTTGCAACTGCAATGCAGATGGCAAATGATCAAATGATCAACATACCAAATGATCAACATACCAACAGCAAGATGTATGCCGGACTGAAGACACTGAGCCTAACAGATATACCCTGCTAATAACGACCTCTGCTTTATGCGAACAACCATATTAATCGCTGTTACTATAAGCAAGGATCAGTCACATGTTTATATGTATTCGCTGTTGACAGCTGATACTGTAGTTCTACTCTAGTACTGTACTGTATATATTGGGTATATTAATTAGTTGGTCGTTTTACATTCACCAGCAGTAATTGACTGTTGACGTTTTATACAGTATGGTCGTTATACACGGTATTTATATTGACGAGGGGGCAATGAGGGTGCAGTGCCAAAGTTAATACAGACCACACACATATTTCCTATTCCAGTAAAACCTTCTGGTACCATATGGTACTGACAAGTCTAGAAACTGGGATTCGAACCCACAATCTTAGGTTTCGACAGTAGTGCCTTCAAGCGTCTAAAGAGTGTCTGCATAGCCATGCTGAAACTATATCTGGTGTCTTAGTCTTCAATGCGTGAGTGAGTGAGTTGAGTTTTACGCTGCTTTTAGCAATAATCCAGCAACATCACGACAGGGATACCAGATAATGGGCTTCACACATTGTACCCATGTGGGGAATCGAACCCGGGCCTTCGCTGTGACGACCTAACGCTTTAACCACTAGGCTACCCCCATCCCCACCCCCACCCCCACCCCCACCCCTTGTTTTCAAGGAACTACCACCGATACACAGCTTGTGTTGGATCGTAATATACACCAAGCTGTGTCAGTTCACTCTCCGCTATGCATCCATTCTGCACAAAACCCCACCTATAACACCATGACATCCACACCCTGTCTGTAAGCTGTTCATATGCAGGACGCCGCCGATAATCCTATCACCAGAACCATCGATGCACTTCATAAACCGTACAACGTTACCAATTAGTATAACATTTTTTAAATCGGGCAATGATGCATTCGTTAAAAATCGAAAAAAAGCATCCACGGGGGATAAAATCAAAGCTATACAGCGTTAGAGTGCGCGTGTATTCATGTTTTATGAAATTTCTAACAATGGTTAAAAGTAGGGGAGTATTGATGCCAACTGACTGGCAACACATGTGCAATAATACAGAGAACACGCATCACCTGCTTTTCACAATTTTAAAGAAATATTATTTCCTTCTGTTAAAGTATATTCAAATTGAATCAATACTTGAAACAATTTGACCTCTGTTGTTTTAACAGGTACATTCTGATCGCTTGAAACACGCACTCAAACACTACTGTTAACATTACTGGAAATCCTTCATTTCGTTGAAAACGTATTTCACAATATTTGATCAACCCCGTTATACAATAAACGTTAGATAAACAGATATGTATAATTCCGGGTTAATAGTTAAAGGTTTAAACCGACACGGGCGTTGTTAAGGTCATATTCAATCCTGCCGTATGACTATAGGAGGGGGTTAATAGGTTCTATGGATGGATGCGGTGATGGAATTGGTTGCTAGATATGTTCCAACAAAATACCCTCCGAGGTCCACAAACCTCTGTACAGAAGGTTTTCTACGGGATGCGTCAAAGTTCTTTCGTCGAGTCTGTTGCTGACATTTTGCTGTGCAGACTCTGGTGAATATGGAGGGTGTTCCGAGAGGGTAAGGCCAAAGACTTGTTAAAACAATACACGTGTAGTGTAGTTTGCGACTGATATTCCAACATATTGCCTGTACAGATTTGCATTACATTAGTGTTGGTTAGAGTGAGTGAGTGAGTTAAGGTTTACGCCGCACGCAGCAATATTCCAGCTATATGGCGGCGGTTTGTAAATAATCGAGTCTGGACGAGACAATACAGTGATCAACAGCATGAGCATCGATCTGCGCAATTGGGAACCGATAACATGTGTCAACCAAGTCAGCGAGCCTGACCACCCGATCGTGTTAGTCGCATCTTACGACAAGCATGGGTTACTGAAGATCAATATTCTAACCCGGATCTTCACGGGTCTATTGGTTAGAGACTCCGGAGGTGGTCCACCAGTTGAAGTCCTTCGTAATTCCAGAAGCTGATGCCACTCAATTGCCTTCTTCTTAGCTAGATGTTGGACTCTGGATGATTGTAGTGAATCCAGGCCTCGTCCCTCATTTCACACCGCTCAAATGAACCTGCTCTGTTACGACGTGAGCTGCGGAGATTGGTCTTCGTCAGACCATGCTTGTCGTTAGAGGCGACAAACAGCATCGCTGACTCGGATGACGCTTGTCATCGTTTCCCAATTTCGTAGATCGATGCTTATAATATAAATCATTGGATTATCTGATCGATATCAAGACTCAAATATTTATACACCCCGTCATATAGCAGGGATATAGCCGAGTGCGGCGTTAAAACTACAAACAAACAAAACTTTACGAGCCGGAAGCCTTCTAACTCAGAGAGTTGAAACCTTTGTCATACCCATTTGTTCCTTTGAATATCTCTAACGGAGAGATGTGATATATTTGATAGTCGGTGTCTCACTTCCCCAGTTGAGGTTCTCTGGCCACCTCAACAATGGCAAGTGAAATAGCATCAGGAATTACCACAACACAACACTGACGGTTGTTTCGCCCCCTTCAGTACCTTCAGTTTGGTTCATTTCCATCAACGGAGAATACCTAGTCAATGCTCTGAAGCTTTCTGAAATGTGTTGCCGGTTTGTGTACAAATGTATCTTCTGAGTATGGAAAGTGTTGAACATGCAGCCTATTACGGTGTATCGCATTGTATAGGGTATACTTCATATGCTTCGTAGTCAAATCAGAACTGTTCCGCATGACCCTGTCCATAAACTAGCCAGTGTCCGGCATGGAGCGTTGTCAGAAAAGTGGCTGTAATGTAGTTGTCCTGGTGATGTAGCAAGGTTCAGTAGTTGTCCTGGTGATGTAGCAAGGTTCAGTATTTGTCCTGGTGATGTAGCAAGGTTCAGTGGTTGTCCTGGTGACGAAGCAAGGTTCAGTAGTTGTCCTGGTGATGTAGCAAGGTTCAGTAGTTGTCCTGGTGACGAAGCAAGGTTCAGTGGTTGTCCTGGTGATGTAGCAAGGTTCAGTAGTTGTCCTGGTGACGAAGCAAGGTTCAGTGGTTGTCCTGGTGATGTAGCAAGGTTCAGTAGTTGTCCTGGTGACGCAGCAAGGTTCAGTGGTTGTCCTGGTGATGTAGCAAGGTCCAGTGGTTGTCCTGGTGGCGAAGCAATGTTCAGTTGTTGTCCTGGTCATGTAGCAAGGTTCAGTAGTTGTCCTGGTGACGCAGCAAGGTTTAGTGGTTGTCCTGGTCATGTAGCAAGGTTCAGTGAATGTCCTGGTGGCGAAGCAATGTTCAGTTGTTGTCCTGGTCATGTAGCAAGGTTCAGTAGTTGTCCTGGTGATTTACTAAGGTACAATCATTCTCTTGCATCTGACATTCAAATGCCGGACTTGATTGTTTGCTTTTTAAAACATCTCTCAAAATTTCTTTCAGAATTTGGGCAAAATATTCACTCGCATTGTAAAACGGACTATTAAAGTTGAGTCATACATATTCCTTTGACCCCCCAAATCTGCTGAAACCTCATGACCAGTATATAGCGCATAGATTCTAATGCCTAACACACACACCTGTCACTATCCGTAATTGACAAGGATCAATTGCTAATAAACTCCAACCCAATGTGTCAAGTGGACATCACGTCAAGTTTAATGTTTGTTATATATCCTTCAAACAAACACAATATAGACAAATCAAACTGTTCGCCAATAATCCTCAACCTTGCTCCAGCAATGTGAATAAAAATCCCAAATACTTTCAAAGTGTCAAGAATGATGGTGTCTACGTTATCTGTTTAGCCCCTCTTGGAAACCCTACAAGCCTTTTTAAGGGGGAATGAGGAGAATAGCGTCTGTCCACCCACAATAATTACTGTCAAGTCGTCTGCTACCTCTCCCGCCGGCCAGACACCTGTGTCAGACTTCGAGTGGACTTGTCCGCGTTTTCGAAACATTGAGACAGTTTTTCTGGTCGCGAAAAAGCGAGAAGTCAGTTTACCTTACTTCTCCGTCGAGAATCGAACACCCGTCCGAGCCGCCCGGAAACACTGTAGAGACAATCTGGAGCCTGGTAATAGGCCCTACCTGTTGTCTAGAGTTACCTCCCCTTTGTTGGAGGTCGCGGCAACTGACGTGAGATCAAAGAGAGCGATTTGTCACCCTTAGTAAACAATAATTTACTTGAGGTAAATGCCTATAACGAAGCGTTGAAGGCAGGGGACGACACTGCAACACGATACGTCTTCTGCCAAACAGGCGACTACATAACACTGTCGAACAGTCACGGGGACCGTCTCAAAATGTCTACGCTCGAGAGATTAGACAAGACAGCTGACATCGTTAGGAAACAGAAAATTTAATAATTGGATACGTGTTTGCAGGACAGACAGCCTGAGTTGTAGTAGACTTAAAACCATTTGCTAATGGCAGTAAACCCAGTCAGCATACTTATGCATTGCGTACGCTATACTATTTGGTATAACGCGAAACCTTCCCGGACACGGACAATTGTTTAACTTTTCTCTTTAAACGACTGTAATCATTTCTATGCATTCAGTGGTTTAGTCATCAGTCGTAATTTGCTGAGTCTACAAGGGTTTCAACTTCGAAATAAAACAATGCCGGACAAGAGAAAGTCCACAAGAAAATTGGATTCGACCACAATATTTCCAAGGTTATTAATTAGTCCCCCAATGCTACAATCTTTAGGAGAGAAATACAATGCCGTATGTTGTGGGTAGTCATTGTAAGTAGAATGGCGAGTATTTACATGAACATACGGACGTGTACGAGGGAGCGCGGACGATGTGTCCTCCTGTGTGATTAACTGTATGTTCTTGCCACATGATGAGCAGGAAGCACGGACCATCCTAACAATGGATGAGCAATTAATACATAGAACGTGCAGTTGATGGCTGCCGTGTTGTTTCTTCTCTTTTTTGCTTGTGCAGCTTTGAATGATTTACAATGAAGACATTGTCCATATTTACAAATCTTTCATAAAATATACTTGAATTTACTGCGTTTGCTAGAGAGGCCAGATGAATAAGTAAACTACGGTTGTAACGAACTCCGTAAACTACGGTTGTTACGAACTCCGTAAACTACGGTTGTAACCAACTCAAAGAGACCACTAAATTTAATTCGTTGTAGTAGCGGTCTGTCCTACGAATTTCGCCTAAAATATACACCAAGAGGTCGGGACGATAAGGAACAGCTCATCATGTGCGTCAGTTCGTTATAAACGTGTTCGGTATA
Organism: Haliotis rubra; assembly: GCF_003918875.1. Taxonomy (NCBI): domain Eukaryota; kingdom Metazoa; phylum Mollusca; class Gastropoda; order Lepetellida; family Haliotidae; genus Haliotis; species Haliotis rubra. The sequence goes on from NW_025767012.1 coordinate 493,828, forward strand.
AACGTTGTTCTGTAAGTTGGCAATTTACTTATGGTATGCTGAAACTAATCATATAAACTAGAATATACAACCAACAATGGTATGTAACTGTACGTTTTGAGTGTCATCCCCGGTCATGTGCATGTATCATTGTCTCTCATTGCAGTTGTCTAGCAAGGGTGTTGGATTGAAAGCCAGTTTACACCGCGCTTCAGTTGTATCATGGCCTGTCTGCTGAACGTGGACAGACAGCCTGTTGCAGATTCTAGCGGTGCAACACAAGCATTGGTAGGATGAGCACAAAGAATCACAAGTGGCCAGGGGCAAATCTGGGGTTAAAACTAAGGTAACTAAGGGGCGCAACTCTGCATAGGTTCCTTTGGCGACTGGTTCACCGTGTCCGTACAGCGAGTACAATGACATGCAAATAATGAACTAACGCAAATGAATTATTTTTTACTAATCATAGAGATGATTCACGCACAGCCTCCGGCCTATGAATAAAAATCTATGCATGAATAGATGACGCAATAAAACACAATGGGTTTACCATCAAGAAATGGATGACAGCGTTTTACTGTGTGTTCAGCGTACCTGGACAGATACCATGATTTATATTTTTATCTCGCTATCACCATATTTATTAATTAAATAAAAATAATAAAAAGATCTTTCATACTCTGCATATTTATTCTTTCATCAACTGTATTCAACTGTAGTCATAGTTACATATTTCCATTATGTGGTTGACATGATGCAGACTTTCATGTTGATATAGCCCTCCCATGTGAGACCATTCTGTGTGGGACTGAATAAAAATACAATTCCATTTGTTCATTTATAGAAGAAAGGAACTGGTAAATAGTAACAATTCTTCAGGTACCCGCTTCGTGTTGATTTGTGAGGAAGAACAGAGTAAAAAAAGACTTCTCTAAATGTTGGAACAAGTGTGCAGTTTGCAGATATCAAAGAAACATTTTGTTTTTGTTGATAGAGTTTGTTTGCTTTTTGTTTAACTCCGACCAGAGCAATATTACGGCCGTCTGTAAGTAAACTAGTCTGAACAGTGTGAACAAGAGTAAGTGAGTGAGTTTAGGTTTACGCCGTTTTTAGCAATACTCCGACCATTTCACGGCGGAGTCTGAACAAGACAATTCGGCGATTGGCAATATCAGTATTAATCTTATTCTGTCTCACAGTCCCTCAACAACATTGTTTCCCCTTCTAATCAACCCGGGGCGGTGGGGTAGTCTAGTGGTTAAAGCGTTGGCTCGTCACGCCGAAGACCCGGGTTCGAATCCCCACATGGGTACAATGAGTGAAGCCCATTTCTGGTGTCCCCCGCCGTGATATTGCTGGAATATTGCTAAAAGCGGCGTAAAACTAAACTCACTCAGTCAGTCAGTCTAATCAACCCGTTCTGCGGTGCAAAAACGCTAAATGTAGCAAGTCATTAGGTTCAGGATTTCCCATCCCATTGGGTTCCTTTACACTTGCAAAGGGTTATTTGTTTCTGTCATAATTGTATATATCAGAGACTAAGCGTTAGGCAACATCGACGTAAGTAATCGACATACCACAGCATGCATCAAACAGGTAAGCGACCACTCGATTCCGTTAGTTGCCTCTCTCGACCAACATCGGTAAACCTGAACTAGTGTGCATCGCCATCAGATCAATGTCACTAACTGTTGTTTATTTCCAATTACCCGAGCTGACAATAGCCGCCCATAGACCTTTGAACCAGTGGTCAACTACATGAAAATCAAATCCAATCAACGCCTTGCTGTAGGGTTGCTGTTTTTTGTTAACGCCGTACTCAGCAATATTCCAGCTATATGGCGGTGATCTGTAAATAATCGAGTCTGGACCAGACAATCCAGTGATCAACAGCACAAGCATCAATCTACGCAATTGGGATACGATGACATGTGACCACCTGATCCCGTGATTTACGTGGTTGTAGAGAGAGAGACAATCAGGTTACAATATGCAACCAACCGATCCTCATTCATGTGGACTGTTACAACCCTCACTGGTCACTCACTTGGAAACTGGTGTGTTAGCAGGCGCTGGTAAGTCAATATCTAGCGACTGCTTGTTGGGTAACAGGGCCGTGTCGACGGATGATTGCGTGTGTCTTGATATGATTGAGAAAGAATGCTCCTGTACAATAACCGAGTTATACGATGACAATGACCCCATGCAATGCGTATTGGTCTGTCTTCGGTTAACGGCAACATAATTAGGTTCCTGGAAGTATAGATAAACGATCTGGAATGGATGCACTTAGCCTTCTTTACCTACCACTTGAGCAAACGTAACTCTACTATCATCTTCGCTAATAACCTCACTCTCTTACAGTATCGGGCAATTAACAACGTTCCTTAATTGATGTCAATCAATCTCCTAGAGACATCTGTCAAACATGCATTTCAGAGTTACTGCACGTGGAAGTTGTGATTCTGCTGCCGTGTAGTGGTATATAAGCAGAAATAGTAACAGATATTTCAACACCTGTTTGTTGAAAGTAGAATTTAACTGTGTTAAGTGATACCACGTGTTTAATTACGTATGCTCATCAAAGTATGAATTCTTAACAAGTACGACCCTTACTCTGCATGTGAAATGTTCTTTAACATATTGATTTGAACATTACTTTCAGTAACATTTGTCCTTTCCACGTGGGGTATATTGTAGGTAGTATATTTGCGTTAGTAGTTTATACAACCTTTTAATAATAACGGAGTCGTACCTTAAAGGCGGTGGCGTTTTTCAGATAGAGGGGTACATTATATTTTGCCCGAAACGTAACTCAACCTTGCAGAAAAGTGAAAAAGTGATGGAACGAAATAAATTAGCCAGCCAGAGGGTCGCAACCAATAGCTTTTGAGTTGATAAATAATGCTGAAATTATGCACAGGTATGTTTTTAAAAACAGCTATTGGTTCCCATCTTCAAACCTTCAAAAACATTTCAAACACTTTTTCGTTTTCGTTCCGATGAAATATGAATTCATATGCAAGCCTGTCTGAAACGATCAGATCGGTAAAAAAATGGCCAAAATGTTTATATAAAACTAAATCATTGTCTGTGACGGAAATTGCGGTTTTTTTCCAGTCTGAACGATCTTTTCGACAAAAACGTTTTAAAAAAGTATTTTCATACTTTCTTTTGAAATGGTCCCCGAAGAAGCTTTTCATTTTAGACAAATGAAACGAACGATTTGGTCGGTGTATCATGTAGCCCCTACCGATGGGGGAGGAGGCGGGCATATAGCAGTTATTTGCAGCGTCCGTGGCGCCAGACGACGACATCGAACAAAGCGACAATTCTAAAGCTGGAAGACTCACAGGGGAAGTGCAACTACGACCGAAACTTTAGTCCGGTTTTGTGAGACAGAGGTGGAAATGTTGTGTTGTAGGGTGGTCATAAAACAGCCGGGGGGTGCGGACAGCCCAGACAAGGGGGTCCTGGGGACTTAGTGGGAACACGGGCGTTATACTGACCCACAAATAAGGCTCCTCGGAGAGCGATCAGGTAGAACTGAAATGTTTCCTATTCATGCTATACATTCTTTCGTTTGTATCTGAAAACGATTTCATGGCGTTGGCCATCCGAAATATGCAGGGTATGGACGCTATAGTTACAAGACAAACAGTGACGACATAATGTAATAATGACACTACTGCTACTACTACTACTACTGCTGCTACTACTACTGCTGCTGCAGCCGATGATGATGATGTCGACGACGAGGATAATGATTTTGATTGTTTTAATAATGTCTCAAGTGAATTCTTTTCTCACAAAATGACAAAAAGAGAGATATTTCATTTTCCAAGAAAATGTTGTCTAGCGTTGTATGATATCTTCAAAGTAGATCACATATGCTACATCCTATAAAATATTATATAATTTAAGATTTTTTTCTACATTCTCTGAGAAAATAATTAATTTCCTTTTACATCTATCAAAACATGATCATACATCAGAGAAAGGACTATGTTCACATCGAGAGTTGTCGCTCCAGCAGCTAATTTACGTCCCCCCAGCTAATGTTTTTGCCCCACCGGAGTCCGAATAAAAAGTAATGACAATTTTGCTTAGAAAGACATCATTCCAGCAAAAGAGGTAAGTAAATGGATCATTAATACGGAACACGTGAGGTTTGTACGGCGATAAACGATCTCTCATAGTGTTTTTAAAATTACCGTTCTCATTATGAGAAATGCCACGGCGGGGTGCGAAGGCAGCAAAGCGGACAACGTGATTATCACCAAAGCTGTACACATAATGACAGTCTGATGTATCTTCATAGTGAAGTTTGGACTTCGCCATCTTAATAAAATGCCCCATATTTAATGCATGAGAGACTCGCTATAATATGTGGCGACATGAGATGTATAGAAAATACCGACTTCAACACCTCCGTCCATTTGTCTTCAACATTAATAAAGTTACACCCAGCCGAGTTCAACTCGTCATTAGAATATAAACGCGATTACAGAGAAGCCCCCTCCATAACACCCTAGGTAGCTCGTGAGGGGGGTTTAAGTGGACTTGGTCTGGAATCCTCAACAGCGCAGCACGATGGAAGATTTGCATAAATCTGGGGAAATCGCTTCAGGTATATGCAGCAATATTTAAGGATTTCACGTCGCGAGAGGGAGTTTCTGTGTTCAGGTACGCCGCTGAGCGATTTTTCGCTTGGTTTGTCTGACTGCAATGGTTTCTGAACCAATCATCTACAGTTGTCCTCACATCATTGAATACGTTTTGTTCAGCTGGTATTTTACCCCGAACACAACGACGCTTGTGCACCACTGCTATCTCTCATTATCCGCCAGTCTCTCGTCTCCCTGTCCAAATCCCCCTCCGTTTCAACCCGAAGTTCCCCTGCCCTCCCCCTCCCATCATATCATGCTCAGCTAATTCCCCGTCAAGCTCACAGTGTAAACAGAGTCACGTGGCATTTGGCGATCCCTGACTCTTGTCAATTTCACAGGCAGCAAATTTGATTGGACAATCTGTACCGGCGTCTGCCCCTCTCGCACGGAGTAATAGTACGTCACTTCCGCTAACACAAGTCTTGAGGAATATATTGTCAGTGAACGAGCAGACGATTTAGTGATGGAAAATGTCGTGTTTACAGTCAAGTCTCAGTGAACGGGGTCGGGTGTGATGTTCACATTTCTTGTTCAATATGGAGGTACAGCAGAGTCGTTCCCGATCACCAACAACGAGTTTTAAAACAAGTTCCCATTCAGCTTTTACGAAACCGACATCTTCACCTGAAAGTTCACCTGTTGTCGAAGAAAGAGAAACTGAACTGGTCAAATGTCCTCCGAAGTCCAGTTCGAGCTCTGACAATATGACTAACACTTCTGGTCCAAAGGAAAGACTATCATTCAGTGTAGAATCTATCATATCAGACAATCGCGTGAAGCGAGCAGACGACACATGTAATGGTGCAGACGACGCAGATCATGACGTCGTGTGTGAAGACGACTCTGCGTCATCATGTGCGTCACCGCCGTGTTCACCATCATCGTCAGTTTCATCTCCGTCGTCGCATGTCGCCCACTCGTCATTCAGTGTGGCTGATATTCTTGGGAAATCAAGTCAGAAATCCCCATTGGCAACGAACTCTTATCCGGTCCCATACGGCCAACGTCTCGGGGAGACCAAGTGGGGCGTGTCCTGTCGTTCCCCACACTCCTGGCTGCCCCTCGCCCCCGGGATACCCACTCCAACTAGTAAGTAGAAATGGTTTATTTCTCTATGATATTGGATGCATTGCACAGTTTAAACATTTAAACTGACGGCTTTTTGATAATATTTTACACAACATTCTTTGTTTTTAAATGTTTTCCTTCTTCGTTTTACGTTCTTAGAAGTTATGAAAGCAACGATATATTTTTGACAGATTTTCATAAACAGCGACTAACACGTTTGTGAAAAGGTGAAGACACACAATTAAGTATTAAAAACTCCTTAAGCTGCCTCTGTCAAACCCAAACACACTAAAATATACATGCCATTATTCAGAAATGTGCCATTAAAAACATACTGCTCCATAGTTTCTTGAAGACTGTCGGTGCACATTTCCCATCGGCAAATGTAGATTTCAGTCAGCGCCTTTCATCTCCAGCCGATTGTATCACGAACTCGGGCACCTGTTTCAAGTGTACCTCGCAATAATATACTTTAACAGATACAAACGACGCCAAATTGAAAATTTGTTCTGAGTTTGTTTTGAAAGTGTTCTGTTTAGAGTCAGTTATTGACCATTACAATGTGGCTTTACCTCTGACACTGGGATCAATAACATGACTTTTTTAATTTGCAAACTAATAGCATCTGGCTGTTTGTAAATGTGAGTAAGCTAATAAATATATTGCTACATATATATACATACATATATATAAGACAACAGCAATTGTATCAACAACAACAACAACAACAACAACAACAACTAATAACAATGAAGGAATAAAAACACCATTAAAAATAATATAACGATGATGATTATATGTACCAATGACAGTATATCCTGTCCATTTTCACAAATTCCTAAAAATTATTTTCACTATAAAATGAAACTCTTTCGGAATATATTATGTACATGCAGTTATATGTCTCACAAAGTGTTCGGTTAGTCGTGATTCAGTTACTGCTACTCCAGAAATGAAACCAGCCCATTACATCCTTTCCGCAATTTTTCCGATTTTAAAGGATGTAACGTAAAATGCTCTTCACCCCTTGCAGATTTTAATTTATCCAGAATTGCCCTCCCGAAAAGCGAAGGAGGCAATATTAAACTGGAGCATATAATTGAGAGAGACGGGCACTCTACCTTTCTATCGGTTCAGTTGCGTTGCTTGACGGTGCAACATTAAGCTTTGATTGCCTTTTAGGTTTGTCAAAGGGAATGAGACATTATACATTTTGTTTGATAAAAAGTTTAGCTTCAATAAAGATAACCTAAGTACCCATCTGATAATATCCTAAAAGTTAAAACAGAGTTCACATGATATTTTGTTTGGATTTAATGGGCATGTCTTAACAAAAGGGACGATGGGACAATTACAGATTTAACTGCCTGAAAATTTGTCTGTAGGTTTACATGAAAACGCCCAATAAACTATGACATGCCACTCTAATGAAAACCATAATTGTTTTGATAAACTTTTAGACTTCATAATTTAAGTCCATAAAATGACTGTATTTATAATGTTCAGATACACGCTGTTAGCATTCAAGTGTGAATGTAATGTTGAATTTATTACATATTGTATTAAGATAAAATGCACATAAAACTTTAACTATCTTTTAAACTTAAAGACATTTTTGATGCAAAGCTTTTGATGTGTTCAGTAAAATCACCCAAGCAGCAAAACAACCAATGCTCACCTTTCAAATGTTGTATTTTGAATGCACACTAATTTGCGTTTTATGTCCGACTTGAACAATAAACTTAAATGCGCTATGACGTCATGTGAAAAGACTTTTGAAATTCAGGAAGTAAAACGCGATTAATCATACGCTAAGTACAAAAACCTCTCTCGATTTAATATGTTCATATCATCCAAGAAATACTTATAGACTCTGGTGAATCTCGTGACACATCAAATAACATAGCACTGAAGGTGAGTCGAGCATAAACGAAACTCATGGCGTGCATGCATTTATGCACGAACAGCGATACAAGTGTGCTACATACGTGTATATCTTTAAGTACACAAACATTGAATTAAAGTGAATAGTATTTTAGTATATATGCACCATCGTTGATATACTACAGTTCAGAATATACCACAGCTATGTGCAATGTGAAATATACCAGTGGATATTCTGGAGAGTATACTTTGTGGAAAAGCCAATATGGCGTGCTATGAATATACTATCACATAAGTATCGAAACTGCTAAATAGTGAAAATATTATAACAATAAAAACAAGTGAAAATATATATTGTTTGAAATCAACAAATATACAAATAAATATACATTGTCTTCAGTATACTATGGTTGTGAATATACTTATACAGCTAATACAGTAACTGAATATACTACATCAGTGATTATACATATATGACTATTCATCACACGTGTATTCACTGTACATAATGAATGCGGTGAATGGCTCTAAACAACGACTATGCCGTAACAGTGAACAGGAAGTGGTGTTGGACATTACTCTGCAACATAAAACACAGTATGTGTTATGCTGAATGAGTAACAACACTGATATGAAGAGGCCAGATACAAGAATCGATCTGGTACATGTTGGTGGTTATGGCGGTGCAGCAATGATTCGGGTACAGCTGAAGTCATGGTGTATATAGCAACTCCACCCATGCCTGTATTGTTATCATGAGACACACCGACTTCACCGTGAGTGACGTCTAAACAAATGAAAACATCGTTGTTCTCTTCTGAAATCATCGAGTACGTCATATATATGAGAGATACAGACTGTACTGTAGACTTACATTTAATCGCTGAAAACATAATTGTGACAGAAATCAGAAACTTCATTTAATTGACAAGGGATGCTTGTGAGATTTCATGATATGGTTTAGGGACTGTGAGAAAGACGTATGTCTGACTGTATGTCTGTATCAATGTATGTACCTGTGTCCGTATGTCTGTATGTCTGTGTCATGCGCTTGGCTGTGTCTGTATGCATTTATGTATATATGTGCGTGTGTGTCTGGATGCATGTGTGTATGCATGTCGTGTGTTTATATGCATGAACGTGTATATACAGCGTGTGTATATTGTTGCATACGCATACATGTCATTGTGTGTCTGAATGCATGTATGCATGTATAAATATATGTATATGTGCGTGTGTGTCTGGATGCATGTGTATAAATGTCTTTGTGTGTCTGAATGCATGTATGCATGTGTATATATGTATATGTGCGTGTGTGTCTGTATGCATGTGTATATATGTATATTTTGTGTGTGTCTGAATGCATGTATGCATATGTATATATGTATATATGCGTGTGTCTGGATGCATGTGTGCATGTGTATATATATGTATATGTGCGTATGTGTCTGGATGCATGTGTATAAATGTCTTTGTGTGCCTGAATGCATGTATGCATGTGTATATATGCACCATTGTGTCTGGTTGTATGTACTCATGTACCCAGGAGTAGCTGTGTGTGTTGTGTGAAAGTGTGTTGAAGAGAAAGTGTGTATGTGTTCGGTAAATGTGCGTGTGTGTCTGTATGGCAGCCCGAGTAGGTGTTTGGGTCGATATGCCATTCATTACATCAGAGGACCTTGAATTGAAAAATTAGCGATCACAATAACCGTCACAACAGGTGTTATATTTAACGGTCAAATGATCCCGGAAACAGATCATTCTTTTGGAGGCATAGGCCATGCTGTCGCAACCAAAAAATAGAACACATCAATCTAATTTCATGCGAAGATGAACTTTATGAACATGAAACATTTCAATGCAAATCATAACAATGATTTGCAAAAGTAAGGTAAACACATGTTTCATGGCCTTGGTAGGATGCATTGTGGCACATAGATTTTCCAGTAGCGTATCGTAAAAGTGCAATATGTTTAAACAGGTTGGACGAGGGTCTACTGAGCCTTGGGTACACACGTGCAGTGCTTTGTACGTTGACTATAGGCCCGGCTTTGATGCAGGCAGTCTTCCGTTAACATGGCGCTTTACCAGCATGGTTCCATTTGATTCCGAGCAACCGCGCCCGATATGAATCAACTGCAGTGCAATATATCAGGGTCGTGTCGCCATCATGTGACTAATTATCAGAAATAATGTTTAATGTTCTTGAAAAACCCACATATGTTGTCACTGAGCCACATTATCACTGACATGGATCAATAGATACATGTACCAATATTGGAACAGAGCGTGGGGAGAACTAGGGCGCCAAGGACGACACTCATGTAGACAGCTGATACCTGAAAACATACTTTAATTTGACCCCAGCAGAATCTTAGTTATCAAGTATATCTAGACATCTTTAATAAAGGATAACACTATATACAGACACAGTGGTATACACACTAAGTATACCATATACAGAGATATACATGTAACTAGGTAGAACATATACAGAGGCATACACACAACTAAATTTGACACAGAGATATACTCAACTAAGTCTGACACATACAGAGATATACACACTACTAAGTCTGACATATACAGAAATATACACACAACTAAGTCTGACATATACAGATATATACACACAACTAAGTCTGACATATACAGAGATATACACACAACTAAGTCTGTCAAACAGAAATATACACACAACTAAGTATGACATATACAGAGATATACACACAACTAAGTCTGACATATACAGAAATATACACACAACTAAGTCTGTCATACAGAGATACACACAACTAACTCTGTCATACAGAGATATACCCACAGCTTAGTCTGACATATACAGAGATATACACACAACTAAGTCTGTCATACAGAAATATACACACAACTGCGTATGATATATACAGAGATATACACACAACTAAGTCTGACATATACAGAAATATACACACAACTAAGTCTGACATATACAGAGATATACACACAACTAAGTCTGACATATACAGAGATATACACCCAACTAAGTCTGTCATACAGAAATATACACACGACTACGTATGACATATACAGAGATATACACACAACTAAGTATGACATATACAGAAATATACACACAACTAAGTCTGTCATACAGATATATACACACAACTAAGTCTGACATATACAGAAATATACACACAACTAAGTCTGACATATACAGAGCTATGCACACAACTAAGTCTGTCATACAGAGATATACACACAACTAGTTATGACATACAAAGATATACTTATCACTAAGTATGCCATTTTCAGAGATATACACATAGCTAAGTCTGACATATACAGAGATATACACACAACTAAGCATGACTTATACAGAGATATACACACAACTAAGCATGACTTATACAGAGATATACACACAACTAAGCATGACAAATACAGAGATATACACACAAGTAAGTATGACATATACAGAGATATACACACAACTAAGTCTGACTTATACAGATATATACACACAACTAAGTCTGTCATACAGTGATATACACACAACTAAGTCTGTCATACAGAGATATACACGCAACTAAGTATGACATATACAGAGAAATACACACAAGGAAGTCTCTCATGTAGATAGAAACACACAACTAACTGTCATACAGTGATATACACACAACGAAGTCTGTCATACAGAGATATACACACAAGTAAGTATGGCATATACAGAGTTCTACACACAACTAAGTCTGACACATACGGATATGTACACTCAACTAAGTCTGTCGTACAGAGATCTACATACAACTAAGTCTGTCATACAGTGATATACACACAACTAAGTATGACACATACAGAGTTATACATACAACTAAGTCTGTCATACAGTGATATACACACAACTAACTCTGTCATACAGTGATATACACATAACGAAGTCTGTCATACAGAGATATACACACAAGTAAGTATGGCATATAGAGAGTTATACACACAACTAAGTCTGACACATACAGATATATACACTCAACTAGGTCTGTCGTACAGAGATCTACACACAACTAACTCTGTCATACAGTGATATACACATAACGAAGTTTGTCATACAGAGATATACACACAACTAAGTATGCCACATACAGAGTTCTACACACAACTAAGTCTGACATATACAGATATATACACACAACTAGGTATGACACATACAGAGATATACACACAACTAAGTCTGTCATACAGAGATATACACACAACTAAGTATGACACATACAGAGTTCTACACTCAACTAAGTCTGTCATACAGGGATATACACACAACTAAGTATGACATATACGGGCATATGTGTCTTTACATAGCAGAGTAATGTTACTCTCTGAATACTAGATGGCATAAGCGACACGATATATCAGTAAAACAGTATGAAAATATGATATAAGATATTTCCTGACATTTGTGCTGTATGTTGATGGTTTCATATAACATACATTCTAGTATTAAAGAAATAAGAATTCCTCTGCATTTGTTTGAACATGATATAGATGATTACACGTAAAAATATGTCATAAAATTGGCTCAACGTTTCCTTCTGATGAGTTACATATGTGTTAAAAAAATCATGGAATAAATAGGGTTATATTTTCAAATATATGTTCAACAGTTCACATTTTATAAATATTTTAATACTGGTGGTCTTACATCTCTCACGTGTCACTGGTGTGATATCAAAATAGGAAGAACTCTTAATGAAATCAGTGTGAAACGGAACTATAAGTGTTAATAGAAATCTCAATGTCACATTCATGGAAGGATAGGTTTCATAACATAGTACTATACTTATAAAGAGAGTATGTAACTTCAGCAGTTTAAAACATTTATTGGGATATTTCAACATTCTTCCAGTGCGAGGTGCCAGGCTGGGGTAATGTATTGCACCTGTCAATCAATGTATACGACGGCTAAAGCCAAGGCTGTGCTTATTCCGTGTTATGTATTTAGGAGTTGATATTGATTACATTCTAGATTACCGACGACTCCAATACATCTAATTGGTCTTCATTACACCATAGCTTGTGTTCAGGAGAAAAATATAATTGCCCATTAATTTCTCAGGTTGTCAGCTGAATATTTGATTACCCAACAAATAAATGATTTTTTGTAAGTTTCTAGTATTTGACGCTTGCGATCGTACACTCACACACAAGTCAGAAAGACTGTTTTCAAATATTAATTGCACCAATTAACTAAATGAGATTTGACTTTGCAATCAAGCATATAATATATAATTTGGGGGAAACTAGGACTTGTTTCACGTACTTGATCACCCGGTTATAATAAAGCAAACACACTCTCGTGTACGCGAGACACGTGGTAAACGCCAAGGCTGTTGTAGAACAATCAGTGTACTAGTATTGTTTTCTGTATTCATGTACTCTGACGGAGTGTACAGCGTAGGCCTGTATGAACATACAATCCATTAACTCCAACCGTCAGCATTGTATCAGTTCTGTGAAATATATTAATTCTTCGGCAATGAAATCAATACTTTTGATTAGAGAAGTTATAAATTATATTGTTGAAATGCGTATTGGTTTGAGGAAATTCGCCTGAAGATGTATGAAGTTTCATTCAGCAAAGCCGGGGGAAGAACATGCGTGGTTTAGCACAGGGTGTAAGATTAGAGCTATGCTGGCAACGACATTTTCAGGAGGGAATATATATTTTAGGTAACACTGTTTCCTCCTATAAATGTAATTTTGATTGACCAGTTTTGGAGCGAATATTTTTTTTCAATTTTCTCTGAATCAGTTATTATTTTCAGCTAATACATAGTTGCTATTAATTATGCCATAAGCTGGATATAATAGATATATGTTTGTTATAGTGTTAAGCCCTACCATACAGAAAATACTACAAGTGTATTGTGAGAATAAAGAAGTTAAAATCCATGTCCAGACTTCATATTTCATATAGAAATTGGGTTCTACACGCCTACATTGCTACTGTATCTATACATTTAAATTTCATGGATTTTGTTTGAAAGCTCAAATCAATTCGAAAGCTGTAGCGAACACTCTTCACACCCTGTTGATTTCAAATTATTTCAAAATTGTCCATGCTTGTTAGCGATATCGATCTGAACGACGTGGATAATAGATTGTAATGTCGATGTGCGGGACTTTAAAACATCCAGAATAATTGCATTAGCAAAGGATCAATTGGATGAAATTGATTTCAAGACAAACAATAGGTTATGAAAAAAGTTAAATGCAAGTGTAGATTATTCATATTGAAGCCATGCATGGACCAATTATCAACGATAAAAATATTAATGTTTTGTTTCGTTGCATTACACAGTTCAGAAAATATTTACAAAAGTATTTAGTATTTTTAATCGGAGTTTTGTTCATGTTTTTTAATCACTTATATTAAAATGTTATCCTGCACACCATTAGTGGGTTTAAAAATATATTTTCCTTGAACCTTGCCCAGTGTTTTATTCAGTAAGCATATCATTTATGAATGTATACTTTTCATTTGATATTGGGACCCTGAAAAGTTTATAAATATCCCCCCCGCAAACTACGGAATAAATCTGAACGTTCTGTATAACCAGTTCCTGTAAGTTCAAATTAAGATGCACATGTATAGCAGACTGAGGTCCATCAAGACGTGGAGAATATAAAGTTTAGGTGTGTCATCGTTGTCAGTAAAATCTCCTTTTACTTGTGATACCATTGTTTCTAAAAGAAGTAATTGTTCAATTACCACATCCCACACGAGAGCGGTGGCATGACGGTATGGTTCATCAGCTGTCATGTTAGCCATTACAAATCCATCATTTAAGACTCTCATGAATTCTCCATAGTAAATAATTAATTTATTCTGCCAAGTAATGTTCGGTAATTCTCGCATAAGTGCCTTCTGTGATAATTGGTTAATAGACAAGGTTCCATTTTGTCTCCGTCGTTATTTGCGTCTTCTTCGCCGGCGTGGCTTCCTGACGATCGATAGCACTTGCACACCTCATCCACATTCTTGGCTGCAATAAGTCACATTAATTTTGCACTCGAATTAGATTTAAAATTCTACCGCAATTGGTTTGTTTAAACACGGTTTCTATGTGTGCATAAATTATTGATCAGTCGGCGACATTAGCGGTAAGCAGAGAACTCACCGAGACGTAAGCAGAGAACTCACCGAGACGTAATGAATGAAGTGGTCGACCCCAGAAGTGCTAGAAAACTCTTGTTAACGACATATACACGTGTCATCAGTGAACAGGTCGATTCAAACCACTCCAACGTGAGATTGCCGACCGGTCATAATTCGCATCAGCAGTTACTGGAATCCCGTGACTCCGTGACCGACAACAAAATATACATTACTAATTAACACAACAATTAAAAAGGAGAAACAATGAGAAAGATGGTGCATTGCGCTGTGTAAGTGGGGCATCTGCTTGCTGCTGGATCAACCAAGACTTTCAGTTCCTCAATCCCATACCGATATGTAATTATATGGTTCATGATCCCATTGTATCAGTCATATTAATAATTCTTTGCGTGTTTGATTAAAGTTGAATGATGATGATGTATGTTTAAATAAGATACATACAAGCATCATGCGATGATGACATATTTATACCATGTAAGATTGGACAAATGTTACATTATATTCCAAGACATCACCAGGTCTTAGAGAATGTCTTATGTTTCCTCACTAATACAATCTTGTCAGGGGCACTTAATGCGGGTCAAGGGGCGGTGGGGTAGCCTAGTGGTTAAAGCGTTGGCTCGTCACGCCGAAGGCCCGGGTTCGATTCCCTACATGGGCACAATGTGTTAAGCCCATTTCTGGTGTCCCCCGCCGTGATATTGCTGGAATATTGCTAAAAGCGGCGTAAAACCATACTCACTCACTCACTCACTAATGCGGGTCAGACAAAAACGGCTGGGTCCGGGAAACATTGCCAGAATCTTTCAACTTCCAGTTCCAGCCTAGTCTTGCCACTCTTCAGCGTTGGGATATCGCGCCAGAATTCTTAGGTTTACAATTATCAGATATATGTCTCCTTGCTGTCAAAACATTTATCTGAAATACTTCTATACTTTTGCGGACCTGTTCTCACCATAATTGAAACAAACACCTTCTCGATGGCACCTGTTAAAATCGTCTTGTTATATCTGTTTCTCTCAAACCCTTGCTCTTTTACTACCCCGTTGTGTAACCAATATGATGGAACTACTTTCTTTACCTCCGGTAACAGACAGAGTATTCATTCAACAATTTTACATGAATGAAACACTGCATATTCGGTATATTTGCAGTATGCAAATCTCATATGAAGATTATTAGTACAGATGTATCTGTCAAGTGAGAAACAATGTTCAAATCGCCTTATCACAGATATGATGTTACATAACATAAAGTATCATCACTCGCAGATGCAGCGGCTAGAAGGACCAAATGACTATTTCCGGATGTTGGCGTGGAGGAGCATGGTCGGGTGTTGGCGTGTAGAGAGCACGGCCGGATGTTGGAGTGTAGAGACCATGGCCGGGTGTTGGCGTGGAGAGAGCATGGCTAGATGTTGGCGTGTAGAGAGCATGGTCGGATGTTGGCGTGTAGAGAGCATGGCAGGATGTTTGCATATAGAGAGCATGGCCGGATGTTGGAGTGTAGAGAGCATGACCGGATGTTGGCGCGGAGAGAGCATGGCCGGGTGTTGGCGTGTAGAGAGCATGGCCGGATGTAGGAGTGTAGAGAGCATGGTCGGTTGTTGATGTGTAGAGAGCATGGCCGGATTTTGGCGTGTAGAGAGCATGGTCGGATGTTGGCGTGTAGAGAGCATGGCAGGATGTTTGCATATAGAGAGCATGGCCGGATGTTGGAGTGTAGAGAGCACGGCCGGGTGTTGGCGTGGATAAAGAATGGCTAGATGCTGGCGTGTAGAATGCACGGCGGGATGTTGGCATGTAGATCTCGAAAGCACGGCCGGGTGTTGGCGTGGAGAGAGCATGGCCGGGTGATAATCGCTATGTGTAGACACACACACGCATGCACATACACTCACACACATATGTCTTTAAGATGTGATTCAAAACTTAAAAGACCTCACCACAAAGATAATGTTAATGGTTGTAAAACGGCATGTCACGTGGAGTAATATATTCAAATTGCTAACAGATACGGGGCAATAAGAGCAATGTGTACATCTTCGCCTGGTGAAATATGAAAGTTGAATTTAACTTCTCAAAGGAACAAATCATTGACAGAATAATTTTTTTCACATATTGGTTATCTTTGTGATACCTTTCTAGGTCTTTTGATCCAGGTCACGTGACATTCTATAAACTTTATGACGTAAAGAATCTTAACTTCTGGCATTAATACATTTGATAATTTCAGCCCAAATGTGTGTGGTAAATTATCAAACTATCCCTAGCCTATTTGCCACCATAAATTATCTTCGCGGCACTGATAATTTCGTTTCAAATTGCTGGTATCTTATCACAATTTGTTTACAGCTTTTTGCACTTTGAAACCGGAAACACTAAATTGCATTTTTAAGTGATGGCTACAAATTAAGGAATACCCTATAAAACTTGGGGCTTTTTATGACAAATGATCTCTTAACTTGGGTTCTACCCAAAGGTTGCGCACGAGAAGTAATTAGTTTTTGATATTGCTGATATAACGTGTATATTTGATAATACAACGATGTGGATCACGTGAGAATTTAATGTTGCCGATGCCAGATGTTGGTATGTTGTAGCAGTTGGTGGCGTTAAAGGGGTACTGCCGTTTGGAAATTATCACTTCTTATGTTTGTACCTGTCAAAGATTCCACCGAAAAAGGTCGAGGTCACAAAATGTACATACGTGTGGGTTAAAGAAGTCTAAAAACAACGAGAACACTCTGTAGTTGGTTTTCACGCAAGCACGCACGCACGCACGCACGCACGCACGCACGCACTCTCATCGACAGAACCAGAGACCATATAATCTATTGTTATGGTCTATGATAAAACTGAAAGCATTTAACACTGAGTTGTACGGATGTTTGTTTCACGTCTAGCAGCATTCTCGAACCGTCACTGTTTGGTATATTCTGTACAGTACCGACTATTTCGCGTTCATTACAAAAGACATTGCAACTGTTTTTAGACAGACTACTATGAGATACTCATTCATACATGCACCCTCGTTATGTAGTCAAGTTCAGGTTCTCTGCCATCGATATTTCTTATGATTATTGAAATGTTTTGGCCACTGTTATTAACGAGGCCTTCCTAGAAATGAATTATGTCCCTTTAATGAAATGCAGTATCCGGTGTACAATTGACTGATGGTGTTGAGGACATATCAAGAAAATAGCAAATTAAGATAATGCTCTAAGCCAAGCCTATTTACATTGACATTGCTGTTATTTTTTAAAGCACATGCCGGAAACAAACGTATGTTCGTTAAAGTAGCGATTGTTAACGTTTCCGATAGGAAGTCGTTAGGGTAATTGTGTTCATCCTGCCAGTATGTTTATCTCCCAGATGGCGCTGACAGACATAGGTTAGTTCTGATTGGCTAATTGTTGACGTCGTAAGGGGCACTTATGTCATCGAGACCATTTGTCGCTTTTGAATCAGACGTCAACCAAATTTGCGAAATTCCAATTCGATACGTTGTGTAATTTAATAGATATATCATTTGGATTTTATTTTGAAGTCATTCTAGTGCTAACTGTGCAGGCATTCTGCGAGAATTTTCTTATCGTCTTCTGCAATTAGACTAATAGGCTCTCGAGAGGGAAAGACGTGGGCACCACACACTGAGAAATTCACCGAATGTTTCTAGTCTTTGGCAGCCGAGTGATTTACGGAGTTATTCCCCTTGTGCGCGCTCTTGAGTGTTGCTGTTTGACTTAGCGTTGACAGGTAACATAGGTGTTATGCTCTGTGGCGATTTGTCGGCTTCTTTTGCTAAAATGTGTTTCTTTTGCCGGTATATTTAGGTTCTTGATCAACATCTTGCTACACACTGGGGATGATGGGGTGGGACGTTGAATGACGTGCGCAATACGACTGGCAGCAACACTTACTCTGGGATTTAGTTCTCACATGAGGCGCCGATTGTAGAGTGTTGGGCTAGACTCTCTCACTAAATTTCAAATTTAAATCGCAATCCCTCCCAAACCCCACTCTAAATTTCACAAATTATAAGAATCATTTCCACGATAAGGTTTCACATTTATGGTGAGTTTCGTACTTTTTATCATGCCAGTGGATCCTATATAAAATCATCGAAAAAGGCCAACCGAAGATCATATGAAATGCGTCATTGAATTTAAAGACAAATTGTTTCAATTTTACATTTGTCTGCAGAAATAGACAAGAACGGGTCTCGTTATGTTTTGCGGTTACATAATTACAGTCATGATGTATTAGATCGTAAAATTGTTTTGGATTCTATTAGAAGATAGAAGAAAGTGCAGAAGGATTTTGTTTAAGAAAATTACGCTGTTATATACTAAAAGACACTATGGAATTGTATGGAAACGAATCTATTTTTGGTGGGTTATCTGCCCTTATCCACCATTTTTGTCCTACACTGCTATTTGTTACACCGCTAAAAGCCCCCTCTGGACCAGCCTACTATTCCCACATTATGATAAGCCCCCTCTGGACCAGCCTTCTATTCCCACATTATAATAAGCCCCCTCTGGACCAGCCTTCTATTCCCACAGTATAATAAGCCCCCTCTGGACCAGCCTTCTATTCCCACATTATAATAAGCCCCCTCTGGACCAGCCTTCTATTCCCACATTATAATAAGCCCCCTCTGGACCAGCCTTCTATTCCCACATTATAATAAGCCCCCTCTGGACCAGCCTTCTATTCCCACAGTATAATAAGCCCCCTCTGGACCAGCCTACTATTCCCACATTATAATAAGCCCCCTCTGGACCAGCCTACTATTCCCACATTATGATAAGCCCCCTCTGGACCAGCCTTCTATTCCCACATTATAATAAGCCCCCTCTGGACCAGCCTACTATTCCCACATTATGATAAGCCCCTCTGGACCAGCCTTCTATTCCCACATTATAATAAGCCCCCTCTGACCAGCCTACTATTCCCACATTATAATAAGCCCCTCTGGACCAGCCTACTATTCCCACACAGTATAATAAGCCCCTCTGGACCAGCCTACTATTCCCACAGTATAATAAGCCCCTCTGGACCAGCCTTCTATTCCCACAGTATAATAAGCCCCCTCTGGACCAGCCTACTATTCCCACAGTATAATAAGCCCCCTTTCGACCAGCCTACTATTCCCACAGTATAATAAGCCCCCTCTGGACCAGCCTACTATTCCCACATTATAATAAGCCCCCTCTGGACCAGCCTACTATTCCCACAGTATAATAAGCCCCCTCTGGACCAGCCTTCTATTCCCACAGTATAATAAGCCCCTCTGGACCAGCCTACTATTCCCACAGTATAATAAGCCCCCTCTCGACCAGCCTACTATTCCCACAGTATAATAAGCCCCCTCTGGACCAGCCTACTATTCCCACAGTATAATAAGCCCCCTCTGGACCAGCCTACTATGGACCAGCCTACTATTCCCACAGTATAATAAGCCCCCTCTGGACCAGCCTACTATTCCCACAGTATAATAAGCCCCCTCTGGACCAGCCTACTATGGACCAGCCTACTATTCCCACATTATGATAAGCCCCCTCTGGACCAGCCTTCTATTCCCGCATTATAATAAGCCCCCTCTGGACCAGCCTACTATTCCCACATTATGATAAGCCCCCTCTGGACCAGCCTACTATTCCCACATTATAATAAGCCCCCTCTGGACCAGCCTACTATTCCCACAGTATAATAAGCCCCCTCTGGACCAGCCTACTATTCCCACAGTATAATAAGCCCCCTCTGGACCAGCCTACTATTCCCACAGTATAATAAGCCCCCTCTGGACCAGCCTACTATGGACCAGCCTACTATTCCCACAGTATAATAAGCCCCCTCTGGACCAGCCTACTATTCCCACATTATAATAAGCCCCCTCTGGACCAGCCTACTATTCCCACATTATAATAAGCCCCCTCTGGACCAGCCTACTATTCCCACATTATAATAAGCCCCCTCTGGACCAGCCTACTATTCCCACAGTATAATAAGCCCCCTCTGGACCAGCCTACTATTCCCACATTATAATAAGCCCCCTCTGGACCAGCCTACTATGGACCAGCCTACTATTCCCACAGTATAATGATGTTACCGTCAGATGATGACAGACAGACATCAAGATGCGACTAGAACATACGCACCACTGACGGGCGAGCAGAAAGGGAGCTATATTATTAAGGCAGGTTAGAATTCTTGAACATGAAAGTCCCTTTCATCTTTTAGAACCATGTGTCAGTTATTTAAGATGTTTGAAGAAACGTAGGGTTAATTTACATTTGTTAATAATTTAAAAATCTATCTGTAGAATAAATCTGTATGAGGCCCGTCTCCCGGAGTTATGGCATAATGAAAGCATTCTAGACGCAGCCACGAGGAATTAATATGTGTTATATATTCATATGTATTTTATGATAATTCGGGAAGACACACAACACATGTTACTATACAAATCGCAAACGTCAAATGTTCGTGTTTTTGTAAGGTGAAAAATGTTTCATGAAGCCATCTTTCCTGAGATACCTTGAAGCCTCCTTATGAAGCCAACATCAAATGATGCTATTCACCCCAATCACAGGAAAGGGCTATTTGAGTCTATCACAAGCCATAAAAGTATTTATGTTCCTATGGCAATTCATAATATTAATGTTGATGACATATTCATGCATACAATTGAAGGTTTTTCTTAAATCTTATCACAGATTGCACGAGCGATAGATCCACCCAGCTGTGTGAAATATAATGCAACTGCAATTAAAACGTTTTTAGTGTCTAGATGTTAAGTTTCGAATGAATACTAAAGCAAGTTTCCAATACAGTGACTTTTATTGATTAATGACAAATTCAAAAGTTAATGGTCTCGTCACTGGAACAAAGCGTCCGTATCCAGATTCGGTCGCTAACCACGACGGTGGGGGACACTGTCGGCCGTGGCGTCCTGTGCACATTATGAAACTTTCTCTACTTCTTGTTTTCCGCTTGGCTTACGAAAGTATTCATTTATTATTTAGAGCAATTGAAGTATTTGAACGGATTTCACAAGCCGTGAAGTCTTTTAATCTCCTCCTTAGACAGAAGTCATGCAAGTTTAAGGAAGGATGACGTGAATAATATTCCAATTTTCTTGTAATATTTCCTCGGCGTGACCAACTAGCAATAGGTCTATTACGCATAGGACTACAATGTACGACAACTACACCCCTGCACACGAATAATAATGTATTGTGACGTCATGTAGAACATTGCTTTAAATGTTGTAATGTGACGCCAGGTAGAAAACTGTTTTAATGTTCATCAATTACTAAGTACTCCAAAATGAGTCCTGTGTGACGAGATGGTCTTAAGTAGTTAAACTCAACTGGTTATCGTATTTCCACTGCATTTTTAACGCAGTTTCATTTGTTGCTGTGACGTCACAAAGGCACTATGTTTAGGTGGACGAGGTACACCAGGAGTCGAAGATCACGGCTTCCATTATATATCTAAAATGAAGTAATTCAATACAATTCAAATGCAGATGGGATCGGTACAGCATAGGATTGTTACACCCATTTGTTTATAGGAAGACAACTACATTCTACATAAAAGTTGCAAGTAACTAACTGATGTCGAACAAAACAAATAATATCAGTTCTGTAGCCGCCACTGAACGTTCGTAGACAAACTACTCATGTATTGAGTGTAGCATACTATATAGAGTGTGGCAAGGAATAGCCTTGGTGGTTGAACATGCTAAAACATGTAACGTGGATGAATGGCCCGTAACAGAGGTACAGATAAGATGCGTAAATTACGCAAATATTTATGTGAAAACTCAATTCCTATTGCGTACAAGTACGCTTGAAGTTTTGTAAATACTCAATAAATGTGATCTTACATGCGTACACACAAACATGTCAAATCTTAGCTTGCGTAACTGAAGTATAGTGAGAGGTTCCATTTCAGGCCATGAACTTGACAACTTGCAGTCTTTCTTATCGCTTCCCATATTACAGATCAAATGTAAATCAAAACACTAACATGTAAACTTTATTATATTTTTAAAATTAATGGAAAACGGCAAAATACCCAATTGAGTTTGAGTGAGGTGAGTACAATTTATTTGGTTACTCAAAGGAAAATTAGGATACCCACTGAGATGAAGACAAGGGAGTACATTACTCAATGACCCAAAAAGTTATCTGTAGCTCTGCGGCCGTAATTTACCAAAGTCTGCCAAAGTACCCTCTTAAATTATTACAAGAAGTTCTGAAGACGTTGATAGGAATGAATAACTGCGGATAAAGGCATCCCCTGCCATGGCAAGGCCGTCACCTATAATCCCATTCGATGTTACTGGGAAGATCTGGCGTTTAAACATGCAGTCAAAAGGTCGCTTTAAGTAGTAATTACCATACGATCCAATCATTTGCTTCATAATTTTCTAAGTAAATAAATGTGTCAGTGAGTACCTATTCCAACCACGTGGCTACTAAATGTCATTTAAAGAGGAATAGTTTCATCGCGATAACCGAGTTGACGATATAATCGGGTGTCATAAGAGGAGATCGGCAAACATACTGTTATTTAAGGAAAGTGGCTGAAGGTTTGTACGCAAGGTGGAAAATAAATAAGAATTATTTTAAGAGAATATGTAAAACACAATTATTCCAATCAAACACGTATTCCCACGACAGAGTTAGACTGTGAAACATCTGAGTTAATGCTAGTAATGGCCAGTCAGGGAAGGGCTGACTTCTTAATCCTGCATTGAAGGAGCAATCAGTCTGTTAACGAGACTTTAATCACCGCAGTATGTGCAGGGAGAAGACCTTGACTGTAGCAGGGATTCATACCGCACTGTTTCTGTTGGGAGGGAAGGGTTGACTGTAGCAGGGTTTGATACCGCACTGTTTCTGTTGGGAGGGAAGGGTTGACTGTAGCAGGGTTTGATACCGCACTGTTTCTGTTGGGGGGGAAGGGTTGACTGTAGCAGGGTCTGATACCGCACTGTTTCTGTTGGGAGGGAAAGGTTGACTGTAGTAGGGATTGATACCGCACTGTTTCTGTTGGGAGGGAAGGGTTGACAGTAGCAGGGATTGATACCGCACTGTTTCTGTTGGGAGAGAAGGGTTGACAGTAGCAGGGATTGATACCGCACTGTTTCTGTTGGGAGGGAAAGGTTGACTGTAGCAGGGAATCATACCGCACTGTTTCTGTTGGGAGAGAAGGGTTGACTGTAGCAGGGATTGATACCGCACTGTTTCTGTTGGGAGGGAAAGGGTTGACTGTAGCAGGGATTGATACCGCACTGTTTCTGTTGGGAGGGAAGGGTACTGCAGGGATTGATACCGCACTGTTTCTGTTGGGAGGGAAGGGTTGACAGTAGCAGGGATTGATACCGCACTGTTTCTGTTGGGAGGGAAGGGTTGACTGTACTGCAGGGCAGGGATTTGATACCGCACTGTTTCTGTTGGGAGGGAAGGGGATTGACTGCACTGTTTCTGTTGGGGGATTGATACCGCACTGTTTCTGTTGGGAGGGAAGGGTTGACTGTTACAGGGATTGATACCGCACTGTTTCTGTTGGGGGTTGACTGGGGGATTGATACCGCACTGTTTCTGTTGGAAGAGAACTGTAGCAGGGATTGATACCGACTGTTTCTGTTGGGAGGAAGGGTTTGCACTGTTTCTGTTGGGAGGGAAGGGCTATACCGCACTGTTTCTGTTGGGAGGAAAGGGTTGACTGTAGCAGGGATTGATACCGCACTGTTTCTGTTGGAGGGAGGGAAGGGTTGACTGTTGACTGCAGGGATTCATACCGCACTGTTTCTGTTGGGAGGGAAGGGTTGACAGTAGCAGGGATTGATACCGCACTGTTTCTGTTGGGAGGGAAGGGTTGACAGTAGCAGGGATTGATACCGCACTGTTTCTGTTGGGAGGGAAGGGTTGACAGTAGCAGGGATTGATACCACACTGTTTCTGTTGGGAGAGAAGGGTTGACTGTAGCAGGAATTCATACCGCACTGTTTCTGTTGGGAGGAAAGGGTTGACAGTAGCAGGGATTGATACCGCACTGTTTCTGTTGGGAGGGAAGGGTTGACTGTAGCAGGGATTGATACCGCTATTGGGACTGTTTCTGTGGGAGGAAGGGTTGACTGTTGCAGGATACCGCACTGTTTCTGTTGGGAGGGAAGGGTTGACAATGGGTTTGATACCGCACTGTTTCTGTTGGGAGGGAAGGGATTCATACCGCACTGTTTCTGTTGGGAGGGAAGGGTTGACAGTAGCAGGGATTGATACCGCACTGTTTCTGTTGGGAGGGAAGGGTTGACTGTTGCAGGGTTTGATATCGCACTGTTTCTGTTGGGAGGGACGGGTTGACTGTTGCAGGGATTGATACCGCACTGTTTCTGTTGGGAGGGGGTTGTTGACTGTTGCAGGGATTGATACCGCACTGTTTCTTTTGGGAGGGAAGGGTTGACAGTAGCAGGGATTGATACCGCACTGTTTCTGTTGGGAGGGAAGGGTTGACTGTTGCAGGGATTCATACCGCACTGTTTCTGTTGGGAGGGAAGGGTTGACTGTAGCAGGGTTTCTGCTGGGAGGGAAGGGCTGACTGATTGATACCGCACTGTTTCTGTTGGGAGGGAAGCAGGGATTGATACCGCACTGTTTCTGTTGGGAGGACAGTAGCAGGGGATTGATACCGCACTGTTTCTGTTGGGAGGGAAGGGTTGACTGTTGCAGGGATTGATACCGCACTGTTTCTGTTGGGAGGGAAGGGTTGACTGTAGCAGGGTTTGATATCGGACTGTTTCTGTTGGGAGGGAAGGGTTGACAGTAGCAGGGATTGATACCGCACTGTTTCTTTTTGGAGGGAAGGGTTGACAGTAGCAGGGATTCATACCGCACTGTTTCTGTTTGGAGGGAGGGGTTGACTGTTGCAGGGATTGATATCGTACTGTTTCTGTTTGCAGGGAAGGGTTGACAGTAGCAGGGATTGATACAGCACTGTTTCTGTTGGGAGGGAAGGGTTGACAGTAGCAGGGATTCACACCGCACTGTTTCTGTTGGGAGGGAAGGGTTGACAGTAGCAGGGATTGATACCGCACTGTTTCTGTTGGGAGGGAAGGGTTGACTGTTGCAGGGATTGATACCGCACTGTTTCTGTTGGGAGGGAAGGGTTGACTGTAGCAGGGTTTGATATCGGACTGTTTCTGTTGGGAGGGAAGGGTTGACAGTAGTAGGGATTGATACCGCACTGTTTCTTTTTGGAGGGAAGGGTTGACTGTTGCAGGGATTGATACCGCACTGTTTCTGATTACGCGAAGCACCTTTGGATATTAAAGGGTTCAACTTTCAGGGCATATGATGGACATAGTTTACACTATACGATTCTTGGAGAACTGTCACCTTGTGAACGGACACTACCACTGACAACAGACAACAGTTTTCATAATTTCAACGTTTGTATTTTCAGAATTTATAATGGAATCTGGGTTATCTAGATGTTAAAACATAAATAATTCCTACTGAAGGTATATCTTTAGAATGGTGTAGAAATGTTTGTGTTTTCAATGTTTTGTGTATGTGTGGTGTTGTAATTACAGAAATGCGGTTTCCAAGGGTAACTACGGTATTGTGATATTTACATCTGTTTCTCCCGCCAGTCAAAACAAATGTCCTTGTCAAATGGCCTGTGTTCATTATCGGCTAATTCGCCCATTCTCTGTCTAATGAATACACATTAATTCCTATTTACTTGTGTGTAACAAGACTGGGGCACTTAGACTGATGCTCATATCACTGTCAGCGATGTTAAAAGCACCGCAACACATGGCCACCTTGTCGATTTCAGGATAGCTCCGGTGTACATTTCAGCACTCAATCAGATGTGCAGGGATGCTCTGTGCTGTTACGTAACGTGTTGTCAGTACCAATACCGCGCAGAAAACGATATATGACGTTTTGTCACAGAATGTCTTACTATATAAAAAACACGTACACATGTCTGATAGTCCTTGCAAACTGACAAATCAACAATACATCCACAACGATCTTATTGAATATTATATATCGGCAATGTTGTTGTGGAGCGGCTTACTATACCCTCTCATTAGGTAATTGTGAATATTTCTTAAATAATACAAATACATCTTCATCAAACAATTAAAAACGCATTAGCAGATGTTTATCAAGTTATTGGGTGAAGTGTGTTTACAAATGACGTACGTTAATCCGTACTGAAGATTGTGACAGTGTTGGTGGCTTAGATTACGTGGGATTACAAACTGCAGAACACTTTTATACTAACTTATCCGAGCACATCACACTACGAGCAGTTTGCTTGATAAAAGGCGATTATTGAATATGCCGCCAAAAATAACGTTTGTCGTTATAGGTACGCGTGCTCCACCTCGGCAATATGGGTCTGCGGGCTTTCACGAAATAACCCTTGCATTATGATTATGGAAATGATTTTAACGAGTTCTTCACAACTGCATTAATTATATTATGAAAAGAGTTTGATTTAAATTGATATGTGGGAAAAATGTATTTTCGTAAAATAATTAAAAGAACAAAATGCACAAAATACCAAAAATTTGGAAATTTAAATTGTTTAGAAAAGGCTTTAGAAAAACCTTAATACATTTTGCAGTCAAAGATTGTCTATGAATCACGTTAAGTTGAATTTAGGTTCAAACACAAAGAGTACAATTAACTGAAACGTCAGACATTTTCCGATAGAGTAAAATCTCTAAATTAAAACCAATACGTTGTTGTTATTTCACATGATAGTGCATGTGTCACAAGTTAACTTGGTACTTTATACCTTATTTAGTGCAAGTTAACCAGAGTTATAAAAACATATATTTTTAATTAATATGAGGCAGTAAAGAAAGAGTGTAGTGTATATCATTATACAGTATTTGTGCATGATCTACGCAGTGTGGTTTCTGGATAACGACATGTTTATTCTTTACTCAAAGAAGTATATTTAAATATTTACCGACAATTTGACTTGTTGCTTAAAGCTTGAAAACGTGGCAGAATAATTTAAAGCCAGTCAACCATTCGCTTTCAAATTACATACCGTTTCCAATGTCAATAATTTGAGTATTGATTACGTGTCAATATTGACAAAATATGGATGGTACGCCACAGATGTTTTCTAACCATTGTCAACAGTTTGTTTAAATTGTTCATAAAGAGATTTTGATGAAGTTATTCAAAGCATTGATGAATAAAAATTACACACACAACATATTGATGTGAAAAATATTCTTTAAAATAATATTATTTATTGAGTGATAGATGCTTATTTTTTCCTCGAATATCCATCGTGTTCTCGTGAGCCATGAACTTTAAAGTGTTAAATGTCATTTAAACAAAAGATGATTGTGAAAACACGATTGTAACATTGACTAATCACAACGATAATGCTGGCTTCACTTCTCGTCTGTTCATGGCAATATACTTACAAGTGAAATGGATTTTTGATATTTACATGCTGTCAGTCATTAGCGAAACAGGTGTCACGCAACTTTCGTTGTTGATTTTGAAAGAATGCACGCCGATCGACTGAAGCCGTAATACATGTTTAGTTAATGTAGTTAAGAATGACTTGTTGATAGGTAAATACGATAATGTAATTGTTTCCATGGTAACACAACACGTCGGGTGATAAAATAACAGATGTCTAGACAAAATAAATTCGCGTGTTTGATAAGCCGACACAGGAACGATAAGAGAGAACAATATCGGAGGATATGGGTAGAGAAGATGCCTAAGACTAACAGCATAGCGAGGTTAAAGGTCAAAGTCGAGCTGAATACCCGTGAAATGTTAATCCGATCGAAACTGTAAAATATCATGTATTACACTATTTAAGAAACAGAACTACCAATGCCATGCGAAACAGGCCTGAACCCGAACAAAACACAAAAATACAACCCCGATCTAAAACGGTCGGGGAAGCTAGTTACTAGTATACCAAGGAATTCCGTCTGTCCGAAGACAGTACTTTTTAACCAACAACTTGAAAACCAGTGGTTGGATTCTTTTCAAATTTAGGGACCACCTTCTTTTACACATTTGGAACTTTCAAAAACTCAAGGGAAATTTTGTTCAGCCATTAACCAGCACATACGAATGGATTGTTTTCAAATTTGGGGATCACCCTCCATATCAAAAGGAGAAGTGTACTGCAAAGTTATAATCTATATGTATATTAAACGATTAGAAAATTGTCAGAAATTACATCTTTTAAACTCGGGAAAAAATCCCTCATCAAATTTGTTCAACCAATAACCTTATAGTCATTTAGTGACTGTTTTTCAGATTTGGGTAATGGCTTCTTTGTGTATAGGAGAGGAGCTGTGCAAAGTGTAATTGTAATTGTTATACAAATACATGTACTGTATTTTTTCAAGAATAATTATTATACATTTTTGTTCAGCTGAAGTGGGGAGTCACTGTTGGGAGTATTACTGAGCCTTGTTTTGCTTGTTAAATTGTGATTTTTGATACATTTGTGTAGTTGGTCTGTGGTTTGTGTAATGCACATTATTTGATCACTAAAAACGTTATCTTGAAAGTAAGTGATAGACTCGAAAATTAAGTTAATCCAAACATACAACATGCAAAAAGTACAAAATGATTTAGTCGGAAACTGTTCCCGGTGTGTATTTATCGATATGCATTGAAGAATGCACATTCACATGTAGATACGTGTAGATACGTAATTGTGATCATATTCATAATAATACTATTTTCAAAATAATTATGTGTATTAATTTTGTGTTGTGTTAAACCTATGGCATATTAGATCCGTTTGCCATTTAGAGGTTTAAGTCCGTTTGAAAGGGGAACGTACATAAGAAAAGTAAATTGTGCTTTCACTCCAAATCTGAAAACGCCATGGGACTACACTGGTCTGTCATTAAAAGAATACCTGCTGTGTACTTAGGTCGAAAATTAAACAAGTATTACATAGCATACATGTGAAAAGTGGTGCAAAAAATTCAGCTTTCAATTATTAATCAATATTCCAAATACAAAGTTACCGATTAAACGTCTCAATGTATTTGACAATGGACGTGTTCCTTAATGTGTGTTAATTTTTACAGGTACCCCACCGCGGATCCAGGCCCCTACGAAATGCACATTGCGCAAGCACAAACCAAACCGGAAGCCGAGAACACCTTTTACTACGTCCCAGCTGTTAGCTCTGGAGCGGAAGTTCCGTGAAAAACAGTATCTGTCCATTGCGGAGAGGGCCGAATTTTCAGCGTCCCTGAATCTGACGGAAACTCAAGTCAAAATCTGGTTCCAGAACAGACGTGCAAAAGCAAAACGACTCCAAGAGGCGGAGTTGGAAAAACTTCGAATGGCAGCAAAGCCAATGTTGCCACCGACATTTGGAATAGCAATACCATCGTCCACTGCCTCGTCAGCTTCCTTATATGGACATCATTTAAGAGCGCATTTCTTACATCCGGGGACTTTTTCCGGATTTGGACTTTTCCCCGGATCCTCAGGACTGTCGCTGTATCCCCACTGACACAAGCGCAGAATACCCACACTCAGTTATAAAGAATTATTATTTGTACCTTTTGCACAATCACTTTGAAATATGTTAAAGACCCCCTCCATCGATCGGTTCCTGAGATATTCTGCAATATTTGACCACCAGCTATGTCTTCGTGACCATGACGGACACAAGCCTGTATTCGTATTGACCAGAATTAGCGCAGAATGATTCTCCATGTTTAATTCTAGTTCAGTTGGTGTTTTTTGTTAAAATACTAAATAGCAGGAAATTGTTATAAACCTTTAATCTGTTTGGTTCAGTGCTCTGGTTAAAAACAAGTGCTTTTAAGGGGAAGTTATCTTTGAATTTAATTTCCCCTGTGGTGGTTTTCCCAATTCATTTAAGATATATTTCGTGCCATGAACTCTGGACTGGATCCCGATACGGTGCCCACAGTCTCACCACGACAAAAGACTGACTGGACAGGCGGACCGATACTAATTTATTACATGAATCCATATTTGGCATGTCGCCGAAAAGTGGAGTCTGTCTTCAAAACAATCACTTTCTAATATGAGAAATGATTGAATCTTGTTTTTGTACACAAACTTTTATTGTAAATAAAATACCGACCAGCGATTCGTGCGTTGTACACTTTATTCTGTTATGAGAGAGAGATGAATCCATATTTGGCATGTCGCCGAAAGTGGAGTCTGAGAGAGAGAGAATCACTTTCTAATAGAGAGAGAGAGAGAGAGAGAGAGAGAGAATAGAGAGAGAGAGAGAGAGAGAGAGAGAGAGAGAGAGAGAGAGAGAGAGAGAGAGAGAGAGAGAGAGAGAGAGAGAGAGAGAGAGAGAGGGAGGGAGGGAGGGAGGGGGAGGGAGATGCAAATATTTATGCCACAGATGCAAATATTGTACAAAATAAAACATATCAATTTATATTGTGTAAATTGACTCACGGCCTTGTCAATGTCATTGTGTGACAAACTGATGGTGGATGTAGGGGATAAGCAGGCGCATGGGGTTGCATCGCTTCGCCCATTATTAATAATCCGCCAAGACAAAATCTGTCCACACACGTTATCAAGACAAGATCAACTTACGTACTTTCGAAATGTAAATAAATCACCGTGATAATTACGACTGTTGAACGATCTGGGATGTGTCGTTAAGAAACAATCAAGCAAAATATGATCTATCAGGCAGAATTAATTGTCTTTGACTTGTTGGATATCAGCTTTAAATGATAGCATCTGTTCAAGGGACCTCCGCCAATGCTAAAACTTGTAATTACTTGTCGATATCGAAATACGCATGTGATTCGCACTCTCCGACATCTGGTTAATAAAATCTGTCTCATTACCAATTGTCTGTTTGAACTGCTCCCATTACACAATACAGTCAATCGTGATGAAATAAACATGAATGTCTGTCGATTTCTACCTTCAACAATGTTGATGATTTCAGCGATCGCAACTAATTTACTGCCCAATTAGCTCAGTAATCGAAGACGAGTATTCAACTTTATTTCAAATTAATTATTGCACCTAGCGACATAATAAGAAGGACACGGGCTGGCTGACATGTGATCGGATTAATTTACAGGGCAGCAGTCACTACTGAATGTCTATTTCTCGCAAATTAAATTCGTGAAAACCACACCGAAAACCCCATACAAACCTCACATGAATTAGACAGAACGATTCCATATTGTTATTCGATCGACAGAGATAAATATTTTATGTGAATGTTTTCCAGCGAGAAGCGTTCAAACGTTTGATGAATGAACGAAAATGTCATGTTTTTTATTGTACAGACACGCATTGCATTTGATTTCGAAGAAAATAGGCTTCTCTGAAGGTGACACAAAATAAATTCAGTCAGAAGTATTTACTTGACGTGTTATAAAGACGGACTGGTGTCGAATGAAGAGAACATTATTTCCAGTACATCTGATCCTGAACAGCGATGACTATAAATTACTGCAGAGTGTTTAAGAAGGACTCCGGGCCTTGAAACACACGTTTAAGTACACCACATGTCGTTAACATCAAACACTACCTTTGGGAATCTATTAAGTAATGTGGATGAAATTAATATTTTGGGACATATATGTGTGTTTTATGGTCTTTTTTATTCCATGTTAGTGGAGATATGTTGGCGTAATGGATCAAAACCTTCTACGAACAATAAACTTGGAATCGTGCGAGGAGACAGCAAGCTTATCGCATATGTATGTCAAATAAAACTTCATTAAAAATTCTCACAAAAAGCGGAAAGGTGTAAGGTCTAAGTCTTTCAGAATTATTAGTGCAATGTACTAAAGTTTTATTTTTTAAAATTTATAGGACATATTCTTCAGAACTCTTTTGTTATACTGCAAGATGAAACATCACTTTCAACGAATAAAGTGTCTTGGAGCATGTTGAAAACTTGAATGCGATGGAAACAGTGGAGAAAGGTGCAATCTACTTCACTTGTCAATTTCATGAAATACATGCCAGATATGACAGCGGTCGATTTCAGCTTACACCTGACATGATGCAAGTTGTTGGTCGAGGTGCCAGACTAAATATTGTGATTGGTGACAGTCGGGCGCTCAATCGCCCGCGTTAATATCTCGGAGAGACTGGCGGAGAGCAACGCATGGTCTTAATGGGGCTACATTTAGTTATTTCTGTTTGGTCTTTGATGTTATACGATAGCTACTTAGTAAAGTTGAAAGTCGTCTTGCACGGCGTGAAGGGCCTGTTCGGGGATCACGATAGCTAATACAAAGTGGATATTCATCGTAACTCAACCGAAGAAAATTTATCGGCAAATGAGACTTTTTGATATTCTTATTATTCCACACCGTCTCAAGAGAGAAGTGCGGCATAGAGGAAAGGTCTTTAACGTGTTCGGGGTCAACAATCACAAGACAGACCCGCTCAGTCGTGGAGGAGATTCTCACAGTACAACAGCATACTACCTACAAAGCACATCATTAGCTAATTTACAAATAGGTGTGAACAGAGACTTAATTAATCTTTAGGCAATTTCCTACGGACCCACGGGCCCGTGGATGACTTATTGGGCACCGCTGAACCAGCTTGGCGCGAAATTCGTCTCCCAATGACGTCTGGCGACTATCGTGAATGATCTGAGATGAGAAATGGGCTCCAGAGTTGGCAAATCCTTCTCAGCGAGTCGCCTGGGCCCTCTTTGCTCGTTTTCAGCGAATATGTGGCATAATGGGGTATGAAATTGAAGCTGTATTGTAATGGAAATGATATCAGAACATCTTCGATATCTGATTATCAATATATTATGATCAATATAAGATTAGGTCTCCTATTGGCGCCACGATTGCCATTTGTCAAATGATATGATTGATTTTAAAGCCTGGTGATTTTGACAAAGCTATTCACGGCTCGGGGATCAAGTGCAATACCACCGTTTAAAGGAGGGTCGTTTTGTTATTTGATTCGTGTAACTCTTTCATCTCTGGCTGTATGTCCCACGCGTAGTTAGCCATTTCATCAAACACACTTTTATATGAACAATTAGCAACAGCCAGCGTGGGTGTGGCGCATTTACACGAATTTCAACCTTATTGCCAATGAGTTATGTGTAAAAGCAAAACGTATAAATGTATGATATTCTGTCTAAAGTGCTTAAAGATGGTTCAAGTTTCACAGACAAACACAACCATATACGCTAAACAAACCCCAAGGGGCCCGGTATAATTTCATATAACATGATAATGATGTTTCAGACAATTGTGGCTGGTCCAGATGTATGTAGTTGCTGCAGATGTAGACGATAATGAGTCTGTATCGACCCTCCAAATCTGTTCAAACTTGAAATATCATGGATCACACTTACTGAATGGCTACCTGCTTGTACGTCCCCTCAAGGAAAGACACAAGTCGCTTGTATACACTCTTTATGCAGACCAGAGCGTTACACAGAATGATGCCAAAACGCTTAGCCTGCTGTGACCACTCTAAAACAAGCCCTGACTTTCAAATGTTCCTTTTGAATGTCTATGCCCATAAAAATCACCCCCAATCAGTTGATTGTGAACGCAGAGAATATTATAGCTATGAATTAAAGTAATAAAATTAATTCAGATGTTTTTTATTGGTTAGAAACAATATTCGGCAACACCATCTGCTCTTAATGGATCAAGCAATCATTAGTTTGTCTCATGGCAAATTGTGTGTTGTGTGTTTCACGCTTTCTCTTGCACGTGGATTCCTATAATGTCTAAATTGATAATACAATTTATAAATTACTTTTATGTCAATTGAGTCGATATTTAGACTACTTAGTCCATAGTGCCGTGAGGGAGAAAGGCCTAATATGGCCCCAAACTCACTTAGAAACTAGTCTCCATGTCATTACGATTTCCACAGTCGCTGTTGTTACATTGCTGTTGATGCTGATACTACTGCTGTTATACTGCTACCTCTGCTGTTAATACTGCTATCTGAGCTCTACCTGTGCGGGACATTATGCTTCTTCTGCTGTAAATACTGATACATCTGCTATTATTACTGCTACTGCTTCTACTGTAAATACTGGTACATCTGCTATTATTACTGCTACTGCTTCTACTGTAAATACTGATACACCTGCTATTATTACTGCTACTGCTTCTACTGTAAATACTGATACACCTGCTATTATTACTGCTACTGCTTCTACTGTAAATACTGATACACCTGCTATTATTACTGCTACTGCTTCTACTGTAAATACTGATACATCTGCTATTATTACTGCTACTGCTTCTACTGTAAATACTGGCTACACCTGCTATTATTACTGCTGCTACTTTTCTACTGTAAATACTGATACATCTGCTATTATTACTGCTACTGCTTCTACTGTAAATACTGGTACACCTGCTATTATTACTGCTACTGCTTCTACTGTAAATACTGATACATCTGCTATTATTACTGCTACTGCTTCTACTGTAAATACTGATGCACCTGCTACATTACTGCTACTGCTACTGCTTCTACTGTAAATACTGATACACCTGCTATTATTACTGCTACCGCTTCTACTGTAAATACTGGGTACACCTGCTATTATTACTGCTACTGCTTCTGCTGTAAATACTGGTACACCTGCTATTATTACTGCTACTGCTTCTGCTGTAAATACTGATACATCTGCTATTATTACTGCTACTGCTTCTACTGTAAATACTGATACACCTGCTATTATTACTGCTACTGCTTCTACTGTAAATACTGATACACCTGCTATTATTACTGCTACTGCTTCTACTGTAAATACTGATACACCTGCTATTATTACTGCTACTGCTTCTACTGTAAATACTGATACACCTGCTATTATTACTGCTACTGCTTCTACTGTAAATACTGATACACCTGCTATTATTACTGCTACTGCTTCTACTGTAAATACCGATACACCTGCTTATTACTGCCACTGCTTCTACTGTAAATACTGATACATCTGCTATTATTACTGCTACTGCTTCTACTGTAAATACTGATACACCTGCTATTATTACTGCTACTGCTTCTACTGTAAATACTGATACATCTGCTATTATTACTGCTACTGCTTCTACTGTAAATACTGATACATCTGCTATTATTACTGCTACTGCTTCTCTACTGTAAATACTAATACACCTGCTATTATTACTGCTACTGCTTCTACTGTAAATACTGATACACTTGCTATTATCTGCTTCTACTGCTACTGCTTCTGCTGTAAATACCGATACATCTGCTAATATGCTGCTTCTCAGTAAATACTGATACACCTTAAGCTACCACCCTGCTATAATTACTGCTACTGGCTTTACTGTAAATACTGATACACCTGCTTTACACCTGCTATTATTACTGCTACCGCTTCTACTGTAAATACTGATACACCTGCTATTATTACTGCTACTGCTTCTACTGTAAATACTGATACACCTGCTATTATTACTGCTACTGCTTCTACTGTAAATACTGATACACCTGCTATTATTACTGCTACTGCTTCTACTGTAAATACTGATACACCTGCTATTATTACTGCTACTGCTTCTACTGTGCTAAATACTGTAAATACTGATACACCTGCTATTATTACTGCTACTGCTTCTACTGTAAATACTGATACACCTGCTATTATTACTGCTACTGCTTCTACTGTAAATACTGATACATCTGCTATTATTACTGCTACTGCTTCTACTGTAAATACTGATACACCTGCTATTATTACTGCTACTGCTTCTACTGTAAATACTGATACATCTGCTATTATTACTGCCAGGCTTTGACGCTGACTCTTCGGCTGTAAATACTGCCAGGCTTTGTTGTTTCTTCGGCTTCTAATACTGCCAGGCTTTGTTGTTTCTTCGGCTGTTAAACTGCCAGGCTTTGTTGTTTCTTCGGCTACTAATACTGTCAGGCTTTGTTGTTTCTTCGGCTGTGAATACTGCCAGGCTTTGTTGTTTCTTCAGCTGTTAATACTGACAGGCTTTCTTGTTTCTTCAGCTGTGAATACTGCCAGGCTTTGCTGTTTCTTCGGCTGTCAATACTACCAGGCTTTGTTGTTTCTTCGGCTGTCAATACTGCCAGGCTTTGTTGTTTCTTCGGCTGTCAATACTGCCAGGCTTTGTTGTTTCTTCGGCTGTTAATGCCATTACTTCTAATGTCAACTGCTGTCTAAGCTGTACATACCGCTACTGTTGCTGCGGTCACCCGCTACACCCGTGAAGATCCGAGTAAGAATTGATCTTCAGTAACCCATGCTTGTCGTAAAAGGTGACTAACGGGATCGTATATTCAGGCTCGCTGACTTGGTTGACACATGTCATCGTATTCCAATTGCATAGTTTGATGCTCATGCTGTTGATAACTGGACTGTCTGGTCCAGACTCGATTATTTACAGAATATTGCTGAGCGCGGCGTAAAACTAAACTCACTCACGTTCAT
This sequence comes from Haliotis rubra, assembly GCF_003918875.1. Taxonomy (NCBI): domain Eukaryota; kingdom Metazoa; phylum Mollusca; class Gastropoda; order Lepetellida; family Haliotidae; genus Haliotis; species Haliotis rubra. Next base: position 531,096 of record NW_025767012.1, read on the forward strand.
GCTATTGCTTCTGTTGTTAATGTTGCTGCTACCTTCGTCGTTAAATTTACTGCTTCTGTTTTATACATGTTACTGAAACCTCGGTCGTTAATGCTACTTCTGCTTCCGTCAATGCTCCTGCGACTTTACTCTATCAATGGTGATACTTACTGGGGAGGTGGCGGACGTGTTGGTGGGGGTAAGGCGGCGGGGTTGGGGTGGGGGTTGAGATGTTGGTCCGGGCGGGTTGGTCACGATGTGAGAAATGGAGGTGATGTTGAGATGGTGGAGATGTGGAATGTCAATATATGACTTGTCGAAGCGGCTGCGACATGGACGTCGGAGGTGGTGGAGACGTGAGTGGTGGAGTAGAGAGTGAGTGAGTTTAGTTTTACGCCGTTCTCAGCAATACTTCGGCTATATGGCGGCGGTCTGTAAATAATCGAGTCTGGACCAGACAATCCAGTGATCAACAGCATGAGCATCGATCTACGCAATTGGGATACGATGCCATGTGTCAACCAAGTCAGCGAGCCTGACCACCCGATCCCGTTAGTCGCCTTTTACGACGAGCATGGTTTACTGAAGATCAATTCTAACCCGGATCTTCACGGGTCGGTGGAGTGGAGATGTGAGAGAGGTGGTGACATGTGCAATGGAGGTGGTTGCGATGTCACATGAGTAAGATGGTGGAGATAATAGGACGTGGAAGTGGTACTTATATGAGTGGTAGGGTGATGCAATGGGCTTTCCCTCTTTTCATCGACTTTATTTTTTTAACCTTTTATACGTTCATCATTATTCACTTTATAAATATGTTTTAAACAATAACAATAACCATTTGTTATACTACATCTATATTAAATTCCAAATACCTGTTACTCTTTACCTATTTCATATTTTTTACCTTTCTAATTCGGCCTCCCATTTAAAGTTCCCTTCATACTCAGTTGTTTTGGTTTTTTTGGTATTGTTTTTGGTAGTAACCCCACTCTTTTAAAATTTCTACTTTTTGTTCCCCCCATTTCTTATATAATAAGTGTACTACCCCGTCGCCGAAATACCTTAGTTGTGCGTGCGACGCTAAATAAAACAAATAACTAAATATGGGCTTTAAAAATGTGTGTGTCAAAGTCGTTTGTGGTTCAGATGGAGGTGGTGAGTAAAGTGTGTCTACTGTTCGACCAAGTCAGCCCGGACATGAAGCGCATGGTTTATTGGTGATATTCTTTATTACAAGACTAAACCTGACAGAGTTCAAATGCCAGAATTTACAAGGCTCACACTCATATCAACAGTGAGAATATCCAGACCTCCTCAACGATGGTTTCGCAAAATTTGGCAAATAAAAGATAGTTCTAAATGTAACATTTGAACCCCTCGCCAGTACACCCAAATGCGTTTACATAAATTAACATGCATTTAACTACACTTGTGAGATAATGTTCTGTTTGATTAATGCTTCCTCGGACTAGGGACCATTCTTTGAGTTAAAAGTCGTTTTCAAGAGATTAAATTGTCTTTATATTTGTTATACTGCAGATAATACACTTTATCATTCTGCACTTACTCGCAGTGTATATAATTTTCATATACATGTCAACGCCAATATACATTAAATAGGAAAAGCATTCATAACGCGGTTGCAATCAAGATTTAACTGGTCCCCTGCCAAGCTAAAAGACGACCGCTCCCGTTGAGATCCCTAAAACGAAATCGGCGCGCCAGTGTAATTTAGATTAAGCCTCGTCGTGAAGAAATATGGTGGAGCGATAGCGAACAATATGATATTATATCTCTTTTAGGAGAAACTGATGAAAGATATTGATAAGAAATTGCGATACTTTGCTTTGATTCTCTACTTTTCGCCGCGGTTGTTTTGAGCTTCAATTTCTTGCTCGGCAGGGTTCGGCGTCAGTCGGGAGTTAACGAGAAGTTCCGAACTCGAGTTTTTAATGACCAATCAAATTGCTCATAAATCTTCAACCCGACCATCAAGTTTTGCCTACTTTGTCTTAACACCTATGATAAGAAAACGCATACTTCTGCCCTTCCCCCTCAAATATCCCGTTGTTTATAGTTTGTTTCAAAGACCCCTCGTCCCCCGGAGGTAGCCTACTGTTTAATACAGATAGAATGAGAACAGACAAGTTGTTAATTACGTGTATATTACACAAATTGACTTGCTTATTTCATGTCGGGCATATCTCGGGAGCCCATGTCAGCTTACATTGGAATAGTTTGCTGGCACGCTTTGAAGTGAATATTATGATTTAATAAATATTTTATCGTGACGGCACATTCATGATCAACAAAATTATCTTGTTATTAATACATAATTCGTTCCAGAGTTGTCGTTTGATGTTAATAAGCAGCTTGTAATAGGTTTCATTTTAAGGGTTCACTGGATATATCTTGAGATGGAATTGTTTTCAGATTGTAGATCTGATGAGATTTCCTTAAAAGCTTCATGCTGAAGAGCAAAACAAATTGGATATTTGAAGGTATATTATACTAATCTGTTAGCTACGATTCAAACTCTGAACATGTGCTTTGAGAAAACTTACATGTGAAGCAGCTTTAAGGGTGTCTGTCTGTGAAGCAGTTCTCATTGACAGTACAGTGTGAGTGAGTGAGTGAGTGAGTGTTGTATTTACGGTTGTATTTATGTGTGGTCGTATTGGCATTTGAAATTAGTATTTTGTCGCCAACACAAACCCCACGACCCTAGAATATTAATTGACCTAACAGTTTCGCCGGCAGCAGTGAAAACAAATGTAGTGGTTCACAGCCTGTCACATACAACAACGTCGTCGACAACAATGGTGGTAGTGGGAGTCCTTATTGCAGCGCCACTAACGCTATATCATTAGATGCAGGCAACATCGTCCAGAGCAGCAGCTCCCAGTATGGCTGGAACAGTCGTCTAACAGCCCCGTCAACGTAAACCGAATAAACATTTGTGTGTGTAACTACTGTTTTATATTTCCCCAACGGAGCCACAAAATAATAAGTTAAAATTTAATTTCGCTTCGGCATTAGCGACGAGTGAGCACGGAAGTGAAGAGCTAAGTTTGAAAAAACACTACATTGGTATTGTGCTAATCTTCATCACTTAATTTCGCGACAAGTCAACCACGCTCCAAGACATAGTTACTTTTGATTGCAAACACAAAGTACTAATCCTGAACTTCAGCTTAAGTTGTTAACTTGTAATTAATTGTGAATACGACTTTCGTGTGTCGATATCTGTATGACACCCAACACTAAACGGACAGACCTCCCGCACAAACGGCAACACGCCGTACAGATCCCTTAGCAAACATCATTGGAGGATAGCCGGACATCAGCGTGTCTCCTTCATCAATGATGATTAATATAATTTCCACAGTATCCCACAAAAAGCGTGCTTTGATTCAGCACCGTTCAATTAAACCTATTATTTTTATAAAATAGATTTCCCTCGGAGAGCAATGCTTTTTGTAGAACTTGTCAATGAAGGGCTCTATTCCAAGGGTGAAAATAACAGTGCTATCCGGTCTAAGTACCGACACATTAATTAATTCAAAATTTGATGATAATCGCGAAGCAATCTTGAGCCCGTTCGCATTCTAAAGATTTCAATTTCCTTAAGGATCGTGGCCATCCAGCTGTTATTGTTCGCGGCAATTGATGACGTTCCTTATCGCGAGTTTCTAAGACATTACATACAGCAAGCCTGTGGACCCCATGTCCCCAAACCCCCTCTTTATAATGCCAAGCCTTGTCAGCTGGGCGATAACCTCCAAAGACACCTCCCAATATTTAATTTCCGCGCGCCACTGATAGATACTCCTCCGCCCCGGGTGAAGTCATTCCGTTCCTCCAAATTGCAACAAAATTCGCTCAATAAGCGCCGCTCGCTCTTTACTAAACTGCTATTGAAATGAACCGAGTATCGATAAAGACACCGTGCTATCTGCTATTCTATGCGTGCGCGTTATCTGATGAAAGTGGCAGTTTGCGCATCTTGCTGTTCGCGACTAGCTGCGATTGGCACTCAAGGTTAAAAAATCCCCTTTAGCTTCTCGTTGAAAATTATCAGTTTCTGAGACAACGGTTATTATTCGACCTAAGTGTTAATCCCGAGAGAGCAAATACCCTACGACAAACAATTCCGAATTTTCAGTGATCATTCTTTGTGGTCAAATAATTGAAAGCCGGTCACTTGAATCAGCCCGCCGTAAAATGCCTATCGCTGGCACGTGCAGCACGGTCGGACGGGGTCATTTTTCACAGCTTTCATTTCGATTTATTTTCTCTTCGAGTGTACATAAGCATTTAACATTCGCCATTTCTCCTTAATTTACCAGGAAAGGGTGATTAATGACCTGAGTCGATTTGGTGATGTCACATGTCATGAATATTTATTCATGCAAATCGCCGCCCGCGCCGGACGTGCGTTTGTCAATGGCTTTCAGTGTTTAAACGTTTGCGGAGTAAATCCAGTCTTTTCTGACGGGACTTCGAACGGACGGCAGCATCATAAAATTAGATGTTTATTGTGTTAAATTCAAATAACATGGGCGACGGAGTATATGGTTTCACAAAAAAAGGTTATCCGTCAAAACCCCTAGGTCACAGATGGCTTGGATATACCAGCGTGTTTTAGAAAAAAGATAATTTCATACGATCATTACAAATAATAAAACCCTAGTTTAGTATACAGTCAATTTATCAATTTGATAGTAAAATTGATATCTTAAATATTTAAATATTCTGTTGTATGTGTCGCATCAGTGCCGCAAGAGGATTTCAGTAACACGCGGACAATGAGCACGATCAGCACGAGCAAAGGAAAATAACAGAAAAAGTGAACTAATTGATGACAGGTGTCATAATGATTGACGTTTTGTGTTTGACATAGGAAACTAGGATGATTTATAGCAATGATTAGAATTTAAGGTCATCAAGTATTGTATGCTATGTTTTGGCTTAGTGACACGAATGTTAAAACACTTTAACGAATAGCATCTAGAATAACATCTAGTCTCTGAAATGAACATATATTCAGAAAAATACTGTTCATAAAAATAATAATAAAATATAATGAATAGGAGCCCAGAGACTTTCTTCATTTTCAGTGGAAATCTAGACTTGCCACATATTCTAGATCTTGGATATATTTGTTTCAGGGCCTGTATGACAGGCTACCTAGTATCCTACAATGAGGTAGAGCTCTATGTAGAATACTAACTGTCAAACAGTAGATGTGTCGCATTACTTACTGCCGATGCAGCTGTTGCTGTGTAGCTGTAGATACCCCATACCTGCTATACTGTAATATACTGCTATACTTTCAATGCCTTTACGATGGGGTAGCCTTCACTCGTCATGTCGTTGACCTAGGTTCGATCCAACCCTGTTCTGGTATACCCGCAACGATATCGATGGAACCTTGCTAAAGCGGCTTAAATTTATATTCACCCACTAATTACAACCTGAAAATTAGGAGCGGCAACTGATATTCGATAATGAATATCGGTACTATTCACGAAACAAAGTTTTTCAAGACGGAAATCTCCGAAATGCTTGTGACGGTAACCTGCCTCCAGTCAACCGATACCAAAACCTTGTCACTGTGGGGTAGTAGTTATCTACTAATTAATTCAAGTTAAAAATAGAGAGCCAGTTTTGATGACATCTACTGAACAACCTACGAAATAGACAGGAACACAGTGTCCGTAATGTCCTTCCTGTTGTACGAGACTGCCCATACAATAAATTAACGGAATTAGCGTGAATACAAAAATGCCATTTAGAAAGTGGTCAAATGTAATGTTTTATTTGGGATTATACTTTCTTAGTAAAGTACAGATTCTAATACTATTTGATTTGAGTCAGCGTGGTAATGGCCAGATATACAAGTAAACAGGAACCGAATACGTACGTATTTCTGTTTAAAGAAACGGTGAGACTGAGTGAATGAATGTTATCCAACGTCGTTGTTAGAAATATCCCAGCTACTTTACAGCGACCTGTGAACAACATCCAGTGATAGGGTCTGTAAGTCTCGCGGAGCGCTACTTCCGGTACTAACCTGGTTCCCGGTTACCTTTGCGCGCGCCAACTTGCCATATGTGAGACGGGGCCCAGCTTACTTCCGATACCAAATTTCCGGTGACAAACATAAATTCGAAAAACCAGTTCGACCGCCAAATATGACTTTACTAGACTGGACCAAGTGTACAACCATGCTTGGAAGTCACAGCTGTTGACAGTCGTAATAGTTGGCTAATTTGGGGATGGTTAGATCGGAAATGTGTTATTCCTGCAAGGATTATCGGTTCTCTTACTGTCAACTGACAACCATGATGCCATTCGAAAAGGCGTGAAACGTTGTTTGTCACCGGAAGTACTAAGGTCTCGCGAAGTGCCGTGACTTACTTACCTACTTATAACAGCAGGTAACAGGGCCTGACTACAAAATCCATTTGACCGCTTCCTCGATAGCACAAGTCACTGGTGATTACCTCTTTCCTGATACCTCCATGGAGTCAGCTGGAGTATGTGGAGGTCCTAAATTCACATGAACCCGAATACCTAACCCTGAAAAGCTGCAGGCCCTAAGTACCAGGAACCATTAAAGGTTGTGGGTCCTGATCAAAATGTGTAGGCCCTATATTTTAATATGGAAATAATTATACTCTTAGTTATTGGGGATGAAAAAGCTGTCGGCAATAAGGACCTGCAGAAAACAAAAGCTAGGGGTCCGAGTGTCTTCAGTCGGCTTCGGGCCTATAAGGACCGACGTTAATTTCAAACACTGGGACACCCGACTCACTCACTAGATTACTTCGCGCCGCTCTACAGCTGGAATATTGCTGCGTGCGGCGTAAAACAACAAATCAAAACAAGATTACGTCACCAGTATTACCCACTGTCAGCCATGGTTTGGATTATTCCGTGGACTTCATACTACATCTGGGGCAGCAGTGAAACAATTGCGCGAACTCACGGAAGCACTGATATACTCTGGCCGTTTTTGAAGACATGTTAAAATATGGTTAACAGGTATTAGGTTTTGACTCGATATAAAAACAAACCGAAAACAATTTATGTTGACGTTTATTAGGACATTTTCTAATTCTGTGAAAGGTTTCAGTAATGCCGGTAGTGTAATAAAGATATGGCAAGGAATTTGATCAATAATACATGGTCCGCGACTGTTGTCCGAGTGCGTTCTCGTGTCAAATGCACTAAACTTGTTGGCATGTGGATTCCTGCTTCTGCTGGCCGAGGTCCTTATTGGTACGAGACGAGCCGAGTACTCTTTCAGATATAACCGGAAGTTGTCAAAAACGTTTAGGGGCACTGAAACGAACTATGATTGATAATACTATTCAAAGTAAATATCAACACAGTGATATGGGGAGGGTCGGGTCGACGCAGTTGGATATTGTGCTTTGAAGACGTTTCGGTTGACCTACATTCATCACGATTAGAGGGAGATTTATTGGAGGAACTGCACGCGTGCATCTTGTGTGTAGACTCGAACCAGGACACATGAGCTATTGTTTGATGATGACAGAAGACGTTCTAACCTTCTAACAGACGAATGAATATGTATACATTTCTGATGGACAGGTGGGAGACGATGGCGTGTCCTCGACGTGTAATCCCTCCTGTAACCCCCATTAACAAAGCATTTCAGCACAGTATTCCAAACTTCGGGGCAAATGAAAGTTTACACAAATGTCTGATGGTTGCTTAAGATGAAACAAACAGGTTATATGGTGATGTCTTTGATGCGACAGTTTTGATTTGGGACTTAAATTTGTGATGTTTCGGGAATATTTTCTGCGGTATTTTGACAATGTTAGTAATTCTTTGGTCAAATCCAGGTTTCAAGCGCACATGTACTGTCTCGCTAGATGATAGTCCCTACCATGTACTGTCTCGCTAGATGATAGTCCCTACCATGTACTGTCTCGCTAGATGATAGTCCTTACCATGTACTGTCTCGCTAGATGATAGTCCCTACCATGTACTGTCACGCTAGATGATAGTCCCTACCATGTACTGTCTCGCTAGATGATAGTCCCTACCACGTACTGTCTAACTAGATGATAGTCCCTACCATGTACTGTCTCGCTAGATGATAGTTCCTACCATGTACTGTCTCGCTAGATGATAGTCCCTACCATGTACTGTCTCGCTAGATGATAGTCCCTACCATGTACTGTCTCGCCAGATGATAGTCCCTACCATGTACTGTCTCGCTAGATGATAGTCCCTACCATGTACTGTCTCGCTAGATGATAGTCCCTACCATGTACTGTCACGCTAGATGATAGTCCCTACCATGTACTGTCTCGCCAGATGATAGTCCCTACCATGTACTGTCTCGCTAGATGATAGTCCCTACCATGTACTGTCTCGCCAGATGATAGTCCCTACCATGTACTGTCTCGCTAGATGATAGTCCCTACCATGTACTGTCTCGCTAGATGATAGTCCCTACCATGTACTGTCACGCTAGATGATAGTCCCTACCATGTACTGTCTCGCTAGATGATAGTCCCTACCACGTACTGTCTCGCTAGATGATAGTCCCTACCACGTACTGTCACGCTAGATGATAGTCCCTACCACGTACTGTCTCGCTAGATGATAGTCCCTACCACGTACTGTCTCGCTAGATGATAGTCCCTACCATGTACTGTCGCGCTAGATGATAGTCCTTACCATGTACTGTCTCGCTAGATGATAGTCCCTACCATGTACTGTCTCGCTAGATGATAGTCCCTACCATGTACTGTCTCGCTAGATGATAGTCCCTACCATGTACTGTCTCGCCAGATGATAGTCCCTACCATGTACTGTCTCGCTAGATGATAGTCCCTACCATGTACTGTCTCGCTAGATGATAGTCCCTACCATGTACTGTCTCGCCAGATGATAGTCCCTACCATGTACTGTCTCGCTAGATGATAGTCCCTACCATGTACTGTCACGCTAGATGATAGTCCCTACCATGTACTGTCTAGCTAGATGATAGTCCCTACCATGTACTGTCTCGCTAGATGATAGTCCCTACCATGTACTGTCTCGCTAGATGATAGTCCCTACCATGTACTGTCTCGCTAGATGATAGTCCCTACCATGTACTGTCTAGCTAGATGATAGTCCCTACCATGTACTGTCTCGCTAGATGATAGTAAGTCTGCATGATGGTCTACTGGTGTATGTTAGCATGGCATGGTAGCACATGAATGTTGGTGGTGATATCAGTGAGGTTGAGACTTTGTTTATAAACGTCTTCAACAGAATGAGGAGACAACACTTGAATTTCAGAAAAGGTAGCTCTTCTTAGATTTGAGTATTTCTGTACTTTATCATGTCCTGAAACTTGTAACTTGTAAGTAAAAAAAGTAAATAAACGGGTAAATATCAGTTACACGGTCATATCCGATCAGTTTCATAAGACATATTTGCATGTGGAAAAAGGACATTTATTGTACAATAATGAAGAAACCTTTATCGGACCCTCCAAGAATAATACCCGCCGCCATAGAGCTGGAATGTTGCTGTGAGCGGCATTAAACAACACTCAGCCAATCAATCAATCTAATAATAAAACTTTCACCACTTTGAAACAGACTAATTGAGTGTTTTGCAAATCACACATTGAAACATATCTGAATGCCTCAGTAACGATCACGCTTTTCATGCACGACTTTCTTCCAGTCCGTTCACAAGGGAAATGGTGTGTTCTGACGAAATACGGCCCATGTCGAGTACCGAGTGCACCAGCACAAACTCTCGTTCACACAATGAGCAAGAATACATAAAAACGTATCGTGAACAGCTTCCTTGAAGACCTGCTGCAGCTGATCATGTTTGTATTCTAACCTCTGGCATATTCCCTAACGAATACGGATTTGAATACCAATTGCAATAGCTCTGGTGTTTCCTTAAATTTATTTGAATCTCTCGACACACCTTTATCAAGTCTTCACGTTAATTTCCTTCAAGAATAACATAACTTTCAATGCTATGAAATATCCAAAAGGTTGGAATATCAGCTGGTGATATGTTTAGAAGAAATGCGGAAGAGACAAAACCATTCTTCTTTATCGTGGCGCCCGTCTCAGAAAGGAGCTCGTTTCATTTACATCGTACACTGGAACAAATTAAAGATAATGAGGCAGTAAATGGTGTATTCTGCCAATTAGGCATGGATTGCTGACATTATTCTTCTAATACGCCGCCAAGAGACATACCTTTCTTACAGTTAAAAAACTGGAACCTATATTTAGTCGCGGACAGTTCAGGAGCGCTCCGAAGTAATTCTTAACTCAAAACGAGGCAGATTGAAATTCATAAGCAGCAACCACGCGTGGCACGTGACAGTGGGCACGTGCAAATACTGCTTGGCCCGTCATCCCCTCATATGCTATGTTAACAGCCTCGCAAACAACGAAAGGTAGAAGGTGAGAAGATTAGGCTTATCTTGGTTCATTTTCTCCTCGTTGAAAAGCAATTATTTGTGCGACTATGGCACCACACTCTCCCCTATTCTTCGCTCGTGTCAAGATGGTCGACGGCTGTCATACACACGGTGTCGCATATGGCACAAGTAAGTTTGTCAAGCTAATTGTTTGTAATCCTGATGGCTTTTTCACAAAGTACATGACCTGCGAGCCTATCTCCTGAATGCTCTGAATCCATTTGTCATACACTCACTCCTCTTGGAAATAGAAGCAGGATAGAAATACATGTACTTTGGAAACAATATATTTTGACAGTTGTTTTAATGTTGGCTGGTCGCCAATTGAAATAAACTTATGAAAAGAAGTCATATTTGAAACAATGATAATTCACTTCTAGACAAAATTATATTGCAAAAAGTATCACGAGTGCTACATTCTTGACCAAAGAAATAAATCAATTTGTACATGTAATTTTAAAATACATTTGACATTGAATCTGTCGGTGGGCGACTAGAACGCTCCAACCATTTTTGTATAGGCTATATTTCATGTCCTAGTATTCGAAACATCTAGAGGCACTATTTCGATACAGTGAACCAGTAAAATATAGAATTAGAATATTTACTTGGTCCTAACCTCATATTAAACCTCTTAACCGTGTGTTTGTTCCTGACCACCCACCCCCTGGAGCCGCCAATGTTGGTAACTACGATAACGGTAAGGGATGGACGGGACAAAAAATCATTGTCGTGAAAGAGAAAGAAGCATCTGAAGTTCACGACAACATCTGGAACCTGCAGAAGGCGATGGGGTAGCCTAGTGCTTAAAGTGTCTCTCGTCATGCTGAACACCCGCGTTCGATTCGCGACTTGGGTACAATATGTGAAGAACATTTCTGGTGTACCCAGTGGTGATATTGCTGGAATATTGTTAAAAGCGGGGTGACATCATACTAACTCACTTGAAACTGCAAACACAGGTCAACTGTGTGACTCTGAGGTTTATAAACTCGTTGTATGATACTTCCAGAAAGTCCGTGAAAGGATTGCTGGTTTTGTAATACCACGTCGGCGTTGATTTCGGAAAATTGCGTGGAATGAATAGAGAGAGAATAAAAAAATAAACATAAACTTGAACATATTTTGATATTTACACATCCGCTAGGATCGACGCCTGCATGGTAGGGAATTGTCCATGTCATATGGCGGAATGGGGTCACGCTTTTGGAAATGCCACGAAAACCCAAAATGTGAGTACACCTCGCAGTATTTACGTTCGTTCGTTCCTTCATTTAATGGTCAGTCTGTTAGCAACATTGTGTAGTCAGTTTCAGTAAGCCTTGTGGCTGTGTACCATGTCTATGTACTGGAACTGAGCGACAGCAACAGCTGGCCTACTATACCTGTCAGTTTACTGGAACCAGATAGTTAATAAAGGATATTGATTGTACATTACATTATACTATAAGATATGACCAAACCATGACATGGAAGAATCACAACCCCTTCGGATGACTTTGAAAATAGTATTGGTAATAGAAATAGTATATAAAACGCTGATGTGGAGTAGGAGAGTGGCTTGATGTAGTGCCAACCTACGTGGTGGCAACCTTATTATCAATATCAACGTGGGAAGAAGATAGAGCAGATCGTGACATCCACGGGAACAGGTTGACAAACCCAGAATGGTAATCGGAGCAAAATCAGGGATTTAAACCCCAGTCCAACCTATCCTGGCGCCACCAACGGCGACCTGTATCGACCAACTCCACTGGATCAGTAGTCTGTCTCACAGTCCCTCAACCACATTAATTTCCCTACTGCTAAGCCTCTCTGCAGTGCTAAAGCCCTAAATGAAGCAAGTCTAGATTTCCTCAGCTCTGGTCTCCCTAGGGCTCCTTTTCAATATTTAATTAAGCTTGTTTGTTACTATCAAAATTATATATATTCAGAGACTAAGCCTTAGTCTACTGGATCAGCTGCGCTGACCCTTAACTACTCACATGGAAGCGTCACTGTCATGCCGTTGTAATAACGAGAGCTACATTAACTCAGACAATCGTGGAAAATTATGTTCATGAGTCACCTTAGTATTAACGATGAATTTTGTTTCAAAGGTTTAACATGACCATCTGTTGACAATATCCGACTTGGTGCCAAACGCTTTATATCATAAATGACTTAAAGTAAGCGCAACAAAGGCCCTTTCCATATTCAAGAGAAATCTCTGTTGAAAGTCCACAACTTGATGATCACTTGTTTCAGATAGTAATGATACCAGGTGAGCGAATCCTGCCCCACCACAGGCCCCCGTCACAATCACAAGCATTGGTCTGCTGAAAACGACACGGGAACATATGTTAAAGTCAAAATTGAAAATTGCGTCGGACATTATTTTGGTCACTGATGAGTCAAATTTGGAAATCTCCACCATTAAAAGTTGTTTAAGTTTGCTGAGGCCATGTATGTTGTGACCCTGATCAAACAATGCACGAGCCAGAGTCCTGTGATGGTCTGTGACATGTTCGTAGACAGAACATCCTTGATTGTCCCTTTAATGTTGTGATATGTAGACGTCAGAAGCTGCAGGAATGTTGCTGACATACAGTCATCATCTGACATGCAGTCGTCATCTGACATACAGTCATCTGACATACAGTCATCATCTGACATACAGTCGTCATCTGACATTCATCTGACATACAGTCATCATCTGACATACAGTCATCATCTGACATACAGTTGTCATCTGACATACAGTCGTTTTTGACATACAGTCGTTATCTGACACAGTCATCATCTGACATAGTCATCACCTGACATACAGTCATCTGACATACAGTCATCATCTGACATACAGTTGTCATCTGACATACAGTCGTTTTTGACATACAGTCGTTATCTGACATACAGTCGTCATCTGACATACAGTCCAGCTGGTTGTTGGAATGTTGATGTCATCCCTGTTGCCGTTCAGTCTTGTGGACATTTCTGTGTCAGTCAGAATCCCTCTGCGTTGTTCTAGATATGGAACAGACAAGGTGGTCACACTGGTACCCTGTTGTCCAGTTCAGATGGTTAAATCAGTGGAAGGGGCATGGGTCGGTAATGAATATCGGTCTCCCTCAAGTTTAAATAAAACTTCGAGGACAAATTTTCTTGATTTAACTTTGCCAATCCGAGCTGGTAAGAAAAACAGACCAGCAAGAAGGGGAGACAACTGGTCTCCATGGGGATGACTACTTCCGGTATACATACATATCTTCACTCTTAATTTGTACAAAGATGATTTCAAGTCCAGGAAGTGGAAGTGAAGCATTTGATATTATTGTTCTCACAGTTAACTTCAGAAGTCATTTGCTTTCAGTGTTTGACACCTTGTTCTTAACTTCTGGAGATAGACTTGTAACTCTATCTATGTTCACAATGTTGCCTAACAAATGCCCCATGGATTAAGGAATGAAGTTTGTTTTGTTAGATGGATATCTACTAAGTCAGATGACGGAATAGAACAGTTTTACTAGAGATTGCAAAAGTCCAAGCAAACCCTTGGAATTCATGGTATTACGTCCTCTTGTCTCACATCTTCTGTACATATACAGAAATAATTTCGTAATTGTATTAAGGATTCTAGCTGGTTACTCTCTGAGACAGAGATTTTGTTTACTGGTCCCAGTCACCCATTGCTCTTCGTATGGCTTTTGTGGTCCTTTGGAATCCACAGTAATAGAGGAATGAACATGCCTTTAGGAGTCAAGTGAAACCTAGGCACATAATATGATGCATTTAGTGCTGGAAATATACTGAACATCATTGAAAACGCACCAGTCTAAAATTGTCCATATTTTCATCAAGATGGATTTCAGCATGACAATGATCAATGAATAGAACTAACATGAAGTCGAAGGGCATGTCCAGTTGAAAAAATGCTTTAGAAACAACTTCCTGTCCACAGTATGACTCTTTATTCCAAAATGCATCAACATGCAGCCACGCCATGAAAAATGCGCGAATTTCATTCTGAAATCATACTGACTGTGACATTAAAAGCAGGTGTATGAAAACCGATTCTCATTGCTTCACTAACGATTGTGAAACGAGGACAGAGATGCCGAGGTTAACACCTCACGAAAGAGAACGTGCACTAGGCATGATTCAGGTTGGCACCAGCAGCAGGGATATTACTCGACAACTATGACTTGGCCACTCCACCATCGTTAGGCTTCATAGACGACATCAGTAGACAGGCAGCACCCGTGACCTTCAATGACCTTGGCAACAAAGTGTTACGACGCTCCATCAGGATCGCCATATTGACCTTGTCCACATCAGTGATTGAACATTGCTGACTGATAGGACTGCTGCACTAGTTCAAGGTTGACGTGGGGGTCCATGCGACGCCGTCTACACGCTACAGGGCTCCATGCTCGACGTCCTTACGTTGGACCAATTCTGACTGACAGACACCGTAATGAGCGTATACAATGGGCTAGCAGGCATTTTCAGTAAAGGTTACAACAATGGTGTGGTAGTCACTGACGAGTCACGTCTTCATCTACGTAATGCTGACGGCCAATTACGTGTTTGGTGTAGACGTGGTGAACGTTATGCTGATGAGTGTGTGGTTCAGACAGACCTTTGGGTGGTGGGAGTGTCATGGTCTGGGTTGGAATAAATTACAATCACAGGATTGCCTTCATGTCTGTCAAGGGAGAGTTAATGCCCTTTATTACCGTGAGCAGATTCTTCAGAATCACATCGTATCTGTCTTCAATCACCACCGAGATGTCCATACTTTTCAACAGGGCAACGCACGGGCACACACAACAAGACTTTCCATGCAGTATCTGGCCCAACAACACATCCAGCAACACATCATTGGCCAGCACAGTCGCCAGATGTATCCCCCATGGAGCACTTGTGGGACGAAATTGGTCAAAGTCTTTCGCGGCGAAACATCCGGGAACTTGAGGCTGCACTACTGCAGAAGTGGAATGCCATCCTCAAGAACTCTATTCGGACGCTTATTGGCTCAATCAGGAGACGTTGAACTGCATGTGTCAATGCAAAAGGCGGTCACACCCGATATATTGTCTTTTCGATTTGACCCCACTTGTGTTTGATCCTTTCTGACTGTGGAACATTTCAATGAATGAGCGTCTTTTCTGTGTTGTTGTTTTTGTCAGTCGTCCAACTGTTATTATCCACTAAAAAATATCAGTTCCTTACACATGCTTTTAATAATCTGAACTTTTATAAGTGGTGCGTTTTCAATGATGTTCAGTATATATTATCATGAGAGCCTAAGAGACGGAGGATAGCGTGAAATCTCATGAAGGACTTGCTTAATATACACAGCGTACTGCGTCTATTGAAAACTGGACTAAACTATAATATTTTATTGCCTTAATGTTTAAAATGAAGTGCATTTTAAGATATTTTATTGTTCAGTGTTATAATATTACGTATTTTGTAATATCAGCTCTTACACAAGATTATAATATCTGTTCTTACACAATACATTTTGTATATTCATTGTAGTGAGTCGTAAGATGTCTCCATTTAAGATGTTTTTATATCTTACATAACACCGGTTGTGATGTTTTATTGCACAGTATGAAACATTGCTTTATTGTACTGTTACTGTAAATTTCACATTTACTGCATTGAACGATGTTTTACTTTACTGTTTTATTCGATGGTTGGCTTTACTGCTTCATACAATATTTAAATGTACTGCGTTAGACGATGTTTTACTTTACTGCTTTATACGGTGTTTTACTTTACTGTTTTATACGACGCTTTACTTCATTGTTTTATACGATGTGTTACTGTACTGCATTATACGACTCTTTACTGTACTGCTTTATATGACGCTTTACTGTACTGCTTTATATGACGCTTTACTGTACTGCTTTATGCGATGTTTTACTGTACTGCTTTATACGACTCTTTACTGTACTGCTTTATACGACGCTTTACTGTACTGCATTATACGACGCTTTACTGTACTGCATTATACGACGCTTTACTATACTGCTTTATACGACGCTTTACTGTACTGCATTATACGACTCTTTACTGTACTGCTTTATATGACGCTTTACTTTACTGCTTTATACGATGTTTTACTGTCCTGTATTATACGATGTTTTACTGTACTGCATTATATGACGCTTTACTGTACTGTTTTATACGACGCTTTACTATACTGCTTTATACGATGTTTTACTGTACTGCATTATATGACGCTTTACTGTTGTTTTATGCGACGCTTTACTATACTGCTTTATACGATGTTTTACTGTACTAATTTATACGATATTTTACTGTACTGCTTTATACGATGTTTTACTTTACTGTTTTATACGATGTTTTACTGTACTGCTTTATACGATGTTTTACTGTACTGTATTATATGACGCTTTACTGTACTGTTTTATACGACGCTTTACTGTACTGCTTTATACGATGTTTTACTGTACTGCATTATATGACGCTTTACTGTACTGTTTTATACGACGCTTTACTATACTGCTTTATACGATGTTTTACTGTACTGCTTTATACGATGTTTTACTGTACTGATTTATACGATGTTTTACTGTACTGATTTATACGATGTTTTACTATACTGCTTTATACGATGTTTTACTTTACTGCTTTATACGACTCTTTACTGTACTGCTTTATACGATGTTTTACTGTACTGCTTTATATGATGTTTTATTGTACTGCTTTATACGATGTTTTATTGTACTGCTTTATACGACGCTTTACTGTACTGCTTTATACGATGTTTTACTTTACTGCTTTATACGACTCTTTACTGTACTGCTTTATACGACTCTTTACTGTACTGCTTTATACGACTCTTTACTGTACTGTTTTATACGACGCTTTACTATACTGCTTTATACGATGTTTTACTGTACTGCTTTATACGATGTTTTACTATACTGCTTTATACAATGTTTTACTTTACTGCTTTATACAATGTTTTACTTTACTGTTTTATACGACGCTTTACTATACTGCTTTATACAATGTTTTACTTTACTGCTTTATACAATGTTTTACTTTACTGTTTTATACGATGTTTTACTTTACTGCTTTATACGATGTTTTACTTTACTGCTTTATACAATGTTTTACTTTACTGCTTTATACAATGTTTTACTTTACTGCTTTATACGATGTTTTACTTTACTGCTTTATACGATGTTTTACTTTACTGCTTTATACAATGTTTTACTTTACTGCTTTATACAATGTTTTACTTTACTGTTTTATACGACGCTTTACTATACTGCTTTATACGATGTTTTACTGTACTGCTTTATACGATGTTTTACTGTACTGCTTTAAACGATGTTTTGATTTACTGCTTTATACAATGTTTTACTGTACTGCTTTATACGACGCTTTACTGTACTGCTTTATACGATGTTTTACTTTACTGCTTTATACGATGTTTTATTGTACTGCTTTATACGACGCTTTACTGTACTGCTTTATACGATGTTTTACTTTACTGCTTTATACGACTCTTTACTGTACTGCTTTATACGACTCTTTACTGTACTGCTTTATACGACTCTTTACTGTACTGTTTTATACGACGCTTTACTATACTGCTTTATACGATGTTTTACTGTACTGCTTTATACGATGTTTTACTGTACTGCTTTAAACGATGTTTTGATTTACTGCTTTATACGATGTTTTGATTTACTGCTTTATACAATGTTTTACTTTACTGCTTTATACGATGTTTTACTGTACTGCTTTATACAATGTTTTACTTTACTGCTTTATACAATGTTTTACTTTACTGCTTTATACAATGTTTTACTTTACTGCTTTATACGATGTTTTGATTTACTGCTTTATACAATGTTTTACTTTACTGCTTTATACAATGTTTTACTTTACTGCTTTATACGATGTTTTACTTTACTGCTTTATACGATGTTTTACTATACTGCTTTATACGATGTTTTACTATACTGCTTTATACGATGTTTTACTGTACTGCTTTATACGATGTTTACTGTACTGCGTTAGACGAAGTTTTACTGTACTGCGTAGATGATGTTTTGCTTTGCAACATCATACAATTTGTTTATGCCGCGTAATAAGGAGTGAGTATATGTATAGTACTTCAGTGTATTCACAGCCTGTTAAGCATTTCTCGCGGCGAGGAGTTTATGACGTCACAGCATGCGGTGCCGCCTAAATGGAAGCGCCTCATAAAACCATTCGTTTATTACGAGCCACGGAATGACATGTCGAGTTCATGTAGATGTAAGACTTAATTAAGCACGGCAGATTTAGATAGGAAACCCATGCCCAGGTTTACACGATAGTAAAATAACGCCCGCGAGTCAGCTCTCGGTATCCACGATACAAGAAGCAGAAACCAATATGGTCTTATCCTAAGCTTATCCTAACATGATAGACAGCGCAAATGGAACAGTTTCGGAGTGAGGTAGTTTTTGTCAGTGAGCGGAGTTCTCCAGCGCCACGGAGTCTGAGGGGGCGGGGACCAGACCGGTTGGAGAACTATCCCTTATCTCCATGACCGCTGATAGATGGAAGAGGAAATAATTTGTAATTATTTGTTAATTGTTGCCTCCTTATCCTGCGTATTAACAACGTTATATGGTCCCATATGTTGATTATTTTGTAACTCGTGGCTGCAAAGATGATGTATTTTGGGAAGTGGGAAGCACACAGGCTTTCTAGCACAGTAGAGGACCTAACCAGTAGGCGAACTTAGAAGATGCTATTTATTTGCTCCACAGGGGGCTGGAGTAAGTGCTCTTGAAAATGGTATTAAAGTGATTTGTTGTAATTGCCAAGCAGTTTTAAACTACATCGTGTACCCAAATCGCACACGTGATTTTATCTCGGCTCTATTAAAGTCAGGTTGGTCGGAGGCGCCTGAAATGGGGGTGAATTTCAGAGATAAAACCAGTTTTAATATCTTCGTAGACTGAGCGATTCCAACGACCGACCTCTTATACACAAATATGTTTTCATAATGTAGCAACACTTTGATAATCATGGAGGTAATGACGACAAACTGTGCTGCACCCTGGTGCTTTAATCGTTCGTGATTTGTTTGAACATGTTTGGAAGCTGTGATTTAGGACAAAATGAATCACGGGATTGAACTGAGCCCGAAACGAAATGTGCATTTGATGACATGGACACAGTATAGTAAGAACTCGTCAAAAACATATTAAAGAAAACTTCTAATTAGGAAAATGTAAACTTTTTACCTAAAAGAGATTTCAAAGAGAAGTGTTAATTAGAATGCCACTCACATTTAACATTAGATATGTGTGTTATACTGAGAGCACATGTCAAAACGCAAACACAAACTACCACTGAAGAAACTTTGTCAGACCATTAAAGTTAGACTAACAACTAGTCTCTGAAATGAACATATTTTACTGAAAAAAGTTCATAGTAAAACAAAAATAAAATATAATGAAATGGAGCCCTGAGACTTTCTTCATTTTCAGAAGCTGAGGAAATCTAGACTTGCCACATTTTCTATACTTGCGTTGGCTTTCTTGGATATATTTGCTTCAGGGTCTGTACGACAGACTACATTAAAGTGCACGTTTGTTGATATAAAAGCCTAACCAATTCCGCCATGACCATGAGGAATGCCGATTCTGACTGACCTGTCAAATCGCAATTATATCTGTAATTAAAAGACTGGGTTGACAGTTTCATCGTTCAGGATGCTAACTGTTACTTCAATCATTGTCCTGAGGCGCTGGAAATAATGGTATTAACCAATTGTCATATCCTGAGTGGCACTTTTATCAATGATATTTAAAGTGTGTGTTGGTGGACAGGTATGCAGAATATTCCGTACAAATCGAATGCTATAGTGTAGCACAACTGTAGCTTCAACAGTGGTTTGCTGTCGTAAGTCTATGTTACAGTATAGGAGGTACGACAGTCGAAGCGCTACGATAGCTTTGTGAAACGGGGCCCAGAACTAAACCTGTGGGTTTTCTTTGGTTAGGGATGTCGATGCCATGTATACTTGAGTATGCTGTCTGCGAGAAGTAGTGGTTTGCACCTTCAGTCAGTTTATAAGCAAGCAAAGTATATTAAAAACAATATTCACTCCGGTATGTTATATGTTTAAAAAGCAACAACTATCGGTGTTACTGTTACTGAAAACTCAGAGTGAGGAGCACTTCATCATTCTGCTTGACGAGTTAAGACACTGCATCATTCTGCTTGACGAGTTAAGACACTGCATCATTCTGCGTGACGAGTTAAGGCACTGCATCTTTCTGAGTGACCACATAAGGCACTGCATCTTCCTGAGTGACCACATAAGGCACTGCATCTTCCTGAGTGACCACTTAAGACACTGCATCATTCTACGTGACGTGTTTAGGTGCTGCATCTTTCTGAGTTACCACATAAGACACTGGATCATTCTGCGTGACGAGTTGAGGCACTGCATCTTTCTGAGTGACCACTTAAGACACTGCATCATTCTGCGTGACGAGTTAAGACACTACATCATTCTGCGTGACCACATAAGGCACTGCATCTTTCTGAGTGACCACATAAGACACTGCATCATTCCGCGTGACGAGTTAAGGCACTTCATCATTCTGCGTGACGAGTTAAGACACTGCATCATTCTGCGTGACGAGTTAAGACACTGCATCATTCTGCGTGACGAGTTAAGGCACTGCATCATTCTGCGTGAGTAGTTAAGGCACTGCATCATTCTGCGTGAGGGGTTAAGGCATTGCTCAGTTAATATTCTACCAGACAAGTAAAATCAATTTCCAATTCTGAGTAACAAGTAAAGGCACTGTTGCACTAATGAATACACGTCATGGACAATTTATGCGTTAGTAGAAACGTTATTGCAACCAAGAAATATATTCCTAGTGAGAGTTTAATGGTAAAAACATTCGTTTTTATATAAGATAAACCTGGCCATAGTTTTATTTCATATTGCATTCAAAACCAACAGTACTCTTGACAATATGCTCGTGTATTGCCCATTGAAAAGTAGGTGTGTATACATTTTACATCCACAGAACATGTCAGTACAAAAGGCCTATGCATGGCTGGGATTCTTGGACACCATATCGTTACTTTGAGATACATCGCCGTTTAATACTCCCAGGTCATGAGTACACAATCTGTTGTCTGTAACAGACGCATATCGTGTATAATTGGACAACTCCAGGATTACACAAAACTGGGAGCGACAAATCTACGAGCAACCAGAACACGTAAACTCTGTATATATTTTGTGTGAGGGGTCGTTCTTACCCCCAGGCAGCTCGTATTGAGATATTCAAGCACACGTGGGTGATGAAAGTTTGCACGTGCCAGATGTCATCTTGTACATTGCAGAACCGGAAGCAGAACCCGAGGACAGGATCCATGCTTAATTTGACGTCATGTGTTGACCACTAGGGGAGGAGTGTTTTCTGTGTGTACTTCCGGCCACAAAAGATGCACGCTTCCTCTATGCATTGAAATATCCTTTACGAAATGGAATTGGAACTTTACGACGTTTGATCAGCTGTATCAAATCTACAGCGAACACGTTACTCACAAAAGTATAATTTCAAATAAAAAAATTAAAGAAGAATAGAAATGTCGGGTTTAAATTTTCGAAGAAGATATATAAAATTCCATAGGCCCCACTGCAGGTCAGAAAATCGATAAACTGAATCCCGGTTTACTATCCAGCCCCCCTATATATAATATATATATAGTAGGGGGCTGGATAGCAAACCGGGGCTTAGTTTATCGATTTTCTGACAAGCGGTGGGGGCAAATATATCATATAATTGTTTCCGTTAAGTCCCTGCTTAAACTAATAAACACAAAAAAGCAAAACACACACTGCTAAATATATCATACAATTTACTTGATGTATTTTCATGTAACAAAGTATATTATTATGTGTATATTGTTCGGGTCCCGAGGTGGGCACATTTGCGTAATATCCTTGGACAAGATACTTAGATCCACATTGTTTCAGTTCACCCAGCTGTAAAATGGGTACCCGTGAGGATGTGCTGGCAATGTGAGTGTTTGATTCATTGCGCCTAACAGGCAGCATGGCTATATGCTCCCCAGGGAGTTGACAAGGTATCGGAAAGCACGATAGTGTCCTATGACCGGAGATAGTAATGTACGTAGCGTCGTGAGCAGGCAACGAGCCTGGATATGAACGCCATATAAGCGGACTATTACTATTACTATTACTATATGCATTACTTTTCCGACTTAACCCAAGCCGGTTAAATATGTTTGAAATATAATGTAAGTATTATATATGAGTAATATCATTGTGAAAATGTGTAATCGACATTGTTAAGAACAGGACGTAATGTCTGTCGTCACTCCGTTTCAGTAGTGCAGCGGTTGCATGAGGT
Organism: Haliotis rubra; assembly: GCF_003918875.1. Classification (NCBI taxonomy): domain Eukaryota; kingdom Metazoa; phylum Mollusca; class Gastropoda; order Lepetellida; family Haliotidae; genus Haliotis; species Haliotis rubra. The sequence continues at coordinate 553,998 of NW_025767012.1, forward strand.
AATGTCATTACTGACGTCATGATGACCTTTGACCTGACTGCGCGTGTAGGGTCGTGTTTGAGGAACTGTGTGACACAACATTTCACGGCTGATGAAGAGATCGCGTGCAGATGCTGACGAAGTGTGTTTTTGGCGCAGTAAATGATGACACATACATCCTGACCAATTTCTCGCCTAGTTAACTTTGTGAGGTCTTACCCCCGTCTTCAGTAACACGCGGCTGCTGAAACTGACGATCTGACTGGAATACTAAACCGGAAATAACCTTTAACCTAGAATTGTAATCGTCTCCAGGGCATGTTCTGGCGTGTCATGTTATGTTAATGGCGTGTATTAAATATACATGGAGTTTTCATGCGGACATTATATATTTTCTGTCACTGCTTTCATTTGTTTACCTCTGTAAGGAGGAGCATATCTTGTTTCTCAAATCAACATGTTTTCAGGAAAGCCAACAAGTCTAGTGAATAATTCTATACAGTGTAAGTGTGAGTATGATTGTGAGGGTGAGGGTGAGGGTGAGGGTGAGGGTGAGGGTGAGGGTGAGGGTGAGGGTGAGGGTGAGGGTGAGTGAGTGAGTGAGTGAGCGAGCGAATGAGAGAGTGAGAGAGAGATTGAGAGAGTGAGAGTGAGTGCGGGTGGTGGGCTTTCTAAAATGCCAAATGCCAAATTACTAATGCTCTACAACCACAACAAAAATCCAGGAACTATTGCCTGTTCTTCAGATCAATAAAAGCCCTCTAAAATGAATATATCTGATATTTTTCCGGTATTCATACATGTTTGTCATATGTAGTTGACTAAACATTTAATTGACATAATACTTACCATATTTATATAATTATTCCAGCGTTATCACTAAATGAAACACTCCCAAAACGTATGTATACATATTTGGTAATATCGTGTCTATCACATGGCAATGAATGTAATTATATTTCACTTACAAGAGCTATATCTTTTATATAGTTTCCCCTGTAGATCTGAATTTCCTCATAATAAAATAATGATCAAGAAGTTCCTAACTACGTTTTGATCATTTCATTAAAAGAAATGTAACATAAGCTTACATACAGAGAGGTGATTTGAGCGTTTGTGCTTTTCGTCTGTATTAATAAATATGCTGACTTGTCAGACAATACACAGACCGTTGACTTGTGTCCCGTCTTTGAAAAACAGTACTTAATACCATCCAGCGTGGAACCTCATTACAAACCATTTAAACGTAATACGTATAAAATATACTTGATAATGTAAGTTGAAGGAGAGCTGCAGCATAACTCATCTTATGGCGATCTAAAATGCACTCAGAACTGGGTTGTTCGTTTTTGAAGTTATAACCCACGTCAGTGCAAAACTAATCTCAGTCACATTTTGGGTTATCTAACATAGGAATTTCGTTTGATTAATAGCCTTAAAATGTTTGTGTTTTTTTTGTCAAAACCTTCGTGTAACTAACTTAGAAAGCATTGTAAAGAATATGTATTGAATCGGGGTATGGAGAAATATGATGTTTAGTATACATTTCATTTTAGTCTAAAGAATTGGCTACAAAACCATTGTAATGACGTACAAGTGTCTTTACGGAATGCCCCCTGACTACCTCGCAGAGTTACCGCCCCTGTATCAACCCTCACGCTAACTGAGATCACAAAACCAAATGACCAACTTTGGCAAAAAGTCGTTCCTTTCAATGCAGCCATGAAGTGGAATGCACTGCCGCTTGAACTCAAAACCAGCGTGTCCCTCACATCTTTGAAGACTGCCCTCCAGTCCGCATATTTAGCATGCTTTTCCTGAATCTTGCCAAACGCATTGCCGTCAAAGGGGACAGAAAATTCAATGTCATAAATATATTCATTAGCTTTTATCGAAAAGGACAAGATCAGGTTTGTTGGCTGGAGTTCTTCTGAGGCTGTATTATTATTAGTCAATATTTACTGAAAAGACAAAACACAACTGTATGTATAACTAGGTATAAGGCATGAAGCTGAACTCACTTGCGTGTTCACTATTGAGACCATATATGTGTTCAAGTTAACAAACATGCGTTCCGCTATACACGCATCCTTTTATTACAATATGCAAAAACCATGAGAACATGCACATTAATGGCCATCTCCTCCAGGTGTGTATCTGTGACTGCCGACAACTTTGAAGTAAACTAATGTCATGGTTACAAAAACAACTAAAACCACTTTCATGCTGAAAAAAAAGGCTAAGCTTCCAGCTAAACGTACGCCGCCAAGCTATTTATTAGGCTGACATATGACGCGTGTTAACAGAATTATGAAATTAGCAACGTTGTTCAAGAAGCCATTATCTAAGGAAGGGTCAGCCGTGTCACCTCCTGGCTGGGCTTTGTTGTATATCATATAATTGTTTCCGTTAAGTGCCTGCTTAAACTAATAAGTATAATATGTAACAGATACAGTAGGTAGGGCCATTAGACCCGGCTGAAATTAGACAAATGATCTCCACGGCTAAGAGCAGATCCCCCCTGATCCCCTTGATAATGGACCACTAAAGAAGTCATTGGCGGATCTACTGTGGTATGTGAACGAGGTGTTCGGCAGGGGAGACGTTTTGGGGCTTTGTTGTTTATATTGAATATGAAATTTCTTCTTGATATAAAAGTAGGCTTTGTATGAATGTATATGTTAGTATCAAATATATATGCGAGTGAAAAATATATTATAGAATATAGAATACAACATTAAGATGGTAGGCTGTTAACCTTTTTTTTGTCATAAAGTTGAGTTCCTTCATTACGATACACCGACGCTGTTATTTGCTGTTCTTTGCAAAATTAGTTCCATTTCGTATGGTTCATTTAATTCCCGGCGACATGTTTGTTTGGTTTAAGAGAATAATCGGGATTAAACCAAAACACGCGAAAAATCCATTTTCTATTGAATAGAATTCGTTAGGGCGCTTAATATTCAACTGAATGCGTGTGTATAGAGATGTCGAGTATACACACAGGTTCTCACACTATTTGGGAACAACCAACCGTCATAAATAGTGGACTTTTAGAGATTTTCCCAGCGCATAATTCGACAATAAACTGCCAGAATTAATGTTCATATAGTTAGTTCCCTCCGCGAATGCTCAGCCAATAAAATCACTCTTAAATATACCTATCAGTGACTCACCATAATGGAAAATTAACCGCTTGTCAATTTATGAGAGACACGTAAATACTGGATTCACTAAACACAAAGGACGCTATGATTAGCTTCGTGATCAGTGCCTTTCAAATAAATGTGTCCATAAAGTCAGTGATCGGAACGGTACTAGGCCCCCATCCTCTAAATAGGGAATCCCTTCTAACACTTGACTAGTCGCAGACGCTATAGATTAGCCCTAACTTCCTCTAAAGACTATCTTTACTACAGTCAGTCAATGAACCATGGCTGTTTAGCACAACAGATAAGTGTAAATTGAAAATAATGGACTTAAATATGAAGCAAGGGGGCGCCTTAGATGCTACGGTATTGAGGTATATCATATCGCGTCTAAAATAATAAATTAGAATGGCTACGGCCATTTACAGACAACCCGTGGTCTCCGCACCAAGGGGTCCAAGCTTAAGGCGACGGCATGAGACTGCGGCTGTGCGTTCCAAAGCAATTCCAATGCCTGCGTATTACTTATCTAATGACCTTAACCTTCCTAGCTGGTGTGAAGCCCAGGCCAGCTGTCCATATCCACCAGCTCTGCGGGGATACAGTTTATACTTCCATCCCAACAAATACCCTTGTTTTTCTCTTGAATCAGGGCTTTGAAGCTGCCAAGGTTCCGTGCTGTGACCATCATCATTTCTTAAATACAGCAATCCAAGTAATCTTGCTTTCCGACTACTCCTGGAGCACTTTAAATCGATGAATCAACTCTTAAGACGAATTTATGAGCCCCATAATGCGACCTGCATTTTAGCAGGGAGCTAGCCCACTCGGTCCTGTGTGTGCGTCATATATGCCAGGACGAAAACTGGGTTTAGGGCCCAGTATCCTCGTAAACCCGCAATCAGAAATTCAATGAATATTAGACCTAGAACAGCAAGCTATCATCTTCACCATATGAAAGTCATTTTAAGACCTCCATTAGATTTTGAGCATGTAGCATACAATGCCTACATTGTCTGCAGGAAGCAGTCTTTAAAAGCTCGCGAGAAACGGTCCTGTCAACAACAATGGCAGTCTGTTGATAGCCCCACTTGACGAACATAAATATATATCGTCATATTTATCAACCTTTATTCTGTACACTAAAGTCTACGGTACTTGTGCCATGTTGTGCAGTTTGGAGTATACACGTACCTTCTCCCATACATCCGCCATTGAATACAACCCCAATGTTTGTTTCCAGTGGTTGAATACAGATACTAAAACAACCAATGTGTACCCATATGCAAGTTGTTTTGTCGAGCAGCAATGTGTCAGCTGGTAATAGCTGCACATTGTTCTGTATTACTGTAGAGGTATGGGTCAGAGTTGGTCTTCAGCAATCATGATTGTCGTGAGAGGCGGCTAACCAGAACAAGGTGGTCAGCCTCGCTGAACAGGGTGCCGCACGTCGTCGTTTCCAAATTGTGTAGGTCAATGCTCTTGTGTCATCGGTCAGCGATTATTTACAGACCCCCATCGTGTCTGAAATATTGCTGAGCACGTCATTCTGGTTCTGCAGTAGCGGATAGACATGGCGATAAAACACAACGAACAATTACCGTTCTGGAAGAAGCCAGAAGGTGGTCGTGTTTTGTGAGTTTGCATTTAGGAAACGTTTTCGTCATCGAAATGTATTCTGAAATACAATCTTATGCAAAATGTGTAAATATGCTTAGTACGTGTGTTTTTCAAAGCCAAAATACGGTTATTCAACGTGTATTAAGCTAAAATGTTCTGAGTTAGTTGAGTCCAAACAGGCAATGTGAACATCCCGTTAATTATTTCCAGTATCATTGCCTTCATTGTAGACACCAGTTGTCACTGTTATCTATAGATAGCACATCCTGCTCCACATAGATGTCACATTATATCATATCCACTTCATCATCGCAATAATTAGCATAGTATCCCCATATGGAAGGATAACAATATATGGATGAACAACTTCTGTATTGCTGTGAGAGCGACGTTTCGGTGTGGGTTCTAACACCGTTGTCAAGCAAGTGTTCATCTATATACTGTTATCCTTCCTTACTGCCGCAACTTCTAAATGCCTCTCAAAGAAGTTATCCCCATATGATCACCGTCATCATAATTATTGCCATCGACATCACTCTCGCCATCGTCCTTCACAATTATCTGCAATGTACTCGTGATAGGAAAATGTACGTCAAATGTCGTTGCAATATACCAGTATCTATACTGAAGGAAACAAATAAGGGAACACCACTTCATGACAGTGTTCCTTTATTTATTCTCTGATTTCCTCCCACAACGCTATTCAAGGCTGGTGATTTACTGGAAAATATTAAAGGAACACTTGAATTTCCCTGTGTTCCTATATTTGTTTCTCTCAGTATATATCTATGGTAATAAACTGCAGCCACTTTAAATTACCTCATATAATTTACGTACATGTGTAAATTATCTCACAATATTGACATCAGGCTGCTGCTTGCCACCTGTCGCTGTCAACCACAGTGTATAACACACACGTAGAGCGGCTGGAACACTCTGTCTCATTATAATAAAAGAAATATATACATATAGTGTGTGGTAATCTCATCCAAATGTCATTGATTGCAACCTAATCGTCAAAATAGTGACAATGAACCCCAATAAACGATAACCTTCAATAACTCCCTTTCCCCGTCTACAGAGTACACCCCGCCGAGGTCACCGGGGGTCGAGCCCACTTAACGGCTTGATCTGTCTCAAGTATAATGACCACTGATCAAGCTTAGCAGGACGCATGCGTAATAGTCGTACATGACGTCACGTCCAGGTAATTGCGCAAACAGACATGATCACGAAAAGAGCCGAACAGCTGTCGCGGGTTGGATCATAATGTGTTTAATGATGCTTGACCGATGGCCATATCTTGACCAGTGTTTACTGTGGCGTGGCCGGCTCATTTGTTTGTTGTGTGAAATGAATCCTGATAGACGCCTACCCTTTGTTGATTTCCCGGCCACTTGACTTTGAAGTGATTGATCTCTGTGGACAGTTGTTCATTTCAAGCACATGGATTGTGTTCAGATCATCGCTTACATAATTGACAAAACATGTACAATACCAGCCCTCACCCACGGCCATTTGAGGGGCATATCCTTGTCCCGAACTTTGCGTTCCAATGCATGCAGGCCCAAACAGGAATAAGTTGCGTTTTGAGAGTACGAATCGTCTGTCTGTTTTCTTGAAAATAATCAGAAGATATGTAAATGTGTATCCATTTGCAGAAATTGAATAGTTTTATCTGAAAAGAACACATTCCGACAAATGCCCATAGCTGAAATAAGAATGGAATGATTTAAATTCTCTTGCACATCCCCAGTAGGCAACCTGAGACGTCTTCAGATAATATTTAACGTCAATGCCAAATAAAGCGTATGATAAAACGTCAAGGTTAGACAATCATGCTTTCCAAGTTTGCTTTTACAAAATTTTGTGAAACATTTTTCGATAGGTATCAGCATATTTGTCAAATTTGATATCGCGGTGGGCAGAAAATGATCCAAAATGTCCGTTAAAAGCAAATTTAAAATTCCAGGACGCAGTTTGGTGTCTCTAAATCTCTCATTTGTCACAGCAATTCACCTTGTAACATTCAAACATTATCAAAACATGCCATTTGTCGTGTTCAATATTACGAATCAACCTGATGAGCACTTTCCGATACCCCTTCGCAAGATAACGAGCACCAAATTTGACACCAAACCACTCGGCAATTTCTCATCAAGACGTACTATCTTCTTGAAAACTGCCTATCAGTCTGGGAAACATAATTACCCCTAAACATCAGACGATTTAAAATTAATAGGTGTACTCACGGGCTAATTAAACACCGGCGAACAACCCGAAGGAGGGATCGACATGCGTGGACCTCTGAGTTAAGGGAGGTGGATGTGGCTTCGCAGGAAACGCGAGATACTGTAGATAAGCTATAGCCTTGATCAAGTTTTAAAGCCGATAATTTTCCTGTGTGGTAAATTTTTGTGATCAGTATTTTGATAAACGCTCTCTACTCATATAGAGACTGGAGCCATAAAACGAGATTATTTACTGGCGGCTCGAGATTTCACGTGAGTTACAGATATCTTTGATTCGAAGCCTTCTCTTCATTGAATGAGCTGGAATGAACAACAGATATGTCATTGATCTTTATAGGACCACTCAGTACAAAGATTTCCCTGGCATTGACAGACCTTCGTGGTACACGCGGTCTGCAGGTCCTAACGTAGAGCTGTCTATGTTTCAGTCCAGCAGTGAGTTGGAAAAGCAATCTAGATGATACAAAACCTTACCAGTTCTCCAGGTTATCAGGATCAGGGATGTTTTTTTTCTTTTTGAGATGAGAGAAATGTATTGCTGGTTGGTGGACAATTGCAACATGCATAACATTCTTCAGACAAAACATCAAGCAGATCCATCCATCTTATAATGATATCTGAGATGCTACAACTTTAATTTGGTACAGCTTGAATTGACAATTGTAATGAAGTTTAGTATCTTTAGGTTGGTATTAATATGCATGCACGTGTATTTTGTGTACATGTTAGACTTAAAGGTCTCATTAAGTTGTTTTTATACAGGAATGACTGTGGGTAGTGTGTGAGTGTGTTTGTGGTCGATACATTGTGTGTGTGGTAGATACACGATTAGTTTGTGGTAGATACAGTGTATGCGTGTGTACTTGTAGTAGGAACACTGTGTGTGTGTGGTAGATACACCATTAGTTTGTGGTAGATACAGTGCATGCGTGTGTGCTTGTAGTAGAGAAACTGTGTGTGTGGTAGATACACCATTAGTTTGTGGTAGATATAGTGTGCATTTGTGGTAGATACATTTAGTGTGCGTGTGGTAGGTACAGTGTGTATTTGTGGTAGATAGATTTAGTGTGCGTGTGGTGATACATTTAGTGTATTTGTGGTAGATATATTTAGCGTGCGTGTGGTAGGTACAGTGTGTATTTGTGGTAGATAAATTTAGTGTGCGTATGGTGATACATTTAGGGTATTTGTGGTACATATATTTAGTGTGCGTGTGGTAGGTATAGTGTGCATTTGTGGTACATACATTTAGTGTGAGTGTGGTAGGTACAGTGTATGTATGTTTGTGGTAGATACATTTAGTGTGAGTGTGGTGATGCATTTCGTGTGCTTGTGGTAGATATATTTAGTGTGCGTGTGGTAGATACAGTGTGTATTTGTGGTAGATACATTTATTGTGAGTGTGGTAGGTAAAGTGTATGTATGTTTGTGGTAGATACATTTAGTGTGAGTGTGGTGATACATTTAATGTGCTTGTGGTAGATATATTTAGTGTGCGTGTGGTAGATACAGTGTGTATTTGTGGTAGATACATTTAGTGTGCGTGTGGTAGATACACTGTGTATTTGTGGTAGATACATTTAGTGTGCGTATGGTAGATACAGTGTGCGTGTGGTAGATACATTTATCGTGCGTGTGGTAGATACAGTGTGTATTTGTGTTAGATACATTGAGTGTGCGGGTGGTAGGTAAAGTGTGTATTTGTGGTAGATATATTTAATGTGCATGTGGTATATACATTTAGTGTGCTTGTGGTAGATACAGTGTATGTGTGTTTGTGGTAGATACATTTAGTATGCGTGTGGTAGGTACAGTGTGGATTTGTGGTAGATACATTTAGTGTGCGTGGGGTAGATACATTTAGTGTGCGTGTGGTAGATACAGTGTGTATTTGTGGTAGGTACACTTAGTGTGCGTGTGGTAGGTAAAGTGTGTATTTGTGGTAGATACATTTAGTGTGCGTGTGGTAGACACAGTGTGTTTTTGTGGTAGATACATTTAGTGTGCGTGTGGTACATACAGAGTGTATTTGTTGTAGATACATTTAGTGTGCGTGTGGTACATACATTTAGTGTGTTTGTGGTAGATACATTTAGTGTGCGTGTGGTAGGTTCAGTGTGTATTTGTGGTAGTAACATTTAGTGTGCGTGTGGTAGATACAGTGTGCATTTGTGGTAGATACATTTAGTGTGCGTGTAGTAGGTACAGTGTGTGTTTGTGGTGGATACATTTAGTGTGAGTGTGGTGATACATTTAGTGTGTTTGTGGTAAATATATTTAGTGTGCGTGTGGTAGGTACAGTGTGTATTTGTGGTAGATACATTTAGTGTGCATGTGGTAGGTACAATGTGTATTTGTGGTAGATACATTTAGTGTGCATGTGGTAGGTACAGTGTGTATTTGTGGTAGATACATTTAGTGTGCGTGTGGTAGACACAGTGTATGTGTGTTTGTGGTAGATACAGTGTATGTGTGTTTGTGGTCGAAACGGTGTGTGTGTGTTTCTTGTAGATACAATATATGTGTGTTTGTGGTCGATACAATTGTATATTTGTGGTATATACATTTAGTGTGTTCGTGGTACATACTTTGCTTATGCGTGTTTATGGTAGACTTATTGGTTGTGTCATGTGTTCGTTGTTCACTGTAGCTACGGTTTTGGTTGTATATGTGTGTTAATTCTTAGCGGTGTGTGTATGCGAGTTATTATCAGGTTGTTCACAGTTACGGGATGAAGACAGGCAGCACATCTGGAGCGATGTAACCCCCATGATGATTAATAATTGCACATTACGCGTTGCTCAGATAGGTACACCTCCCGTTGTTTATGTGTAATTGAATTAACTGGTCGGAGGCAGGAAATCGCGATAGTGTTTGGGATACGGTGTTCCAGTATCTCAGCATGGACAAATATCATTAAAAGACTATAATGTTTTATACTCTTCCTTCAGTATCTAGCCCATCTACATCAGAAATTACTACACCGGCAGAGATACGTCGACGCGGGGTGAATGGGAGAGATAGAACTAACTAGTGGCGGCCACTAGGCACGGGGACAAGTTTGTGACTGACCCAATACTCGTACATACGAGGTGACAGCAAGGGGGTGGTGGTGGGGGCTTACAGGTAGAAAGGTTTGGGCATGGGTGGTGTATCTGAGGGGTGGTGGGGGTGATATCAGGTAAGGGTTACAGGTAGAAGGGTTTGGGGGTGGGGTGGGGTGGTGTAGTGTGGTGTGGGGTGGTGCTGTGTGGTGTATTTGAGGGGTGGAGGTGGTAATAGCAGGTAAGGGTTACAGGTAGAAAGGTTTGGGCATGGGTGGTGTATTTGAGGGGTGGAGGGGTTGATAGCAGCTAAGGGTTACAGGTAGAAGGGTTTGGTGGTGGGGTGGGGTGGTGTGGTGTGATGTGGTGTGGTACTGTGTGGTGTATTTGAGGGGTGGAGGTGGTAATAGCAGGTAAAGGTTACAGGTAGAAGGGTTTTGGGGTGTATTTGAGGGGTGGAGGGGTGATAGCAGGGTAGGGTTACAGGTAGAAGGATTTTGGAGTGGGGTGGTGTATTTGAGGGGTGGAGGAGATGATAGCTGGGTGGGGTGGTGTATTTAAGGGGTGGAGATAGATGAGACGCGCTGAGAAGTGAAAGGGATTAGAGTAATGGGGAAGGGTTGACCGGAAGAGATTAAGGGTGTTGATGGGATAGAAGTTGAGGGGTGGATGACATGGCATTTGATATGGATAGAGATGAAATTCAATGAAGGGTATGTTATAGACAATTGGGTGAAGTTACGGGACGTTGGTAGAGTTGGAGATGAGGTTAATACGATGTTGGGGGTACCAGTCAAAACACGATATACAGAGAAATCAACTTTAAGCCACAAAGTGAAAGAAGATACTTCAACGAATTAACATTTTATAAAATGATCAATAATCAGTCACAACTAAGAATCAGGAAGAAGTTGCAAACTATCAAGTGCAAAAAAACAAATGACATAAATCTTTTCTTCTAGACACAGTAAAACTTTTGAATTCACCCCCGATGCATATACCAAAGCAGATACTTTGGTCAATTTAAAAGAAATGATAAAACATGATGTAAATACTGTTTCTTATTTCGGTCTTAATTTCGTATCATGATTCTGTCAGGAAATTCCATCCTGTCTAAGACTTGGCTGTAGTGATCTTAATCACCACAGATTTGAAAGAATTTCCTGTTTACTCCTATGGTTACAAGAACAAAGATTCTCTTCATATCTTCTTTTCCTGACGAAACTACCTCACCATATAAGGTAACATACACCTCAATTATACAGGCTTCGATATCAGTTCTGTGTTCTTTGCAAAATCTAACGCAATTAAATTAGAAAATCAGGGATTTTCGGCAATTGTGAATCTGTAACAGTTACGATGTATTACTGTTTAATAACATGCTTTCAGTCGTTTTACTTTTCCATTACAAGTTTTGAAATTTGACAATTTTGTTATCATATTAACAAACCGTGACTATATTATAGGGTTTGGGGGTGGGATTGTGTATTCATATCTATTCCTAACTTCTGTAATCTGGAGCGGTATTGGCATACTTTTATTGTTATTACGTTTACCAGTTAGACTTTCGGTGAAACAGATATGTTTCAGTCGAAGAGCGAAAGTTAGATAAAGGTACTTATTTGAAGTGTAAGAGATTAAAATAGAGACTGAAAAGAAGGGATTGATATAACAGTGAGATGAAAGGATTGAGATACATGTGGGGAGCTGTTAAAGTCACAGTACGTTCAAATGTCAATGACAGATAATGTTGAAGAATCGAGTAACGACCTCAAAATATGTTTCGATTTATTATTTGATGCCTTGTATTGAATATGATAACTGAATAGAGCACGATAATATCGCCGTAGACCTCTGTCCAATAGAAGCTCGAACAATCACAAGTACATGCATGTGATATATAGAACATGATAACAGATCAGTCTACAAACCATTCTCATATACAAAACAAATTCCGTCTAAGAACCTCCGGAGAAGGTGTAAATTCTACAGAATCCCCACAAGTATGTAAATGATAAGAATTTAATTTTCGAGTTATCTTTACTTGGATCTGTCAGTGAATATCTGGTTAGAATTACCATCAGTGTTTAATTTTAAACGAAATAAACGACTCCCAAACCATCCCGGGTCTCATTTATGCCAGACACTATATATCAGGATGAGACGGCTTTGATAACGTTTCTGAGATTCTATTTTGTGAGAAATTTGTGCATTTTATTGGAAACATGACCCTTCCACAATTGGAAGGGCTTTCTTCTCTATCTTTACCCATACTAGCATTTTGTTAGACACTGACCCGGTTGTTAGCCCGTAAATCTTTAAATATATACTACCTTCTTTTTAATGAGGCAACTGAAACCCGGACTAATTGCGGACGACTCCACGATTATTTTTAACTATGGCGTTAAATTTCTGAGTCTCCGAAAGGTTCTTCGGGGCGAGAAAGGTAGAAAAGGTCAAATTTTGGCAGTTTGAGAGATAAGCACAATTTATTTGGATCAGCGGTGAGTTTATAGTCGACAAATAAAAAGGTATGTTCTTGACGAGGAAGTGAGAGAATCGAACTCGTCCCTTCTTGCTTCCTGGGGAATCCGATACACTTGAAGCCAGCGTTTGTGGCGCCAGTCTGGCCGGCTTTTATTGTGGCTTAACAACCCCACGACACCCGATGGGGACAGGGTGGGCGAAACGTGTCACTCCCGGAACAGACGATCGCTGTCCACCGATAGACTTACCCGTAGTGTCGTCACTAATGTGTAGGGAGTTCGGGAGTAAGGTGCGAAACCTTCGAGGTGGTGTTTGGAGTTGGAACAAGAGACACAATGTATCGTCTGGTTTGAAGCGACTCCTTCTGTGATATTGGGAGCCAAAGACGAATTTCAAGGGTCGTTAATTTCGACATGAAAGGTTATGGCTAACATTTTGCAGCATTGTGGCAGTTAAAGTGCTCTAATATGCTTGCCTTTCTCACACAGATCTACATCTTGCCCTGCTTGTCGGGTATCGAGGCGAGTGTCAGGAAGTCGGTCACGTGTTGGTCAGTGTGCTTAGTGACCGGGGACGGCACTTCACTTTCTACTGGGGCGGTAGGGTGGCCTAGTGGTTACAGCGTTCGCTCGTCACACCGAAGCCCCGGGTTCGATTCCCCACATGGGTAAAATGTGTGAAGCCCATTTCTTGTGTCCCCCCGCCGTGATGTTGCTGGAATATTGCTAAAAGCGGCGTAAAACTATATTCACTCACTCGCCCACTCACTCACTTTCTACTCCGTCTTGTGTGAACAGATGTACATAATTTTTTTGATGATTCGCGAATTTAGATTAAATAAAACCCTCCAATAAACCCACGAAGCATAGTCTTGGAAATGAGAAACATCATGCTGCTGCTGCTGCTACTGCTATTGCTGCTGCTGATGTGTGGAGATTCGTGTCGTGAGGTGGGTGGAATGTTGTGACGTAAATAAGCAATTCGTTGCATTGACAATTTAACGTTGCTAGTCTGAAAAAGTATTAGGTTAATTTTGTCCTTTGCCAGGAAAACTTCAGAAGTATGATGCAGTCACCAGTGGTCACCAGATTCATAATCGTTATGAGATAATAAGTTAAAAGATACATGCAGAGATGAAACAATACACATAATAGGCATATTTTTTTAATGAAAATATTTTACTAAAACAACATGTCGTTTCTTGAAAATAACGAAACCTATATTTCAAACGTAATTCGGTATACGAGAAAATGTACGAATGCCTATTGGTACAATGCAGACGATGGCATTGGACGATTCGTCACAAAACAAAAGGTATGTCAGAATCGGAAACAGATACACATAGTACCAATGGATATGCATGGTGACGGAGTGTTGTTCTCCTACCGAGAGTTACCTGCATGACCGCCGTCGGCAAACACAGATATCTACACCTGGTAACTTGTATGTGACATGAAGGATACGTAAGCTCGCTGAACCATTTAATTGTACATAGGCACAACTATTAGTCACCCTGTCTCCGGGCGATGTCGCGTAATGAATATATCTAATGATTAACATTTGTAGATAACATCGTACCCGTCCTCATTCTCAATATGGCATATTGCCCCTTTTCAGCTTGGGAAATCGATTTTCGAAAGTTCCCATCGTAAAATTGAATTTTATCTTCTAACAGGATGTCTTAACGTTCATGTATGATTCCTTGGAGCAGTCATTTCAATAAGTTTATAGCAGCTCCCGACTTAAGGAGACCCCGTATATGCTAATCTGTCTCCATGTCACGTTGAAATCTCGAGGCATATCCCATAATCCCTCACGGCAGTCCGTTATTTCGTAACAAGGATGACTAAACGGGAAAGGCTGTTTAAAACAGTAGTAAATAGCCACACTGTGTGTGATATCCTTTGATAATAAGTTTTTCAAAACACTCCCAGTTTTAGTCCAGGTTTTTCTTAAACTGATAAGGGGAAGTCAACATTGACTGTTTTTAGTTCCTCGTGGGCACCCATTGTGCTGAACTTCTTGCAGATCTGTTTCTCTGAGACTAGGAATCGGAATCTCTGGGTGCACTGTTCCATTGAATACAGTGGAATTCGGCCATGAAGTTTAAATCGGACTTCAAGCAGATCGAAGATCTGGTATCGTTCGATTATGGTCAAATATCCAATGGCAGTTCACTGATTTACGAACCCCGATTAGCAATAACTGACCAGTCAAACCGCTTCGTATTATTCAGATATGCACATTGGCAGCAACAAATTTCACAAGACTACATTACAAGAGTGGTAACCTCCATTCATAACAGTCCTTTAACTTTTCCTTTATGCGAAGTATTATTGCTGCAACTCAACCTTTTGATGTCTCCTTTTCACAACTTTAGAGAGACAATCAATCGATCATGGTCTTTTCAAAACAGATATTCATAGATACGTGTGCTCAAAGGTTGTTTGGACAGGGCTACAGGTTTCCAGGCATCAGCAGACATTTAAAAAAAGTTTCATCTTAGACATGTGAAGGATATTTCCAAATTCAGCCCATAGTGACAATCATGACGCTGGATGCAATTCACTAGTTTGACTTGTACTATATATTCGGGAGTTGTCTTTACGTAAACAATTAATTCGCCTTAATTTGCCTTTCAGTTTTGTGACAGGGTGGGACAGGACACGCCCACCTTTTGGAGAACACCTTGTGTCAACACTGTCTGATAGTGATATATAAACACATGTTGATATGAACTAGTCGGGATTGTACAGTGGAATTGGTATGACCATAGGAATAGTGTCATTACGTAATGATGAAAGGATGGTAGTTGACATCTGTAGCAGTAACCATGTTTCCATAGTTCCTGCACTTTAGTTCCCGTAAAGACACGTCTACTTCTTCAAACGCTGTTACTACTTCTGCTACCACGAATACGACTACTGCCTCGACATCGACAACTTCTAGACCACTACTTCAATTACAACTATTACTACAATCTATGATAACACAAGGTTAATTCCTAGAACCAGGAACACACCTGGAGCATATGTAGTGGTTTCTTCACAATTGTAATCTACAACACGGTCATAACACTGCTCCAAGCGATATTAAACCACATATTTTTAAGATTATAGAAATATTTTTTCGTCGGTTTTGTTCAGTATTATAATTTAAGTGAACTATGCACAATCTTTTTTATTATCATTATTATTTTTTACAAATCAAAGTAAATGTTCGCAGCAAGAGGATTCGAGTGATCCTGACACAGACTGGTTTGGCACGTCATCAGCTCAGGTACCTTGCCCCCTCCACATGCAGCCCAGGAACTAGTCTGTCTCACAGTCCCTGAACCACATTAATTTCCCTACTGCCAAGCCCTCTCTGCAGTGCTAAAGCCCTAAATAAAGCAAGTCTAGATTACCTCAGGTTCTGAATCTCTGGTCTCCCTAGGGCTCCTTTTCAATATAAATGGGCTTGTTTGTTACTATCAAAATTATATATATTCAGAGACTAAGCCTTAGTCTACCCAGGAACCGGCACTGTCCAGTAGAACCCACCGAGAAGTTAAACTCCCCAACACTGAAACCTTCTACGGTACCCACAGTGTCAGAGGGTGCTCGGTTCCTGCCTACAAACCCGGGCACTCTGTCAAGGTCAATCAAGATATTGGGAAGTACCAAACCTAAGGCACCAAGAAAAATGAGAAGTCGCACGGCTTGGTACTTAGGATACAAGCGTTACATTTCGTAAATGAGGTGGTTGTGATTATCATTGGTGATATTGTAATATAATATACAAGATTTAAGGAAGGACACACACACAGAAACCTGATCTCAAAAAGTGCTCGTGTTGCCCCGGATAGGTAAATTTAGATTACATAGGCATCATGTGTATTCGCCATTATTGAATGGAAATATTGAATGGGGATCATACGTTCACATTATGCAGTGTATAGCTCTGGGCAGTGGCGCATGGTAAACATAGTCTCAACCATTCTCAACTAAGTTTATGGAGTGTGAGCTTGTACGTTTGTTTTGGTATTTTTATTGTTGTGACTTGCAAGTTACAACAATAAAAATAACCCAAAAAAACTTATTACCTGTCTGGTGTCCATAATGTTTAGATATATGTGTAGATAGGATGGTATTATCTGGCATTAGCAGTATCTCTTTAATGTTCAACAAACGTGTTAACTATATCTATATATATGGTTGCTGTACTAAATGTCCTAAACTAAGATCGGTAAAAAGGGACTTCAAAGGTTCTCCATGGTAGTTCGTGTCTTCCACGTTCCCACGAACACCGTTCGATGTCGTATCTGAACCACTTCAAACCAGACACTCTTAGGCTGAAAATTGCCCAAAACGAGTCAGTTTGATAAATAGCTCATTGTAAATATTATTGGCAGTAGGAGAGCGGCAAGGTATAGGGGTGGTTTGTGAGTGCACCTGTCGGTGAAATAGACAAGCTATCAATCAGTGTTAATTTCATACCAGCGAGCAAGTAGGTGATAACATTACTTATTAAATTTGATGAAGAGCGAGCGTAATTAGCAATGTATCTCCACCTCAGTGTGACAAGGAACGCTTGTTAATGACAAGTAATACACTAAATTGCTTGGGGGATCTGCTGGCTAACGCCCTCTCCCATTCACGATAGACCCACACCCCTTATTTCCACTCCTGTAGGGGTTATTTAGGCGTACGTCGAGAAGCACCTCACTTGCTTTATCAGTTGACGTTAACGATTACTTTTTAACGTCATTACGTCACCACTAACGCTGAAACAGTATCAGTTGTGCTAATACTGTATCGCTGATTGGGTAATGACCTTATAATTCTACAGTCCTCGAGACAGACATTTGACAGCTGATTGTTCGTGAAATAGACATGACATTAGCACCTCAGATAAAAGGTTCCTGAAGCGAAAAGTTGCTTGTAAAAAGTATCTATTTCTCCAGATATAAGCAATTTACGTATATAAAGAAGTTTGATCAGCACAAATATCTGGACTCTTATATCCGGGCATTTTGTGTACCTGTACAGTGTACACTATAACTTAGAATCAGTTGTAATTTTCTCAACATTCTTCTAAAATGTTCCAACATAACATAAACATAGTTCGTCGAGGTGTT
Source organism: Haliotis rubra (assembly GCF_003918875.1). Lineage (NCBI taxonomy): Eukaryota > Metazoa > Mollusca > Gastropoda > Lepetellida > Haliotidae > Haliotis > Haliotis rubra. The sequence continues at coordinate 571,648 of NW_025767012.1, forward strand.
TTTGGAGCACATTCAAGATGCGGTTTTAATAGAAACTTAAACTTCACTATTTAGCCTATTGTTCTTCAATGATTTGGCGATGTGTCAGTACAGTCATGTGTTTTCAACAGGTCACACTTTGGAGAATGATATTCTATCAATTTAATACACGTTTAACAAGAACGCTATTTTGTGTTATTTTCACAGTAATGTCATCTACCGAACCAAGTAGTCGTTTTATTAACTTTCGTTTCTACAAGTTAATACTTCTCATATTTCGGGTTATTTATTAATTTAATTTTTAAGACACTGGACGAAGGCCAATAGATTGCACACCCGCCTTGATAATGTAATGACTGGGTTTTTTCTGTTGCCGGACGAACAGGAACTTTATCCTGTCGCGAATGAATCCGTCAGAGCGTGATAGAGTAATTCACCCTAAAGTATTCATCCGCCAACAAAATGTAAACAAATTTAACTTTGTGGGCAAATATGAACCTTCTCCAAGGATTTATGACTCTGGGGTTGGGGAATGTTGAATTTCCGCTAGCAAGGGGCCATTTGTTACAAAACATTTTTTTGTAAAGCTTGCCCATACTTTTATAACCCTCCTAAGCGAGAAAGATAAAGAATAAACCATTTTTCCGGATGATTATCCTTGTATGAAAGACCGTTTTGTAATTTTATGTCCCATTAAGAGACTTTCGTCAGGACAAGGGGCTATTTAAAAGACGGGGATACCTACACCCTGTGTACAATCTACGCTATGGCTTTGGACTTAATAACTTGAGTTAATATCGTTTCGAATGACTTTGCAGGAATAGCCTGCTGAAAAAAAGATCAAGTTACATCGTAATTAATCTTCTAGTGAGTCTGTCACTTATCATGTTTGTGATAGATGCGTTTTACACAGATAACATATTTCTTAGGTTAAAATAACATTTTAAGATTTGAAAACGTATGGACTTTAAAATGTAAGCTTTAAAGAATTAATTAAGGGCTCTTTAAGCGTAACTTTGTAAGTAATATGTTAAATGTGTAATATACCAGCTGCACAAGGTGATCCAATAATACGTCCCTAGGTGGCTGGTATAACATGCACGTTCTGATGACAAGAGTAACGGGGATTGTTTGGTCAGGATGTGGTTGGTTGTGTGCCAGTGACCCCCCATGCCCCCCGGGTTGTTCATACCATCAGTCACTAGTCCGCCTTGCATATGCTAGGTTATTTACAGACATCAGTGATACAGCTGGATAAAAGATAAAACATGAATGTTCACTCAGACTACGGCTTTAACCAATATTCACTCACACGACAAGAAAAAGAGCCAACATACCGACTGCAAACACAGCAGACTGATTTGATCGCGGAGATAAACAATATTCACTCATCCGACCTATAGAAATCTGCCGACATACCTACTGCTGAACAAAAATAGATTTGTCATAAACACAAACAGATAAAGTATCTTATCTTATACTATAAAGCAGTGTGGAATATATCGTGGACATATAAAAGGAAATTTGTACCAAACATCAATATGAATTATCAGTATGTGTAATTGTTTTTTTATGATGCCTGTTATATCAATTATCAGCAAGATCTAAATCCGCCATGCGTAATAATGAAGAATACTGATAAACCAAGGCGTTTAGCTGGCAATCTTGTTAGTTTTAGTTTGACAGCTAGAAGACTATTAAATATAACATAAGTCAGTCACACAACTGTGTAAATATACATACGCCTTTGCCTTTGTTTGCGAATACATTTTGATAACTATGTAGAAATGCAGCCACGTTATATTTGTACTATTCACATCTATTGTAATTTGTTAACATGAGACAAATTCAAAAACATTTAATTCAAGTCTGCCGTTTTTTTAATATACTGTGAACGTGACATGATATTTACATACTTTTGCACACATGACATCTTGATAAAAAACCTGTCATGTTGATTGACAGGTCGTGTTAAAATTCAATGATGTTTTCTACCATAAATTCAAACATAACTCCCACTGTGTCAATTTAGATGCATATCTTTCTAAATGTTTTAGTCAATCAAATTTACATAATTTGTTTGTCGTATCAAAGTGACAGCGGAACCGCATCAATATTGTTTTAAATAGGAGGATCAAAACCTTTTCTGACATCCAAACAATAAGCTATTAATTATTGGAAACCATGACAGTTGAACAAGATTGTAAAAAAATATACATGTTTGCTATTTGTATTCATATATTTGCCCCTATTTATGCGTTTGTATTAATGAAAGGTACAGAATTGTTTACGTTTTGAACCTGTAAAGATCTATATTCTTCTTGTAATGTTCCGAATATAGAATCCACTATCACGAACAGTAGATACAATGTGGATATCTAGTGTAAAGTAGACCGTTTTAACCCTGAAACGTGTACCTCACGTTCCATTCATTTAGTAATCGGTTTCAACGAACACATTTTATCGACCTAAAATTCTACTACTTTAGTGACGCAACCCTTCATTTCTGGACGTAATGTTATAACTTTCATATCAGTATTTTTTTTAAAATGTCTTATGATAGTGTCTCCTGGTGCAATTCTTCAACCGTTTCAAACACTGAACAAACATGATGGCTATACCTTTGAACTATATGCATTTCAGCAATGACTGAAATCTACGGCCAACACATTCTTGTAACAATTGCTACATTTTCTAACAGCAAAATTAACTTGATTGAGCGAATGTGTTTGATCAGTCAAATGGAGAACTATTTTGCTATACGTCTAGATGAAGTCGCCTTGTTCAAGAACCGTTTCATATTGATGTCTTGCAAATTCGAATTAATGAAGGTACCTCATAGACAAGCTGATATTCAACTGTTGATGAGAAATGCTCTAACACGGATTTGTTTAAAATTAATTCTTGTTAGGAAACTTTTTTTAGGCTACTTTTGGGCACAAGTCTTCAGTATGCGGTTATTTCAATTTGTGTCCGTTTACTCAGATTCCATATGGCATCGCTGGAATCAATCACCCATAATTTCTATACATTATACTTTTATTTCATAATGATACATATCTATTAATCGAGGCCTTAGCGTTTCTCTCGATGAAATAAAGCAAACCCCCATCTCGTGTTGCCTATCTATGTCAACTTTCCTAGCGCAAATTTCATGCTATTTTATCTAATTTTAACTTCTTTTTAAAACGAAAACCGGATCAGATGGTCCCGGACCGGGGTATCGCCAAATGTCACATTAAAGAGATCGGGCGATATAAACCGGACAAAAAAATGGTCGTCACCGGACTTGACTTCTATACGGCATCGTTTTACTACCGACAACGGTGGGTATGTTTACAATTTAAATTGCAAATAATTTGGGAATGTTTAGAGGTATCGAAATTGCCTGCTATTGCTGACGAGTGTTAAGCTATACACAGTGATGTTATCATGCGCGTTTATGTAGAAGAGAGTGGGCTCGCTCATCCGGGTATTGTGTTTGTCCACGCATGCGTAGTATTGTGCCCGAGGGTAAGGCCGGGGCTTGTCGTACCATCAAGATAAGAAGGGTAATTTCACCTCTCGTCAGATTGGGCGTGTAGGCAGATACCCTTATCATGACGAATAAAAAAGGCCGTCGTTGACTTTTTAATAGGAAGATTGGAGGAAGCGATATAAAGCGATTTCTAAAATTATTTACGATTTGACACTGTTGAGAATAAATGATGTATAGGAATTTACTTACTTAGATATATATGTGAGATATGTGGTGATAGATTAAAGCAAATTATTTTGATCAAAAGAAATGAATTTTAAATTAGTATATCTTATGTGTTGGATCATGATATCTTTCACTTTGATGTTCCGCGAGGTGCAACAAATTCGTTCTGAAATATATCAACCGTAATTGTCTTAACGTAATTGTCTTAACGTAATTGTCTTAACGCAATTGTGGTACTGAAACAACTCTAGAAGAGCATCGTATATTTTAAAAATGAATGAAAACAATGCACAAAATTATTTGGTTCATAATTCTGAAATTATGAACCAAACATTTATTGATTCATATTAGCATGTGTTTTCTAATTCTATAAGTAAATCATAAAATCGTGAATTTTAAATTTATTTTTCTACTGGGAGAAAATTCTTAAAATAGTTATTACTTCCCGGCCGTGTCACAAAGACGATTAGTCAAATTTAATTCCAAGGAAATTTCACCTCGTTATCAATAAACCACGCTCCCTGCGCGTTTCGATATTGTTACATTGTTTGAAAGCTTAACTAAATTAATATCGCACCAAGTCTGGTGTAATTGATGCAGAGATTCCATATTCGCCAAGTAATTTCCCAACATGTGCATTGCTCTACAAACTAAGCCGCGGCCATGCTGTAAATACTAATGCATTTTCCGCTCGACCGAGTCGGGCCTGTCAGCGCCAGCTAATATAGGAGATGCGACACAAATTGTTTACATCGCTAGGTTTTGGTGTACAAACGATCTCTTCGCTGAGACGATAGACGCCCCGCGCTGAACCGTCAATCATTTGTAACTACCACGCCAAGCGACCAATCACATTGCATCGTTTCGTGATGTCATTTCCTCCATTCGCTGGTTAGCTGTCGGGGGCGGGGCTTTGTTCGTAGAATGCGAGGTTTCGTTTCAAGAAAAGAGGAAACACCGTTGACGAAGTTAGAAGATTAATTTGACCTGATGTATTGAAATTGAGATTCACTCACGAGAATCTGAGGTTAGAATGTCGTTGAAAACAAGCAGCAACTCAGCCTTCACGCCGATAGCAGTGAGTGCTGTCGGCAGTCAGAGCGAAGCAGACGATACCGCTCGAGTGCAGACGGCACAAGGCGACGTCGACACAACTAGCAACATGCACGGTTTAGATTTGGAAGTTAGTGTGACTCCTGACTCTCTAAAGACACCCAGTACCCCTAGTGATTCCAAAACGACAACAGACGGAAAGGATTCGAGAAAAGACGAGCAAAAATGTGTTCCTGTCAAATCGACCCGATGTTCCTTCTCCGTTGACGATATTCTCGCTAAACCCGAGCGACGACCCGCGAGCCCAGAGCAAAGCAATTCCACCCTAGGTAGCCGCTCTCCCCCTTCCAGCCCCCCAGACTCACCCTCAGCCACAGGGGTGGAGGGCAGATGGCCACCCGTCAGTCCTGTCACGTCATCGTTTCCATCTTGGTACTATGCTTCAAGATTTCAACATGCAAATGGTACGTATTCGAAAGTTTTGATAAAATTATATCCAGTTATTTCTTCTTAAAGTCTTTACAACTACCAAACCTTTCTTTATAAAAATAAGGAAAATCTTACAAAACACCACGAATATTGTACTGTTTTCTGGCTGAGCTGTTTCAGCATATATTTTAAATATATCTTAAACATATAACGTTTGATACGCAGTTGGGATGTCACGCCGTTTACTGACAATAAACATCGATTTGGGTTAAAAAAGTGTATGTTAATAACGGCAATTCTAGTTGTCAGGTGCACTGACACTGTTGAACCATCGCTGTATGCCACCACGATCACACCTCCGGGATGCGTTATTGTGACAACATGTTCAATTATTTAACTAATGCTTTCCAAAGTGCTTAAGCTGTTTTCAGACACGGTTAGATAATCAAGAGAATTTGAGTACGTGAACTTACACTACCTGGATGAACCCAGTTATTGTATTTTTTCAAAATCACTAATGATTTTGTAAATTTGCAATTCACATACACGAAGAAGGGACTGGTATAAGTTTGTAAATTTATTCCGCTGATATTCAGTGCATGTGAAATCCAAGTAGAGTCACGTTATGTTAGTATTCTGAGTATGAATCTACTTATTTCAAGCATTTTGTGGTGATTTTTAAATATCCAGTTTTATATGTGCAACTTGCAACATAATACAACTGACAGTCTCATTCGTATGATTTGACTACTATTGATGTTATCTGCAAAGTCTTCATATCCCTTCAATAGAACATTTCCATGCATTCAAAAATTCATCAGTTTTATTTAGAAATACACCGTTTTTAACTGAGTAACTGCAGGTGATAGCGCGCATCCGCACCTAAATAACACCACTGTTGAGTATTAAACGATTGAATGTGATATCTGTAACAAGGTATTTATGTTTGCAGATCGGTTACAATATGCTTGTATGCGAGATGAACTCCGAAATAGTTTATTTACAAGTTGTTTTGAATATTTATGCTGTACAAAGGATTAAGACAGAATTGCAGATACAAAATACATCACAAGCTAAACCAAAACACGAAATTTGAAATCTGTTGATCCCATGTACAGAATAATCATGCTGTGCTAAACAGACGTCGTATACGAACCGCCCTTTTCTAAGAAAACAATTATGTTTAAAATAAAATTTCTGACACCCCTAAATTGCAAGTGGATAAAGTGGATATGATGTTAGATTCAATTTAACAGTTTCATTTCTGTTCATAGCACGCATTCAGTCTATGATACCAGTCAAAATGCTAATACGGGTGGATGGTTTCCGATATATTGAAATGCACAGAAAACGTTATTTGTTTCCAGACCTTATATGACATATCCCAACACATTGCAAATATTGTTTCGGTGCAAAGCAATTCTTCTGCTGTACGAAGTTATGATGAATTTAGAAATATATGCTAGGTGTCTTTTAGCTTTTGCATGAAACTAGTATAACTTTCTACCATAAAATCATGCATGATATTTACATGCCATTATAAGCACGTACTCCTACAATCACTTTTATCCATACTAGTCGAGATCGGTAGGATATGTGGCCTCGTATCTTTATTTGCCTGTATTACCTACAGCACAACCATCATGTCGTGTATATATCAGTTCAAGCATGTACATATCACAATCTCGCACCTATTTCTCACATAGCCTCGGGGAAGTCGGCGAACCATCTATACAGCATTATGTTGTCAATTACACCTATATAACCAGCATGTAGATAGCTCATCGATTGTATCTAACAATATGTTAATGGGCTAATCATGAGAGAGTGGCCATCACTGCCCAGTGGCTAAGTGGCCCTAGGTTTACACTAATAATGTCAACAGTGGCTATAAGTGGGTTTATTGCACCGCCCTGAACGAGCAAGGTATATACCAACAACGAACGATTGTTGAACGCGTGGTGTTTGTAAACGTCGTTTCTTCAGTCGAGATATTGCGCTTGTTTTAAGACATCACGTCTGATTGCACATTTTTTACCGATTGGCAGTACAACCTGTGACGCCTGATAAATCTGAATAATATTCAGTTACATCAGTGCCTTATATTGAATTACATATTTCAACTTTGTGTTTGTTTCATCGCCACACGTTACCGAGAACGATCCTGATAGGCAAAATACACGTACACCATATTTATACCATTAACAATATCGATCAATATCTTTGTGAGTCTAATGTTTAATTTTATGCTCGGATAACGATAGAATGCAAGCCAAAATTATGTTTAGGAATCAAATTTAACTTTATAAACGTATTACTTTATTACGCAGCTCCATGAATGAACCTACCGATGGCACATGCAGGTTTAATGGGTGTTATAAACCCCGCGGGGCTACTCTCTAACAGCTGTGTGTTTAGTTGGGAAACAGTAGAAGTTTAAGTTAAATAATCGAATAAACGCATATAACCCCACACAGATCGCCATCTATACGCGCAGTGCATTAGTCGACCAATGTTTCTAACATAATCACCACTGTCTCCAATAAGTGACAAAGATTAGTAAAATATTATAAATTAAGACATAGTTTGGGGAAAACAGAGACCATATACTCGGTGTTTGATATCAGGGTAATATTCCTCTATATTAATTAATCATCTGATATTAATTTTTATGACTGTTTGGAACTAAGCTGTCCGAGATATATGAAACGATGAATATATGATATCTTATTCAAGAGCCTTGAATTAAGAGAATATTTGAGCTTGTTTTTTCCTGATTAAATAGTTAATAAAAACGATTTAATAAAAAAAAGACCAGTAACGTTTATGATTGCTAGGATAAGTGTTCTGAATTAGATATAAACTTTTAGTTATAATTCTGTTTCAAACAGTAGGAATATATAATTGCGATTTTAATATCACTAAGAGGAAAGACATCATATCTGGCGTGTATTCACATTTACATAGATGTGATCCTGTAAGGAATAAATTTGATGTAAATAAAATTATAAACTCCGACCTTGTTGCTTCTATATGATACCGAGCTAAATATGAAACAGTGTGGGAATATATATTTTTTGTCTGGTCGACTGAGAATGAGGTATGAAATATATGACAATGTCATAGACGTACTGAAGTTAATACAAAGTCACCTCCGGAACACAGATCAACGGGCGGAACGAAGGAAATGCACCTCGGTTTTACAGCGTAATATATACTATGGTTGGTTGCTGCCTTGTGGTTTCCTGTCTGCAGACATAAGTCCACGGAGACCAATTAACTCCTCATTATAATAGATCAACGTGTACATAATTAATGAAACACTACACGGCAGTTCCATGCTTCGTGAAATTCTATGTGTTAAGATATAGGACAATTTTCTAATAGGGAGCTCCTTGGGGTACGTTTCTAACATATCGATACGACTTGTAACGTTACAAATTAAACCGGTTTATTTCTGGAGAGATGGTTTGTGGACGGAGAGCTGTGTGTACTGATCAGGGGGTTAGTGTTTGGACTGGTACACTTTGAAATATATCACCATTGTTAAGGAGAAAAGTCTCATTTTGAAATCTAAATGTCTTGATAATTCTTTATGCTGGTGATCTGACAGATAAAATCAATGATTATTGACGTCTTGAGTGTCTCTGTTACTATCATTTTATGATTTATTACCTAATACCTGGCAAAACATACATAGAGCACAAACACCACTTGAAATCACCAATTACTTGAAATCAATAATAATAATTGATAATATGGTTAATATTTTAAATAATGGTATGATCTTATATTCAGTATTATTGACTGATTTTATGTTCTCAGTTCATTGGAGGTTGACGTATAGTAGCGTCTTTATGATGCATTAATCGTTGTGAACATAGGTTACTAACTCACTACGTAATGTCCTGGCTGATTCAGTCCATATCTGCACAATAACCTGCATTGCTACTGACAGTTTATCACCTGTAGCAGGATGAGTACACCCATGTCTATATCGGTCTCCGTGTCACACGAGTCGTTAGATTTCACAAAAATTGAAATCTACATGACAACGACTGTAATGAACTGAATTGCACCGTCCGAATCATTTCGATTGTAAGTCTGTTTTCATTTCTGATGCTACGCGCGATCAACTTGTCACTTTCACTGCACACGAACAAAGGCACTTTGGGGTACTGTAGTCAGAACGTTTGAAATGTACAATAATGTATTTCACCGAATATATGACAGATCGCTGTGAATAGCAGCAGCTGGGTGGTATTTATCAGGCGATGCCTTCAAATACGCATGAGTTAATCGTATACTATCCATACAGGGAAAGCAATTCCACTAATCAGTTTAAAGAGTGAAGCATTAAACAGTCCGTATGGATTTTAGGAGACAAGGCCGTTAAAGTGTTAATGATTACTTGACAAAGCATACTGATGTGACATAAAGGTAAACAGTGTGAAAGTGTAAATGACCATAGCACGACAACATGCTTAATTTACATTTGAAAGTTTAGAGAATGCATAAAATACAAATCGCCCAAAGATTCTCCTATTGAAAGCATTGTTCTCCAGCATCGGATAATAGTTCGTGATTGTAGATTTAGTCATTCACTTAACGAGGGACATGTTGTTAAGGAGGTCGTGGAACGCTAACACCACAAATTGAAACCTTTCATCCATACTAACAGAAATGGGATTGCAGTCAGTCAACATATATCACATATAAACAGGGGATATGATATCGTGTTTATACAGGCAGTATTCAAGGCGTCTGAGTGTCTATATCGAAATTAATATGTATGTCCGACAACGCTTTTATGTAAAACGCATCGCTAAAACACGATATTAAATAGTTGGAATTAATCAGACGTGAAAGAAAAGGCATTATATTTATATCAAAGACATGAAAAATGTTCATAAAGAATTTTCAGAGGCATAAAGATGTGGCATTTTAATATTTAAATCTAATATTTCACACTTTGAAGAAAAACGCAATGTGTGATATAAACTCTGCACGAGGGATGATTAAAGACTCTATAATTGGAACTTTTATTTGTAGTCTATCACATTTTCAACATGTACTGCTGGGCTATTTTATACACCAGTAAACCGACACAATACCGCCCCAGTAATGTCTGTGGTATAACATGCACTTTGCATAAACCGTAAGTAGACATGTCGAAATCCAACAATTGACCCTCAAGAGTTTCATTGAGACGGTCCTTTGATCATCTGAACTATGTAGTTCATAGGTTTTTATGTTTGTATTATGAGATGTTTGTGGTCCTTGTTAAATAACTTTTTTATGACAGAGAATAAGAATTCAAGGTGCAGATTATGTATGGACTTTGCTCAACGAAGTCTTGAGAAGATGGGCAAAGTTGAATTTATTAATTCGATGGCGGGTCGACAGCATATCCTGCAATACTTTTCGACCAACATTGAGACTTGTCTGCATTTAAACAATTTCATCTCATCATACCTATCCATTCATATGTGTATAACACATCGATAGTTAATTCGTGGTGTTGTGGATGTAATAATGACGTCGATATTAGTTGACATACATGATGTATTTCTCATTGTTCCAGGTATAGGAGAACGACAGCCAATAAGTCCTAAAACATGCCTCCGTAAGCACAAACCAAACAGAAAGCCAAGAACCCCGTTTACGACCACACAACTGATGTCGCTTGAGCGGAAGTTCCGGGAAAAACAGTACCTCTCCATAGCGGAAAGAGCCGAGTTTTCAGCGTCCCTAAATCTGACAGAAACACAAGTGAAAATCTGGTTCCAAAATCGACGTGCAAAAGCAAAACGACTTCAAGAAGCCGAATTAGAAAAGCTTCGAATGGCCTCTAGACCAATGCTTCCGCCATTGTTTGGTGTGTCGCTTCCGTCGGCAGCTGCGGCTGCGCTGTACAATGGTCACGTGTCACGTGCACCTCTATTTTCCTCTTCCATGATGTCTCCGTTAGCAGTGTACACGAGTCTACAGTCAGGGGTGCCTCACCTCCACTGACATTAGCCGTCATAGCAGTTTCTGTTGTGCAATATTGAACATGGTGGTGCATTAACTGTGATATCTTGACTCAAAGCTATATTCTCAAACGTAAGATGAAATATACTGTTTTGATTAGAATGAACTCCCCATAGACCCTGTCGCAAGTCTGCTTGCAATCTTAAAATGATGACCATAGAACGACAGTTCGTCGTCAAGTCAAGACTTCAAAGACTGCAAATGAATGAAATCTTCAGTTTGAGGCGATACATTTCCGTCTTGATAATGACCGAAAAATAGGTTCAGTTAGCTACCTATAAACACTGACAGCTCGATTTGTGGTCGTCATGAAATGATTACATCATCAAAGAAGCACGTTTCTCCCGAGGGGCCAGTGTCCATTCGCCCCAGACGACCAGCTAATGATCTGACGTCACAGAGAGCAGACGATGATCCAACGTCATGGCCGCCATTGTTCGAAAATCAAGATGGCGGGATTGTTTGGCGACCCGTGAAAATACAATGCCCTTGCAGGTATAAATCACTTCTTTTTCTATTCAATGCATACCAAACGCTCCATGCTCTTGCAACCAAACATACCATCCTTTATTGCACGATTAAATGCCATATTCCTTGTAATCTTGTGAACTATTCTAAACGTTCGCATCACTCTTTGTAAACATATCTACGCCAAAGAAAGTAGTGCACCGAACTACCCAGTGAGGATCAATTACCCTGCAGGGGGCGCCTGTAATGAACCGACGACCATATCTTAACTAATGAACAAGCTGTTGTCAATTTCACCGACTGATTTGACGCGCAATATCACTTCAAAGCGCTGGATAAATGATGAAAATTGTCTTTTAAGCGATCGCAGGTCTTCAAAGCCCTCGCTAAGTATAGAATAATAAGTAAACGATATGTTGAAAGAGTTTTCAAGTGATAAGAGTGATTCTTTGGCTATAAGTTTCAGCTATTCACCTCCAATTTCTGAAGGAGCCTCTTTTCAGAAATAATCTTTTCACACAGTCATATTAACGCGCTTTTTCTTGAATCTTAAATGGGGCATTGCCAACTTGGTTTTGGTGCATGTATGTAGAACTGAGATGTCAGTTTGTTTATCTAATGTGAAATGGTATTGCTTTGGTATGAAAAAGCATATATGGGAATTTTCCACTGTGCTGAACATAGGCTTATGGCATATTTATTTTGTTCACAAACGAGATGAACAGGATAGTCGTTAAGGAAATACTTCATGTATAGTCACATACCGTGGTAATACACATGAGTTTGACAAATGCTGTAACCAACACAAACGTCAGAAAGTCACTTGCATAAGTCCTACCCTCCTTTTCGTAATATCTATTAAAATATTTCCTTTTCATTTGACTGCTATATCCATAACAATCAACATACACAATTGTGAATTATGGATAATTGAGTTTTTGTTATGAATCTATTTTAGCATCTGCTCTTATAGTGCAAATATCACATTTGTTTTATCAAATCTAAGGTTTTTCTGACATTTATTGCCAATAAACCAAATTTCATTAAAACTGAACACCGGCGAAATGAAGCCATTATCAGCTAATATTAAAACAGAGGGAACAGCTCAATGAACCGAATGTTTCTATGAAATACAGCTTAACACTGCAACTGACTACTAGAATTATTTCTGTTGAAAAATATTTGTCTATCATATATCAACACACTGTATGGGGAGCTGTAAATAATACATTCACATGCATATGTATGAATCAATCATAAAGTGTACTGTTCCATGGTGATATGTGCAGCTTGATGTTAAGCTTCATGACAGGTGGTGTTAATTGCCGTTGTCTATTGCACTGGGCAGAAGGATGAAATGACAGGAGATGTGTGCGTCTCAACCTGCGTATTGTCATGCAAATTAAATCTACATCTCCCCGAGTTGTGAAACTGACAATACTGTTATGTACATCTTTTAACTAGCGTTGTTTGACAAGACCTCTGAATCCCGTCCTATTACTTCCATCGCTCGTGTAGTCCTTGGTTATCTGATAGGTCGAGTTTTGACGTGCATATAATTAAATTCTAATCAGGTGAAATCGATAGCGTTGTCATTACATAGCCTGTCTAAGATTAGCCAGTGAAATGGTGAAATATATAACTCTTACAGGTGATTTTGGCATGTGAAATTAACAACAGTTGATAAACAGTTAATTATATTTAATAAGCTGTATTAAAATTTGAATTAGATCGTAATTTGCAGTGATAGGTCGTGAACTAATTTATAGAATGTATTTAATCAAAATTATTTATGGAGCCGATAAGCCTTATGTTTAGGATCTATTACTGTTTATGTGCATTTGGCCTACTGCCATCACAACAAGGCCAATTCCTGATTTCGTTCTGTTTGGGTTCATGAAATTAATCAAATATATTAAACCTAGCCGGCATACACTGCCAAGAATAATAATGTGTAGTAATTTATATTAATATGTGTAAGTAAACGTAGAGCCAAATATTGTTGCAACAGTATAGTTTTCAGTAAGGAACATATAATGGTTAAGAATTTCAATATGTCACATTTTACATTTTCTGTCATCACCTAAAAGACAGGATCATAAATGTTCGTTAGTTTTTATGTTATTTTTGTCGACTTCGAAGACGAAATAGTATTACACAGGAACAAGGTTATGAAATCTGAAACCTTCATGTGCAAAGCCAATAGTCTTCATTCCCTTGTCTCCAATCTCCGAGCCTAGATTTTTCTTTCCTATCAGCTGAATTGACGACAACGTTTCCATTAAGTTCCTTTCACCTGCTATATTTACAGTTTTGTTTTGATATTGTTGTTGCAGGTTTCTCGGGGACAGATGCACAGCGACACTTCCTCATCAAGGTGACGCAGATTGTGGATGTCTGCAGCCAAATACTTCACTGTTGTATAATATATCCTAAATTAAAATTATTTATTTTCGTAGATACCTGTCTCTTGTCTTGCTTTTACAACATACAATTCAAAGCTGGGAATATTCTGAAGTAATATGTCTTTTGATTAAAAATAACATTATCAATTGCAAAGATCTTATATTTTATATGCTTTGATACTTTGGTAACTTTGTTAACTTTGAATTTAACATGAGTTCGAAACCTTGATATATATCGGCACAACGTAACCAAGAATATTACATGGTTACCAACTAATAATGTTGTAATCTTTAATTACTGTAAGCCACAGCACGGTGCAGCACCATCACCTTTACAACACGATAATGACATGGAAGGAGTGAGAGAGACATGATACTTCAAAACTCTCTCTGTAGCTGAGCCATGAAGGAACTGCACTCAAACTGCACATTAGAAATATCAGATAATTTCGTCAGCAAATAAACGGCAAAACCATGATGTTTCCTTAAATATACCTGCTGGAAAATAAAATGTATTCTGGAGATGAAGCACAGAATGGTCTATACGTTTTTAAAATTTTAAACGAATTAGTATTATAACTACCCGCTCCTTCCATAAAATATCATCATTCACACACAACATAAAGTATACCATACATAAAATAGCCTATCAATGAAACCAACCAGCTAATGCGTATTTGGTAGACGAAACATAAAATAGTAAAGCACTATCAATGAATTATATATTATATATTCTATTAAGAAGACCCAAGGAAATCCATCTTATAAAAACAGCCATATGGGAAATGAGAAACTGCAGGACAATGTAGTAAATAAACGAAACACACCTGGCATTGAACGAAACACGCAACACTGTATTCAAACAACATTCTGTATTCTGCCAATGAAACACTTGTGACAAAATAATCTTTGAAAGATAGACACAAGAATTATTTTTCAAGAAATTCATAACACTTCGTTTTAAAATTTATAAACAAAATGTTGCATTGTATAGAGTAAAACACTACATAATGTAATTTTGGAGAAGATGATGCAATTATGACACTCTAGGATTTGTCGAAAAACTTGAAAATTAGAGTCGGATCGGAAATGCCCAAATGAAATCCACGAAATAGGTCAAAACTGTTTCTAATCAAAGTTTGTCGTTTGCACTCACATGGGTAATATCCAAAAGGTCGAAAAATTTATTTGAAATTAGGGAAATGTTCCGCGCACACATAGGCCATTTTAAAACTATACACGTGGGCTTCTCTTTATTATTTTTACTCTTGCCCCATGTGACGAGCCTCAACGCACTATGGTTGGAATTAAGTGTGATCAAGGTCAATGTGTGCCGAGTATATGCTATCAACACAAGACCATGGAAAACAAAGGATCATTTACTCTATTAATGAACTTTTCAATGAAATAATACTATAAGGTACTATGTCAATGAAGTATACAATATGTACCCCGATAATGAGTAATACGAAGTGACATATTATGTAAATGCCATATGTATATTAAGCAAGAATAAATAACGCCAGATAATCTGTCCTGTAAATGAGCCAGAAAATACAATGTTTTCTATATATGAAACACATATAATAGTGTGTTCTAGGAACTGAAGCAAGCACGATATTGTCCTTCATAAACGAAACACACAAGATGTTGTCCTTCAGAAAGGAAACACACAAGATATTTTCCTTCAGAAAAAACACACACAATGTTATATATTTTATAAAACAAACAAACCGTCAACGAAACTCACACAATAATGTGTTCTTTCAATGACAAGCGTGTATTCTCTGCTAAATAAGGTGTATTACATGCATACAGAGAGTAAGACACAGCGAACAGACTAGTCTGTCTCACAATCCCCGAACCACATCATTTTCCATTCCAGCCAGCCCTTTCTGCAATGCTAAAGCAATAAATAAAGCAAGTCTACATTTTTGAATCTCAAGTTCTGAATCTCAGTTCTCATTCTAGCCCCCTTTCAACTTTAAAAGTAATTGTTTGTTTCTATCAACATCATATTATATATATAATTCCGAGACTAAACTAAGTAACTGCACACCACATCCAGGGGTTGCAGGAAGGCTAGTCTGGTTCTGACACATCTGGGGAACTGGTTAAATACCAACGCTGAAACTAGAGCATTCTAAACTTTGATATTAATATAGATATAACAATCTTTCAAAGCTAAAGACAATTATCTGACAAAATCAGTGATGACACCAGGTGTTTAGGACAAGGGGAGGTATGTCCTGCTGTACGGTGTTCATTAGGACGCAGGTGCTTCTTTCTTTGTTTATCGCCTATCGCTTCTAAACAATCAGCAACTATCGACACCATCAGGGTAGAACAACTTGCCAACAACCATCTCCACCCGACCCATTAAAGTGACAGTGAGCAATGAGGGGAAAAACTGTGATATAGAGGATAAATAACTGGACAGCACCGCACATCAAACATATTTAGTAATTTCCTCTGAATGTGAACTAATAACCTCAAAATCTTAGTCTTTCCGTGAGATCAAATGTGAATAACACGTACATGTACCAGCTTCAGCATCTGACAGATGTAGACACTATAAACTGGAGCTGATGGTGCACTTATCCACATGAAGATGAAATTCATGATTGCGATATGTATAAAATATATCATAATATAGCACAAACTATTATCGACTACTGAATACTTTTGATAATGCATTAAATAATGAAAACCATTTTAGATTATGATACAAAACAGAATACATATCATCCTGGACGACTTAATAGTTTAGAGACTGTATTCGAAAACTGAAACATATTCCAGACAACTGAAACACACATGACACCCTAAAAAGACACATTAATGATCTATTCTGAAAATTTGGCACTAGACAAATTTACATATGTGTGAGGCCCTGGGCAATGTATTTTATATATGAGACACAAGACAATGTATTTAATTTGTAAGATACTTGAAAAGTAGTTACTATATGTGAGACACCATGTAATGGTTTGTATTGTGTGAGCCATTAGTCTCTGTATTCTGTACATGAGACATTAGATAATGTGTTCCAGAATGAACTGAGTATGTGAGACACGAGATGTGAAAAATTCTGTACTAGTTACTTAACCAGTAAATGTCTTCCGTTATTTAGCAAATGGATATATATTTCCACAAGTTGAACACACAAATATATATCACAGTAAATGCATAAGGTAACCTTGGAGAGGGGTTTTATAAGTTGTAAGACATTGTCTCCGATCCTTTTCACTTTGTGAATAAAATATGTTTAAACTAAACAAGGTAATATCTTAGAAAACGGATTAGGCCACAGAATATATTCTATATAGAGTCTTCAATAAATGAAACAACCCAGCAATTGTGTGTTATTTAGCCTCATGCTCGGTAGTGTATTTTCAGATAATGTATGTGACAGTATATTTACATGCATTAGATCACCTACTATGCAGGTAAAATGCATCTGAATTTCAGAAAGTGCCACACGCATTCTATGCCAGGCTTTTTTTTCATCCCATTAACATATTATCACGCCTCTCTCTCTCACAACATAAAAAACCCACACAATTATATTCTGTCATATTATTCTGTCCACGTTGCGTCAGCTTGAAATTTACACAATGGTCCATGGTTTAATAATCACAGAAAAACATCACTCCAAAAGCTCAAATTGTCAATCACCAGGCAGGCGACACATCCAATACATGTAAACTTCCTTTCTTTTAAACGTTTTTGAATATATTATATTGTATTTGCCATGGACCTGTTTGTGATATGGACATAGTGCAGATGATTATTGTAAAGTACAATATGTGGGTTTCTATTTATTTATTTCGAAAAAGCAAATATTTATACATGAATGGTTTTTATTTGTGCATGCGAAGTATATTAAATATCATCGCCAATTTGATATTGCAACTGCCCAATTTTGAATAAGTTATTTAACCATTCAGCGAAAAATTATGAATACACAACATATATAAACAATGCAAATTCAATAACCTCCGTTAAATTATGTTTTTGTTAGCCAAATACACATTTCATACTTTTGTACCAAGAAATATATATCGTTCGAATCAGTCAAGCAGAGACATTGGAACTATTGTGTCTCCATATAGAACTAAAAAAGTAGTATTATTGGGCGCTTCTGAACGTATGGATTAACAACATTGTATATACTATTTTGATATTTCTTTTCATTAAGAGAGGGTAGGAAGAGATACTTCATAAGTGTTATACAAAAACAAAGTATTTAATGAGATTAGGAACGCCATGTATTGTTTCGTTGTAGAATAATGACTGGATATGTATTGCAGTTTAATTAGGTGATTCCATGGAACCTGAAAACAAGGTTTACAAAATGAGAAAAGATGGAAGCAAACATGAACGTTTTAGGGGGATCTTTAATATGTAAGGTTCAAATCGGAATTTCGACGACTGGTTAAAATATAGTCAGTATATCATATCATTGGATGTTTCTATAGTCAGTATATCACAGCATTGGATGTTCCTATAGTCAGTATATCACAACCTTGGATGTTCCTATAGTCAGTATATCACAGCATTGGATGTTCCTATAGTCAGTATATCACAACCTTGGATGTTCCTGTAGTCAATATATCACATCATTGGATGTTCATATAGTCAGTATATCACAGCCTTGTATGTTCCTATAGTCAATATGTCAGAGCATTGGATGTTCATATAGTCAGTATATCACAGCTTTGGATGTTTCTATAGTCAGTATATCACAACCTTGGATGTTCCTATAGTCAGTATATCACAGCCTTGTATGTTCCTATAGTCAATATATCAGAGCATTGGATGTTCCTATAGTCAATATATCACAGCCTTCGATGTTCCTATAGTCAATATATCACATCATTGGATGTTCCTATAGTCAGTATATCACAGCCTTGGATGTTCCTATAGTCAATATATCACAGCATTGGATGTTCCTATAGTCAATATATCATAGCATTGGATGATCCTGTAGCCAATATATAACAGCATTGGATGTTAATAAAGTCAATATGTCACAGCATTGGATGTTCACATACTCAGTATATCTCAACATTGGATGTTCCTATGAACAATATATCACAGCCTTGTATGTTCCTATAGTCACTATGTCACAGCATTGGACGTTCCTATATTCAGTATATCACAGCCTTGTATGTTCATATAATCAGTATATCACAGCATGGGGTGTTCCTGTAGTCAGTATATCACTGCATTGGATGTTCCTATAGTCAATATATCACATCATTGGATGTTCCTATAGTCAATATATCACAGCCTTGTATGTTCAAATAGTCAATATATCAGAGCATTGGATGTTCCTATAGTCAGTATATCACAGCCTTGTATGTTCATATAGTCAATATATCAGAGCATTGGATGTTCCTATAGTCAGTATATCACAGCCTTGTATGTTCATATAGTCAATATATCAGAGCATTGGATGTTCCTATAGTCAGTATATCACAGCCTTGTATGTTCATATAGTCAATATATCACAACCTTGGATGTTCCTATAGTCAATATATCACAGCCTTGTATGTTCCTATAGTCAATATATCAGAGCATTGGATGTTCCTATAGTCAGTATATCACAGCCTTGTATGTTCCTATAGTCAATATATCAGAGCATTGGATGTTCCTGTAGTCAGTATATCACAGCATTGGATGTTCATATAGTCAATATATCAGAGCATTGTATGTTCATATAGTCAATACATCAAAGCATTGGATGTTCATATAGTCAATATATAACAGCATTGGATGTTCCTATAGTCAGTATATCACAGCATTGGATGTTCCTGTAGTCAATATATCACAGCATTGGATGTTCATATAGTCAGTATATCACAGCCTTGTATGTTCATATAGTCAATATATCACAGCATTGGATGTTAATAAAGTCAATATGTCACAGCATTGGATGTTCACATAGTCAGTATATCTCAACATTGGATGTTCCTATGAACAATATATCACAGCCTTGTATGTTCCTGTAGTCACTATGTCACAGCATTGGACGTTCCTATATTTAGTATATCACAGCATTGGATGTTCATATAATCAGTATATCACAGCATGGGGTGTTCCTGTAGTCAGTATATCACTGCATTGGATGTACCTATAGTCAGTATATCACAGCATTGGATGTTCCTATAGTCAATATATCACAGCCTTGTATGTTCAAATAGTCAATATATCAGAGCATTGGATGTTCCTATAGTCAGTATATCACAGCCTTGTATGTTCCTATAGTCAATATATCAGAGCATTGGATGTTCCTATAGTCAGTATATCACAGCCTTGTATGTTCATATAGTCAATATATCACAACCTTGGATGTTCCTATAGCCAATATATCACAGCCTTGTATGTTCATATAGTCAATATATCAGAGCATTGGATGTTCCTATAGTCAGTATATCACAGCCTTGTATGTTCCTATAGTCAATATATCAGAGCATTGGATGTTCCTATAGTCAGTATATCACAGCATTGGATGATCCTATAGTCAGTATATCACAGCATTGGATGTTCCTGTAGTCAGTATATCACAGCATTGGATGTTCCTATAGTCAATATATCACAGCATTGTATGTTCCTATAGTCAATATATCAAAGCATTGGATGTTCATATAGTCAATATATAACAGCATTGGATGTTCCTATAGTCAGTATATCACAGCATTGGATGTTCCTGTAGTCAATATATCACAGCATTGGATGTTCATGTAGTCAGTATATCACAGCCTTGTATGTTCATATAGTCAGTAGATCACAGCATTGGATGTTCATATAGTCAGTAGATCACAGCATTGGATGTGAAAGATCTACGCACACAACAGTGTGTAGACACCGTGGGTGTACAGATGGCAAAGACCTACATGCCGAACAGTGTTTAGACGTCCCGGTGTACAGATGGGAAAGGCCTACATGCTTGACAGTGTGTAGGCGCCCCATTGTACACAAGAGAAAGACCTACATTCTTGACAGTGTGTAGACGCCCCGGTGTACACAAGAGAAAGGCCTACATGCTTTACAGTGTGTAGACGCCCCATTGTACACAAGAGAAAGACCTACATGCTTGATAGTGTGTAGACGCCCCGGTGTACAGTTGAGAAAGGCCTACATGCTTTACAGTGTGTAGACGCCCCATTGTACACAAGAGAAAGACCTACATGCTTGACAGTGTGTAGACGCCCCATTGTACACAAGAGAAAGACCTACATGCTTGACAGTGTGTAGACGCCCCATTGTACACAAGAGAAAGGCCTACATGCTTTACAGTGTGTAGACGCCCCATTGTACACAAGAGAAAGACCTACATGCTTGATAGTGTGTAGACGCCCCGGTGTACAGTTGAGAAAGGCCTACATGCTTTACAGTGTGTAGACGCCCCATTGTACACAAGAGAAAGACCTACATGCTTGACAGTGTGTAGACGCCCCGTTGTACACAAGAGAAAGGCCTACATGCTTTACAGTGTGTAGACGCCCCATTGTACACAAGAGAAAGACCTACATGCTTTACAGTGTGTAGACGCCCCATTGTACAGTTGAGAAAGGCCTACATGCTTTACAGTGTGTAGACGCCCCATTGTACACAAGAGAAAGACCTACATGCTTGACAGTGTGTAGACGCCCCGGTGTACAGTTGAGAAAGACCTACATGCTTGACAGTGTGTAGACGCCCCATTGTACACAAGAGAAAGACCTACATGCTTGACAGTGTGTAGACGCCCCGGTGTACAGTTGAGAAAGGCCTACATGCTTTACAGTGTGTAGACGCCCCATTGTACACAAGAGAAAGACCTACATGCTTGATGTGTAGACGCCCCGGTGTACAGTTGAGACGCCCCGGTGTACAGTTGAGAATTGTACACAAGAGAAAGACCTACATGCTTGACACTGTGTAGACGCCCCATTGTACACAAGAGAAAGAAGACCTACATGCTTGACACTGTGTAGACGCCCCGGTGTACAGTTGAGAAAGGCCTACATGCTTTACAGTGTGTAGACGCCCCATTGTACACAAGAGAAAGACCTACATGCTTGACAGTGTGTAGACGCCCCATTGTACACAAGAGAAAGACCCATGCTTGACAGTGTGTACACAAGTGTAGACGCCCCATTAAGACAAGAGAAAGACTTACATGCTTGACAGTGTGTAGACGCCCCATTGTACACAAGAGAAAGACCTACATGCTTGATAGTGTGTAGACGCCCCGGTGTACACAAGAGAAAGACCTACATGCTTTACAGTGTGTAGACGCCCCATTGTACACAAGAGAAAGACCTACATGCTTGATAGTGTGTAGACGTCCCGGTGTACAGTTGAGAAAGGCCTACATGCTTTACAGTGTGTAGACGCCCCATTGTACACAAGAGAAAGACCTACATGCTTGACAGTGTGTAGACGCCCCATGGTACAGAAGGGAAAGGCGTACATGGCTGGCAGTGTGTAGACGCCCCGGTGTAGAGAAGGGAAAGACCTACATGCTTGACAGTGTGTAGACGCCCCATGTTACAGAAGGGAAAGGCCTAGATGCTTGGAATTGTGTAGACGCCCCGGTGTAGAGATGGCAGAGGCCTACATGCTTGACAATGTGTCGACGCCCCGGTCTACAGATGGGAAAGACCTACGTGCTTGACAATGTGTAGACGCCCCGGTGTATAGATCGGACAGGCATACATGTTCGACAGTGTGTAGATAGCGCGGTGTACAGATGGGAAAGACCTACATGCTTGGCATTGTGTAGACGCCCCGGTGTACAGATGGGAAAGGCCTACATGCAGTGCTAACATACAGACGTACCAGTGTGAGCTAGTGTGAGCTAGTGAACTGTTTATTTGAAAACAAACAAGGTTTGTTTTAAATTATTTTTTTTAAAATTACCCATGTGTATATTTAATGTGTATCATTATGCAAACCGTACAATCTTCCATGTAAACCATCCCGCCATCCTGTGCATATTCAACTGTACATGTGTAGCTCACTTGCCGAGTATCTCGTACTGAAAGTTTCTGTTCTGTCTTGTGTCTTCTAAAATGAACCTAGTGAACTGATTACTTTACCGGGCAATTCCACAATTCGGATGGACACATACAAAGTGTAAAGTGCAAATACCTCTCCTTTGAAACAAATGCCTTCCCTCAGAAACATTACAAGCAAGTTAAAGAGAATGTTGACTTTTGATAACTACAAGAAGTACATCCCTGTGCTGTTTTCCCCTATCCAGAAGAGACATGCGGAAATCTCAGCACAAAGTTCGCCGCTCAGCAATGTGAGACGGCAGGCCACAAGATAGGGTTAATTTCTTGGATAATTACATATCATGAGACCAGCTTCCCCTCATATCAAACACATACGGTCTATGATCGCACGATAAATAAATCATCAATCTACACTTCAAACAATCGCCGCCATATCTGGTACCTGGCGATACGCTGACAGACTGAGTGTCATTTGCATACATAGATTCTTGTCAGTGCGCATGACTGAAAAAGGATAGGTGTCTAAAATATAAAAGAATGTAGCTACTTGACTTAACCAGTGATTCACGTCAGTGAGCCTTGTCTATTATTTGAGACGGTGGCGAATAACCTGACTTCTATCACTAAACGTATAATGTTCCCCTATCCTAAATTAGCCAATTCATCAAGTTGGATATTGTATTGTAATGTATTCTTCCCGTCTAGGCTGGAAGGAAAGGTAGATAGGGTAATTACGGAGAAACGGGGTGTATTTGTAAAATTTCGGCTCCGATACAATCAAAACACTTTGGACGAGGGCGCGGGGTGGCAAAGATTGCACCATATGCAGTTATCTCCCTTTGATATATGATATTCTGTTTGTCCCTTTAAATCCGAAGTCAAATTTTCAATCAACAATCATTCAATGCTTCTTAACACGTATCAAAACAAACCTATATCACAGTATTCAAAACAATGCATTAACTGAACTGATTGTTATCACAAACATACAGAGTAGGCGTGGATTACACAGGTTGGACAAACGGATATGGATCAATGAGCATGCGTGGAACCTTTCCGAGGTCAATACTGGGTGTCATTGCATTAAAATAGACCCTCTTACGAACAATGGAAAACTCTGCACACGGCATATCATTAGGCTACTACAAATGGGTGCGAACTACTTGCTAATTAATCTTGAAGAACCCTCTTTCAAGAGCACGCAACCGTTTAAGATAAATTATTCCTCGTCGTCCAAGTGGCTCCGTATCGAAACAGTTAAAGAGGGTTGGTGAGCTTTATTCTCCATTAAAGCTTTACCCCTCTTGCTCCCCTGCATATGGTGTTCATAGACGGGTATGTATGGGTGCCTATATACTTGCTAATATGTGTCGGCAATTTAATTGCTGGGATTTTCTCTATTCAGTTTGTATTACAAAAGTAACAAAAGTGAGAAATTAAACGCAACACGCTCGATAAAAATCTAAAGTTCTTGATTCCCCAGGCCCTCTCTGGGGCATAGGTGTTAGCGTCCTTCGCTATCGTCTTTATTGTACGTCAGTCGCGCCACATAAACGTTGGGACATTAGCCTTCGGAAGTGGCATTTTCATAAAGACAACATACTATCCTTAATGAAACGTGTATATGTATTCAACTGTTAGAAGTCGTTTTTAAGTCAACTAAATCTTCATGAGTTAAGTTTCGAGGATTAATACTACTGTAAACTGTAGGGAACGGAGAATACTGCTGTGGTATCTACATTCAGGTAGCGTCCTGGGTTCGCCACGAAGAAACACTGAAACTGTCGAGACAATCAGCATGTCGCTGGATATTATATTGAATGTATTGAATGATGTTTTATTCGCGTTAAAAACGGTAATTGCAGTAGTCTATGATTATTTCTGTGTCGAACTCAGTATGAGGACAGTATGTTGAAAATATTGAGGAAGCAATGATTCATTTGTCGGAGTGGTGCAGTGTATGGGGTGAAAATGGTGCAGACTTGGATAGATAGTGTAATGTTATGTCAGGTCATTTGAACATCATACATCACTACAGCGGTGTCAGTACAACGTCAAGGCAAGGATGGTGCTGGGTCATTGCTGCCTGGTCCTGAGTTCCTGAGTGAGTTGGGTTCAACGGTCCCTTTGAACATTACATGGCAGATGGTAGTTGTATGATAAAAATGAACGAATTGGGAACGCATTAGAACGCGGTAGGGAAGTTTGACATATCAGATGTTAATGATTTTAATGGGCAACAAGTTTAAGATGAGTAATTTCAAAGCTGACGTTTTTGGATCAGTAATGCTTAATACCACCACGATCTGACATATATTCATTAAACGGGGAACAGTTCGTTGTCTCCATAAGGCGATGTACGCGAGTAACTCCACTCCTCTTGCAGCGCTTGCTCAAGTTCAACCAACATGGTGGGCGGCCTATGATGATGACACTTGGACACTTGGCTCCTACTTCGGTGGCCCGATGAATTTCTGCAGCAATTTGATTGGCCCTTTGAGCCCGATTTCCTAGACTCTGGTTTCAGATAACTGTATCCTGAGTCCAGTCGTTGATCTGGAACACACTGAAGGAGGCCAGTCGTTGATCAGGAACACCCTGAAGGAGGCCAGTCGTTGATCAGGAACACCCTGAAGGAGGCCAGTCGTTGATCAGGAACACCCTGAAGGAGGTCAGTCGTCAACAGTTTGGATCTGGCGGTACCTATTCCATGGTCTTCTAATCACAGACTGTCAAACATTCCACTTATTGGTCACTCACCCTGTGAGTGTCTAGCATACCAACAGACCGTCGACGCTTCGCGTGTTTCACGTGCCACATAGCATGTGAATATATTGAAGTAAATGACAAATGTATGATCAGTAAAATCAATAAGAAAACGGATGTGTTGATGTTTCGTTTAACAGACATAACCGTTTCTACATGGGATGTTTGTCGTAAATAATTATCAGTTTTTTCAAATGATTGGTGTTCACATTTATATTTCTTCAACCGCTGGTTGTTATTAAGTGTATAGGTTTAGTTTCTCAAGTCCATTTCTGGTCGGACCCACCGCGATATTGCTGGAATATTGCTGAAAGGGGCATAAAACTATACTCACAGTATGTTGTTGAATAAGATACGTTGAACATGGGATTCGAACCCGACCTGATGAGTTGCTTCGGTTCACTGATCCACACATTGTTTAGCGGTTCACTAATTCCTTCGTGGTTAAGTAATTTTCAATGTTTTATGGGGTTTAATGATTCAAATATTGTTGTGTGGTTCACATATTTCAGTATTGTTGCAGGCTTTGCATATTTCAGTATTGTTGCAGGCTTCACATATTTCAGTATTGTTGCAGGCTTCGCATATTTCAGTATTGTTGCAGGCTTCACATATTTCAGTATTGTTGCAGGCTTCACATATTTCAGTATTGTTGCAGGCTTCACATATTTCAGTATTGTTGCAGGCTTCACATATTTCAGTATTGTTGCAGGCTTCACATATTTCATCATTGTTGTAGGCTTCACATATTTCAGTATTGTTGCAGGCTTCACATATTTCAGTATTGTTGCAGGCTTCACATATTTCAGTATTGTTGCAGGCTTCACATATTTCATCATTGTTGCAGGCTTCACATATTTTAGTATTGTTGCAGGCTCCACATATTTCAGTATTGTTGAAGGTTCCACATATTTCAGTATTGTTGCAGGCTCCACATATTTCAGTATGGTTGCAGGCTCCACATATTTCAGTATTGTTGCAGGCTTCACATATTTCAGTATTGTTGCAGGCTTCACATATTTCAGTATTGTTGCAGGCTCCACATATTTCAGTATTGTTGCAGGCTTCACATATTTCAGTATTGTTGGAGGCTTCACATATTTCAGTATTGTTGCAGGCTCCACATATTTCAGTATTGTTGCAGGCTCCACATATTTCAGTATTGTTGCAGGCTTAACATATTTCAGTATTGTTGCAGGCTTCGCATTTTTCAGTATTGTTGCAGGCTCCACATATTTCAGTATTGTTGAAGGTTCCACATATTTCAGTATTGTTGCAGGCTCCACATATTTCAGTATTGTTGCAGGCTTCACATATTTCATCATTGTTGCAGGCTTCACATATTTTAGTATTGTTGCAGGCTCCACATATTTCAGTATTGTTGCAGGCTTCACATATTTCAGTATTGTTGCAGGCTTCACATATTTCAGTATTGTTGCAGGCTCTACATATTTCAGTATTGTTGCAGGCTCCACATATTTCAGTATTGTTGAAGGTTCCACATATTTCAGTATTGTTGCAGGCTCCACATATTTCAGTATTGTTGCAGGCTTCACATATTTCAGTATTGTTGCAGGCTTCACATATTTCAGTATTGTTGCTTGGGATTGTGCGAACACAATTAATCGTACAATGTTCTTTGTGTAATAGTTGTTCTTTGTGTAATGGTATGTTCTTTGTGTAATGGTTGTAATGGTTGTTCTTTGTGTAATTGTTCTTTGTGTAATGGTTGTTCTTTGTGTAATGGTTGTTCTTTGTGTAATGGTTGTTCTTTGTGTAATGGTTGTTCTTTGTGTAATGGTTGTTCTTTGTGTAATGGTATGTTCTTTGTGTAATGGTTGTTCTTTGTGTAATGGTTGTTCTTTGTGTAATGGTTGTTCTTTGTGTAATGGTTGTTCTTTGTGTAATGGTTGTTCTTTGTGTAATGGTTGTTCTTTGTGTAATGGTTGTTCTTGTGTGTAATGTGTAATGGTATGTACTTTGTGTAATGGTTGTTCTTTGTGTAATGGTATGTTCTTTGTGTAATGGTGTAATAATGGTTGTTCTTTGTGTAATGGTATGTTCTTTGTGTAATGGGTATGTGTAATGGTTGTTCTTTTGTGTAATGGTTGTTCTTTGTGTAATGGTTGTTCTTTGTGTAATGGTATGTACTTTGTGTAATGGTTGTTCTTTGTGTAATGGTTGTTCTTTGTGTAATGGTTGTTCTTTGTGTAATGGTTGTTCTTTGTGTAATGGTATGTACTTTGTGTAATGGTATGTACTTTGTGTAATGGTTGTTCTTTGTGTAATGGTTGTTCTTTGTGTAATGGTTGTTCTCTGTGTAATGGTATGTACTTTGTGTAATGGTATGTACTTTGTGTAATGGTATGTACTTTGTGTAATGGTTGTTCTTTGTGTAATGGTATGTACTTTGTGTAATGGTTGTTCTTTGTGTAATGGTTGTTCTTTGTGTAATGGTTGTTCTTTGTGTAATGGTTGTTCTCTGTGTAATGGTATGTACTTTGTGTAATGGTATGTACTTTGTGTAATGGTATGTACTTTGTGTAATGGTATGTACTTTGTGTAATGGTATGTACTTTTATTGCTCATGGGTTCCACCTCGAGATCATCTGAACACACACATAAAATCTAAAAATGAAATCAGGAATTAATTTGAGTAGGGACCTATTAAAACTTCCCCACGTGATAATCATTTCATAAACTCTTATCGGTGTATGTCATGAAACAAAGGGCAGCCTTTATCACAAGGCGAGTTATAGAAATACCTATTTTAATTAAAATCAATATTAAAAGAATATCCATGAATAAATGTCACCCCGCTCAGTTTTATTGAGCCAATAGTTACGGCTGAAGCACACCCACAATAAATCACGTATCGAAATTCATATCCACTGTTTTCTAATGTCTGCATGCGCGCTGGAGACATGCCACCTTGCTCAACCATGACGGTGTTGTTACTTTGTTTTAAATGATCTTCATTAAAATGAGAATTCGATATGTGGCGATTGCATTGCATCAGATTGTAAACAGCTGGTTAACTAATGTGAGCGAGTATGAAGCTGACCGTAGGAATTCAATCATAATATATCATATTGACAAAACATGACGGCGTCCTCAATACCACCAGATAGCACTCCACATACATAATGCATCACTGGTGATCTGGGAGTAGATTCTGCAACTAATTACGCTGTTTGGGGGGAAAGTATAGTGTTTGAAGCATTGTCGGAAGTATTTCATATAGAGCAATAATTAAAAGAGGACTTTATATCACCCCACATACCACACACACCTGATCCCGAGGGGATTAGACTTGCTGCGATATTTGAAAAATGTGCAGTGATCCGTGTCGTGTATTTTAAGACTAAATAAATAAAAATATTTGGATCGTAAATAATGGGGGAAACAAAGGATGTTTGTTTGTTTTAACGCGTGGAGGAACAATCCAGTGTCTTTCATCATATATTTCACACCTGCGGATACAGCTTTCGTGTGAAAAAATCTGTTGACACTTGATGCAATTGCCTACATTCATACAGTAGTTACAAAAAAAAGCTTCTTTGAAGCAAGCTAAATCCTACATTCAAACGGACATGTTTCCTCTGGTATTGTCGAACTGTCAACATATCGAGTTGTTTATAACTGTTCATCAGGCTGGTTCGATATATATATATATATATATTTATTACAATTATTTCACAAAGTACATGTCACAACTTTTCAATCATAAAATCTCTCATACAACCATTCTAGACTTTCATTTTCAAATCCAAATTCTACCTTAAAATATGTTGGACCATACATACAGATATATAACAAAATAGCACTCACTGGGTATAACTGAATTAAACAAAATATACACATTGCACTGTGAATAAAGGTACAGTGACCAAAGAGGCTATAAACCCTTCTTATACATGAATTGGCGCCAACAGAAGATGAGATGGGGTTATGTTTGTTTTTCACCAGTTACACATTCAGTTAACATATATGGTTACTTCTTAGAAAATATCCTACAATGAGAAATATTTCTGTTGGCACATATATTTTTTAACACTGGTTGTACAGCTCTACGTACAGTCATCAAAGCCCTATGGAGAGCTGGAATACAGTCCCTTGGATTTAGAAAGATATAACGTCATGCTCCTCACTGTTGCAATATGATGTTTATATAATTATGCAAAGAACATGTAGGGATACACTGGTGTTCAAATTGCTTCTGAATTCAAAGTTTAGAGTTGTATAAGACATGTATACTGTATATAAACAGGTATTTATTTTGTTTTTGGTCTGGTTCGATATATGATCGTAACGGTTAGGAAGAGAAGGGAGAGGTGGTTTTTCAAACGAAATCACAATAAAAAATGCACCAACTAGTCGCTTCATTTCCTGAATCCTACGATTTTCTAACCGTACAGAGTAACCTTAAAAGTGTCCCTGTGTTCTCAGGGGGTAACGGGCTTGGGGCTTTTGTTGCATTATAAGCGGGGAAACTCCGATAATCCTTACATCCTTGATCTAGTCAAATAAATAAGCCCGAATTCTCATTTGAATTTCATTCACACAATGTATATCCATCCACAGTCAGTGGGTGCTATTACATGTCAGTGTAACAAAAGGAGAAAGGTAATTGATATAAGAAAAAAGTCCCTGTTTAAAATAGATGTGCAATATGAAACAACGGGATAGTTTGTGATTTACTACAGCTCTTCAGAATCTTCCCAGGGGTCGATTCCGAGAGCCGGCATCCCTAAAAGTAGATAATAACATCAAAGACTTGCCGCCCCACAGGTAACTTCCAAAAGGTGTTGGGGTAATTCAAAAGTCAATCGCTTGTCCCATCAATCTATGATAGGTAGCCTTTCGATACGCATGTCCGAGTTGCTTTACGACACCAAAATGACGTAATGTTATGCCCCCTTTCGTTTTACGACAACCCACAAAGCGGTGATATCCGATGTGATGTTACTACCCAGAGCATCTCCATTCCTGGCAACAACTGCGTCGATATAAATAAATTGGGTGTTTTATGGGTGCATTCTATTCCAAAAATCTTTTCTTGGCACAACAGAAAGGGAATTGACGCATACACAATAACGGCATTTTCAACTGCCTCGCCACCCTTGGGAGAAGAAAGCACCAATAAAACGCGGTTGGATTTAAATTGATGTTATAATAAATAAACTATAAGCTTTACAAACCAGTGTATTATGTATAGCCTTATAGGTGTGATTTCAGGAAAGTAATAGACCTTATAAACATTACAATATATGGGATATTTTTTTCTCTGAATTTTTTAAATAAAATCCTGGTTAATGACAGTTCTCCAACTTTCAATTCTGAATTATGAAAAAGGAGAGAGCATAATAATTGGAGGTTTATTACACGTAATTCAATTTCATATCATTCAATTATACCCCTGGTATTCAATATGGGTGGCAAGAGGTCCTTTTAATCTTCGATTTATGACTTAATACCATTATATCACGATAAATCTCTTATCAAATTATGACAGCCCGCCCATATAGCATAATACACAATTTAAACGTTTATTGACGAAAGGAATGGTTCATTAACCTCAACAAATGCCGGTTGAGACAGAGTTTGAAAAACAGACAGTTTTATTAAGGTAATAATTCTACTTTAGCCATCAGTCTTCAGAAAAACACATATGTTGGTCCTCAGCGCCTCGTAGTTACACTCAAGGAAGGTTTTTAGAAATCCAGTTTGGTTCTTAAGCAAGCACTTATATACTTACATTATTCGGGGAAACCATATCACCGTAGACCAGTGATACTTATGTTGATCTTAGCTGATAAATAAACACTTGAAAGTAAGTCATAGTTTCACTTGTGTAAGGAAATCCCCTCATGCCAACAAGGAGTTGCTAAGACATCTGCTAACTGGCATCCAGAGGTCACTTGAGCGACGGAGTAGGTCATTCAAAAGTAGGTAACGTGTGACCTCGAATTATCATGAATTAATATTTATATTAATCATAATAAGTACACTAATTGGTAGATACGTAGCGGTAACTGATATCGTCAACCTATGCTGAAATAGACTACACGTCTTATTCAACACTAAATGGTCTTTCGTTCGCGTGTCATAGTTTGGGTAAACGCAATACATTGTTGAGGGGTTGTCGTGTACGAGTACATCGCGAAACATCGTCCTTCACAGTAGTGTGGAAGTGTATGAAGAAGGGAGAATATTGCTGTAGTTTCCATTAACTTTGCTTGTCTTGTGAAATGGTCAATTTTGATAATCAAATTAATGAAATGAATCAGAATCCATACCAATATTTATTGTAAAAGCGTGATGATGCCTGCAGAACTTGAGGTCAGAGAATCTTCATTCCTGTTATTCCATAAACTTCATCAAAGTGTGTATTTGTGTACATTGACCATTCGGACAAATGAAGACAGCATGACCATATCTATGGACAATTATTTACGTTTCCATATTTGTAGCATCAGTAACCTAAAACATGTCCTATCCATTTCCATTATTTTCAGGTGAACATTTGACCTGGCTTTGCAAGTGTTTATGACGAGTTCCACAGGTGAGGCAGGATATCCTATCTGGTATCGTCAGTATTTGAGAGTAATTCACAAACACATGCTCCTGATACAACAGGGATAGTACTGTTGTCTGATTTAGCAGAGATTTTTTGTGACGGTGGAAATTGATATGTAAATTGCACTTAAACATTT
Organism: Haliotis rubra; assembly: GCF_003918875.1. Taxonomy (NCBI): domain Eukaryota; kingdom Metazoa; phylum Mollusca; class Gastropoda; order Lepetellida; family Haliotidae; genus Haliotis; species Haliotis rubra. Next base: position 604,211 of record NW_025767012.1, read on the forward strand.
TCTTTTCACAAATCAATTGATTTCAGCCAACCCATCATATTTCCTTGTTGAGCGTGGACTGAGTCCATTCCACTCTTTAATGAATAGGAAACGCCTCCAATATGACAATGTATGGGAACCCGCGAAACTAACAATCCTAGACTCCGGATCTACAAGATTCCCAGGTTGGTATATAGGCATACATGAGTTGAGAACATTCGATGTACAAAACATACAGATATGTGTCTACAGAGAACGATAGGTATAATCGAGGACTAGATTCAGATGGTATTTAGTACGAGATTTTTATATGCTATGAGTCACCATAAAAACATAACCATAAATATAAAATCTTTCTCCAGCTAATATTAAGTATGGTTTTAGTAGAAAATAACTCTTCCTCCTGACGATATTGATAAACGGAATATTTAACAAAGTTGTTTTCCGCTTGAGTAAAACAGACCTATATTCCTTTAGATCTTTTTTGTGACAATAGATGCGGTGGCCACGTCATGGCGTTTCATTGCTGAGCCCTGCAGGTAAATGTCCTATCACACCTGTATAATCAGCAGAGACTGTTCATAGTGTGGCCCACTATCACTAACACATCTGAGGATTTTCCCCACAGACGATAATGTCCTAACTGTGTGAGAACGTTCCTCGAGGCTAACACTGCCTCTAAAACGATCCAAAAATCGCTTCCTATAGTACCTTGCATTTAAAATGGATTGCTTCGTCCTCAAACAAAAGGAAGTTGTTTACCATAATTGAACCTGTTTGCGGTGTCTTTGAACCGATTCGGTTTACGTCGTTATCAATTACACCTTCGTGCAGCGTGTGTTTTGTTGGCAATTGATGCGATGATAGGGAGATTTTGATTATATATTAAACATTTGCTTATCAACACAAAGTGCACGGTAGGATGACGACTCGGGGTGTGATGGGGGTTAATTAATAACGATCTGTGTTATCTGATGAAACTGTACAACAGTTGATAGGTCAATCAACGCCGTGGATAGACACTTGCACAGCTGACATTAATTGCTAAGTATGGTAATGTACGAATTACTTGGAAACTCATTGTTAAAAGGTACTTCACATTCAATGACAAACAGAACAGGTGCATTATACCAGGGCACTGTTTGAAATCTAGAAGCCAACACGACCTGAGGTAGTAATTTTGTGTTATTAATCTTCAATATCAGAACAATAAATGTAATTTATTACACAAATTTTGTTAGCATTTTTTTCTTGAGCATTTACAACTTTTATTTCTACTCTATTGCGATTATGGGAAAATCAGTATGAAATATTTGGATGATTTTATCTTAGTCATGTTTATTTCAAAGCAGGAACATTGCGCACATTATCCCGCCCATGGAACCGACAGAAGACCAACATGAATATCCGACAATTGTCCCCCATTAAATCTTGAACGTGGACATGGCAGATAAAGCTTCACCGTTTTAAGATATTTAGGAGAAGTGCTAAATTGTATCCCTATTTGTTTATTTCGTAACGGGACACCATCTCCTTAGGTCAAGTTCCGAGTAAAGTGACCCACCAGCGTATCCATGGGTCATCGAGACAATATCCTACTTGCTGGTTTACCATCACTGTAACTTGACCCCAAACGCACACGGCTCTAAACGATTGCTCCCTTTCAAAAGTTTTATGTGTTTTTTTGTAAATCCCCTTTGTCGAATCGTTCAAAGTCCCTAATTCCTCGTCTTAGGGGTCAACCAGTTGATTAGTTCAGCTTAACTGGATATTCAATCCAAAACAATTCCTCGGTCATTACATGGAATCGGAGAGCGAAAACATCAACCGACGGATTAGAACAATGAAGCCTCCCCGAAACTCTAAATTCGTGGTTCTAAAAAGGCTAATGTGAAGTGCGTGAAACGAAAGACCAAATTAAGGCGCCATTAAACCCAAATGAATTCTCGACTACAGAGTCTTTTGTCAGAAATTACGATCGTTGGGCGGCTGTGTATTACCGTTGAATACAGGGCTTCAGCTTAAGCGATTTAATTAGCCTTTAAATCTTCATCAGTGGTTGTTAGCTCAGGTTTTTCCGGCGGTTGCAGTTCACAATGCGCAGCGCTCTGTCAATTGGTTTCCCAGCATCGTTCTGTAATTGCGTTGCTTCCATTAAACCATAATAGGATGATACACTACTTCACTTTGAACGTAGACTTTTTCGCAATTTTCTTAGAGACACAGGGCAAACTTGATAATTTGGTCACACGTGACGGTCGCGTGACGATGTCACGACAAGGGACCAGTAATTTTTATATGCGACCGGAGGTGCTCGAAATGGTCTTGTATTTCGCGGGAGGTGTCGCACGAATCATTATTCGCACTTCTTTGGCAGAAGATTATGGTTCCTGATGAATCTTCCTGACGCTCAGTTTGCAAATAGCTGCCAAGATAGATGTTACTTGCCAGTCATGAGCCACTCGAACTGAAAGTAATTTTCTAACTGCCCTATTGGGACGTCTCTCCTTCATTGTTTGACTAACTGAGAGCTCGCCTCTTCGGTGGCGGAAATATTGTCTGGGAGCATCGCGCGCCATTCGTGATGTACCCTGTCATAATTTGGCAGAAAGCGTTTTGGGAATCCGCCAAGCGAACCATTACAGATAAGCCACTTATACCCTCTACCTTGCAGCTTGATTACTGTACTCAATAAACACATTAAGATAAAAAATCGTTTAACTTGTTCAAATATTATCGTTAGGGCCCCGTGACAAGACTAGCCCCCAAACCCGTGCTATAACGCTTCTGGTTTTATGACTACAAAACATGCTAAGATGGTGGTTTAACATTGTAGAGAGGATCTGATTTTGTTCCTGGATGATGAGAATAATTCTCAGTTTATATCATATATAGGTGAAGGCAGGAGAGTGTCAATAATCTGTAACGCCATTAAACTGTTTGAATTCTGGTTGAAGTGTTAATTGTAGTGCCGCTGCAGTGTTGTTTCTGTGTTTAGCGTAGTGCAGTTGTACTTTTGGTTGTGTGTAGAGCCACTGTAGCACTCGCTGAAGCGTTGTGTGGAGAGTCACTGTAGCACTCGGTAAAGTGTTGTGTGGAGAGCTACTGTAGCACTCGCTGAAGTGTTGTATGGAGAGTCACTGTAGCACTCGGTAAAGTGTTGTGTGGATAGCCACTGTAGCACTCGCTGAAGCGTTGTGTGGAGAGTCACTGTAGCACTCGGTAAAGTGTTGTGTGGAGAGTCACTGTAGCACTCGGTAAAGTGTTGTGTGTAGTGGCACTGTAGCACTCGCTGAAGTGTTGTGTGTAGTGGCACTGTAGCACTCGCTGAAGTGTTGTGTGGAGAGTCACTGTAGTACTCGCTGAAGTGTTGTGTGGAGAGCCACTGTAGCACTCGCTGAAGTATTGTGTGGAGAGCCACTGTAGAACTCGCTGAAGTGTTGTGTGTAGAGCCACTGTAGCACTCGCTGAAGTGTTGTGTGTAGAGTCACTGTAGCACTCGCTGAAGTGTTGTGTGTAGAGCCACTGTAGCACTCGCTGAAGTGTTGTGTGTAGTGGCACTGTAGCACATTTGCTGAAGAGTATTTAATGTCGTACCACTGTATTATGGCTGTTGTGCTATTCTAGTTGTGGTTGAAGTGTTTAATGTAGTTACGCTTGAAGTGGTTAGTGTTGTGTCACTGTGTTATAGCTATAGTACTATTCTATTTCTGGTTGAAGTGACCATTGCATTGTGTTTAATGGTTCCTCTGTAGTTCCGGACGAGGTGACGTGTTTTTTAGTGTAGTGTTATTCTGTTTACAGTTGAAGTGTTTTAGTGTAGTGTTAATCTATTTAAAGTTGAAGTGATTTAGTGTAGTGCTAGCGTAGTTCTGGTTTAGTGTAATTACGGTAGTGGTGGCAGTAGCTGTGATGGTGTAGGTAGAGTAGTGGTGGCAGTAGCTGTGACGGTGTGTGTAGAGTAGTGGTGGCAGTAGTTGTGAAGGAGTAGGTAGAGTAGTGGTGGCAGTAGCTGTGACGGTGTGTGTAGAGTAGTAGTGGCAGTAGTTGTGAATGAGTAGTAAGAGTAGTGGTGGCAGTAGTTGTGACGGTGTGTGTAGAGTAGAGGTGGCAGTAGTTGTGAAGGTGTAGGTAGAGTAGTGGTGGAAGTAGTTGTGAAGGAGTAGGTAGAGTAGTGGTGGCAGTAGCTGTGACGGTGTGTGTAGAGTAGTGGTGGCAGTAGTTGTGAAGGAGTAGATAGAGTAGTGGTGGCAGTAGCTGCGACGGTGTGTGTTGAGTAGTGGTGGTAGTAGTTGTGAAGGTGTAGGTAGAGTAGTGGTGGCAGTAGCTGTGACGGTGTGTGTAGAGTAGTGGTGGCAGTAGCTGTGAAAGTGTAGGTAGAGTAGTGGTGGTAGTAGTTGTGAAGGTGTAGGTAGAGTAGTGGTGGAAGTAGTTGTGAAGGTGTAGGTAGAGTAGTGGTGGAAGTAGTTGTGAAGGTGTAGGTAGAGTAGTGGTGGCAGTAGTTGTGACGGTGTAGGTAGAGTAGTGGTGACAGTAGTTGTGAAGGTGTAGGTAGAGTAGTGGTGAATGAGTTTGGTTTTACGTCACTTTTAGCAATATTCCAGCAATATCACGGCGAGGGACACCAGAAATGAGCTTCACACAATGTACCCACGTGGGGATTCGAACCCGGGTCTTCGGCGTGACGAGCGAACGCTTTAACCACTAGGCTACCCCACCGCCCCAGGTAGAGTAGTGGTGGCAGTAGTGGCAGTAGTTGTGAAGGTGTAGGTAGAGTAGTGGTGGAAGTAGTTGTGAAGGTGTATGTAGAGTAGTGGTGGCAGTAGCTGTGATGGTGTAGGTAGAGTAGTGGTGGCAGTAGCTGTGACGGTGTAGGTAGAGTAGTGGTGGCAGTAGCTGTGATGGTGTAGATAGAGTAGTGGTGGCAGTAGCTGTGACGGTGTGTGTAGAGTAGTGGTGGCAGTAGTTGTGAAGGAGTAGGTAGAGTAGTGGTGGAAGTAGTTGTGAAGGTGTATGTAGAGTAGTGGTGGCAGTAGCTGTGATGGTGTAGGTAGAGTAGTGGTGGCAGTAGCTGTGATGGTGTAGGTAGAGTAGTGGTGGCAGTAGCTGTGACGGTGTAGGTAGAGTAGTGGTGGCAGTAGCTGTGATGGTGTAGGTAGAGTAGTGGTGGCAGTAGCTGTGACGGTGTGTGTAGAGTAGTGGTGGCAGTAGTTGTGAAGGTGTAGGTAGAGTAGTGGTGGCAGTAGCTGTGAAGGTGTAGGTAGAGTAGTGGTGACAGTAGTTGTGAAGGTGTAGGTAGAGTAGTGGTGGAAGTAGTTGTGAAGACGTATGTAGAGTAGTGGTGGCAGTAGCTGTGATGGTGTAGGTAGAGTAGTGGTGGCAGTAGCTGTGACGGTGTAGGTAGAGTAGTGGTGGCAGTAGCTCTGATGGTGTAGATAGAGTAGTTGTGGCAGTAGCTGTGACGGTGTGTGTAGAGTAGTGGTGGCAGTAGTTGTGAAGGAGTAGGTAGAGTAGTGGTGGCAGTAGCTGTGAAGGTGTAGGTAGGGTAGTGGTGGCAGTAGCTGTGACGGTGTGTGTAGAGTAGTGGTGGCAGTAACTGTGATAGTGTAGGTAGAGTAGTGGTGGCAGTAGCTGTGCAGGTGTAGGTAGAGTAGTGGTAGTAGAAGCTGTGAAGGTGTAGGTAGCAGTAGTGGGGGCAGTAGCTGTGAAGGAGTAGGTAGAGTAGTGGTGGCAGTAGCTGTGCAGGTGTAGGTAGAGTAGTGGTAGTAGAAGCTGTGAAGGTGTAGGTAGAGTAGTGGTGGCAGTAGCTGTGATGGTGCAGGTAGAGTAGTGGTGGCATTAGCTGTGACGGTGCAGGTAGAGTAGTGGTGGCAGTAGCTGTGAAGGTGTAGGTAGAGTAGTGGTGGCAGTAGCTGTGAAGGTGTAGGTAGAGTAGTGGTGGCAGTAGCTGTGAAGGAGTAGGTAGTAGTGGTGGCAGTAGCTGTGACGGTGTAAGAAGAGTAGTGATGACAGTCGTTGTAAAGGTGGACGTAGAGTAGTTGTAAAGGTGGACGTAGTGTAGTGGTGGTAGCTGTTGTAGTTGCTTCTGTAGTGGTGGGAGCCGTCTCGCAGATTTGTATTTGGAAAGGCAGGAATATAAAAGGAATTACCATTTTTACAGGAAATTGCTGCCAAATCCATTCAAAATATTACCTATCTTACACTCTTGCATCCGGTCAGTATGAAACAACTGGGACATTAGAAGATCGCCATGATGGCACACTGTTTCCGACCAGACTGCCATCTTGAATTTGACTGAAACGTATTTCCTTTCGACAGATAACGAGTCGGTCGATGTTGAAGAAAAACTCAGACGACCGTCTCGGCGGAAGTTGTAATTACCTATTGATGTTGAGTCTGGTTTGAAATGGTTACAAATTACCTACCAACACGGCCTAAAACTAACGCTGACAAATGAAAGACAGGTTGAGGTGAGTTGTCTATGGCCTTTGATGAGTTGCTGATTGACATCCATGCGAATTTCTAATTATCGGATCTGTTAAGATCTATCGAGGCGAGTAGAATTATCCAAGACACGCCTGCCATGCTAAATGCTGATTTTCCATTACGATCTCTTTCCGTGGCGACAAACTCGCCTCAAAGTAGGAGGTTATCTCGCCTCCATCGAGTCAAGAAAGCTATTGATACCAAGGAGGAGATATGTTCTCGTTCTGTCTCGTCTGTGAGACGTTAAATGCCGAGATCTCTATCGGGTATTTTCTGCCATTATCCCCAACCGCTGAAACGCTACTTCCCCTTCAACCTTAGTGTTATCAGCGTTGTTCAAAAGTGTGGGTCTACAATATGGCAATAAAGAACGTTACCCGATGAGCAAAGCTTTCTAGTTTAAATTTAATATTATATACATGCTGTTTCATGTTGTGCTTTAGTTACGTCATGTATCGAATACTGTTAATTTGATCTACCTAAATGAACCCACCAGCTGACGTTTCATTGAGATTCCTCGACCAACTGACAGTGCAACTACTAATTCTAAAGATTAACTAACCACTTCTAAGTAAGATTAACTCCCCTTCCCCCCCAACAAACAAAAACACCCCCCAAAGCAAACAAATATCCCGCCAAAAAACCCAAACCAACAACAACAACAAATAAACAACGAAAAAAAACCAACCAACAACAAAAAAACACAAAAAGCAAACAAAAAAACCAACAATAATAAAAAGATCAAAACCAAGAACAACAAAAACAAAACAAACAAACTCGGTTGCAAATACTCAAGATAAATTTCCTAAATAGATAAATAGAAAACTATAAACATGATTAAATCATGTCTTCTTACAAGAAATAAATCAAAATTACTTCAGGCATACCCAGTGGTGTCAAGCTGATGGAACGGTATCATTTTCACTGAGATAAAACCCAATGCAATGAGATATCATCTTTGAAAAATAGGAAAATTCATCTTCATCTGAAAAGATGAACTGCAATTAGATGTTTTGACATGCTGCATTCCTGTTTCGCACAACATCACGTGAAGTTTAAGAAACTCGCGAGACCTTATCAATTAAGACGAGACTTTGTCTATGAACGTGTTAAACGCCATCCATTCTTTCAGCCTATCGGTCAAATTAATTACTTGTAATTGGGACGGGCGTTTCTCAGTGCCTGTACAATCAAGGATGAATTTTAGAGGAGTTTGTATTAATTGTGTAAGGTGAAATATAATTTGTATGTAAAAGGGGTCGATCACAATACTGAGTGGAGAGACACGGAGACGACATTGCTGGGAGACATTTGGAAGTACACGCGGTAAAAGATGTCTGTTGAGGCAGAGATTACTGATAAAATGGATAAACCAGCGAAACAATACGACTTTGTCACGAACAGAGTACCTCAGGGGACCTCACAAAACAACAACTGCCTCCATGTTGAGGATGACCATCTTTCTCTTGTTGTTTCGTTGCAGTTAATTCTCCTTGGTTATTATTTGGAGAGACTTCGGTATACATGTATTTCCTGCAAAATGTATACTCTATATATGCATTGATGTATTGGGTTTTATTCCTCTTTGTATGTACATCGTAGTCAAGACAATAGAGTTGTTGTTGCAATATTAGTGGGTCATGACCGTTAGTCAACTCTTGGAGGCAGGCATGTCCCCACCGGCCCTACATGTATTTATACTGAACTCAAGTGTACCACTAGTGATCTACAACTACCCCTACTGATTTCATGTACCACTAGTGATCTATATGTACCACTGCTGATTTCCTTGTACCACTAGTGATCTACATGTACCACTGCTGATTTCCTTGTACCACTAGTGATCTACATGTACCACTGCTGATTTCCTTGTACCACTAGTGATCTACATGTACCACTGCTGATTTCCTTGTACCACTAGTGATCTACATGTACCACTGCTGATTTCCTTGTACCACTAGTGATCTACATGTACCACTGCTGATTTCCATGTACCACTAGTGATCTACATGTACCACTGCTGATTTCTATGTACCACTAGTGATTTACATGTACGACTGCTGATTTCCTTGTACCACTAGTGATCTACATGTACCACTGCTGATTTCCATGTATCACTAGTGATCTATATGTACCACAGCTGATTTCCATGTACCACTAGTGATCTATATGTACCACTGCTGATTTCCATGTATCACTAGTGATCTACATGTACCACTGCTGATTTCCTTGTACCACTAGTGATCTATATGTACCACTGCTGATTTCCTTGTACCACTAGTGATCTACATGTACCACTGCTGATTTCGATGCATCACTGGTGATCTATATGTACCACTGCTGATTTCCATGTACCACTAGCCATCTACATCTACCACTGCTGATTTCCATGTACCACTAGTGATCTATATGTACCACTGCTGATTTCCATGTACCACTAGTGATCTAAATGTACCACAGCTGATTTCTATGTACCACTAGTGATCTACATGTACCAATGCTGATTTCCATGTACCACTAGTTATCTACATGTACCACTGCTGATTTCCATGTACCACTAGTGATCTACATGTGAGGTGAAGTGGGGTGAAATTGGGTTTAACGTCGTGCTTGAGAATATTTCGCTCATATGACGACGTTCATGCGTGTGTATGTGTATGTGCGGCTGCTTGTACTAGCCCAGACTTAAGCTGGTTTTATAGTGCTAGCCCACTGAGATACCATGCAGCAGTGAAGCATGAATACCCCACTCAGACACATTATACTGATTCCGAGCCGACCAGTCCTTGTTGTACCCATTAATGCCGAGCGCCAGGCAGGGACCAACAAGTACCATATTTTAACGTCTTTTGGTATGACGCGGTCGGGGATCGAACCCGCGACCTTCCGCTCTCTGGGCGGACGTTCTTACCACTACACCACGGAGGCGGTCATTGATCTACATGAACCACTAGTGATCTACATGTACCACTAGTGATCTACATCTATCACTACTGATCTACATGTACCACTAGTGATCTACATGTACCACTAGTGATCTACATGTACCACTACTGATCTAAGTGTACCACTAGTGATTTACATGTACCACTAGTGATCTACGTGTACCACTACTAATCTACATGTACCACTACTGATCTACATGTACCACTACTGATCTACATGTACCACTAGTGATCTACATGTACCACTGCTGATCTACATGTACCACTAGTGCTCTAAGTGTACCACTACTGATCTACATGTACCACTACTGATCTACATGTACCACTGCTGATCTACATGTACCACTACTGATCTACATGTACCACTACTGATCTACGTGTACCACTAGTGATCTACATGTACCACTACTGATCTAAGTGTACCACTAGTGATCTACATGTACCACTAGTGATCTACGTGTACCACTAGTGATCTACATGTACCACTACTGATCTACATGTACCACTGCTGATCTACGTGTACCACTAGTGATCTACATGTACCACTACTGATCTAAGTGTACCACTAGTGATCTACATGTACCACTAGTGATCTACGTGTACCACTACTGATCTACATGTACCACTACTGATCTAAATGTACCACTAGTGATCTACATGTACCACTACTGATCTACATGTACCACTAGTGATCTACATGTACCACTAGTGATCTACATGTACCACTAGTGCTCTAAGTGTACCACTACTGATCTACGTGTACCACTACTGATCTACATGTACCAGTACTGATCTACATGTACCACTACTGATCTACATGTACCACTACTGATCTACATGTACCACTACTGATCTATATGTACCACTAGTGATCTACATGTACCACTAGTGATCAACATGTACCACTAGTGATCTACGTGTACCACTACTGATCTACATGTACCACTACTGATCTACATGTACCACTACTGATCTACATGTACCACTACTGATCTACGTGTACCACTAGTGATCTACATGTACCACTACTGATCTAAGTGTACCACTAGTGATCTACATGTACCACTAGTGATCTACATGTACCACTACTGATCTACATGTACCACTACTGATCTATATGTACCACTAGTGATCTACATGTACCACTAGTGATCTACATGTACCACTAGTGATCTACATGTACCACTAGTGCTCTAAGTGTACCACTACTGATCTACATGTACCACTACTGATCTACATGTACCACTGCTGATCTACATGTACCACTAGTGATCTACATGTACCACTACTGATTTACCACTACTGATCTACATGTACCACTACTGATCTACATGTACCACTACTGATCTACGTGTACCACTACTGATCTACATGTACCACTAGTGATCTACATGTACCACTGCTGATCTACATGTACCACTAGTGATCTATGTGTACCACTACTGATCTACATGTACCACTAGTGATCTAAGTGTACCACTACTGATCTACATGTACCACTACTGATCTACATGTACCACTACTGATCTACATGTACCACTACTGATGTACATGTACCACTAGTGATCTAAGTGTACCACTACTGATCTAAGTGTACCACTAGTGATCTACATGTACCACTAGTGATCTACGTGTACCACTAGTGATCTACATGTACCACTACTGATCTATATGTACCACTAGTGATCTATGTGTACCACTACTGATCTACATGTACCACTAGTGATCTAAGTGTACCACTAGTGATCTACATGTACCACTAGTGATCTACATGTACCACTAGTGATCTGCATGTACCACTACTGATCTACGTGTACCACTAGTGAACTACGTGTACCACTAGTGATCTACGTGTACCACTAGTGATCTACGTGTACCACTGCTGGTATCGTTGATTCCTTTTGGTATTAGTGCTTTTATTTGTTAGATATTTGCTTTTTAAAAAGGTTTAAACTTTTATTGTTTCTCCTAAAATTCGATTTTGCCAGTTCCGCAAGTGCTGTGGATCTATTTAACATTTCGGTGAGTTAACAGTGATACGCGATATCTTTCCGCCATGTTGCGTCGAAATTATGTGACAATTACCTCACACATTTTTTGTTTCATCAAATTAACTTGCAGAAAGTAATGTCGTGAGATATCGTGCAGACGGAATTATGAAAAACATGTTATTTTCGTCACACGTAATCAATATCTCAAAACTGGCAAAGTTTAAACTGGAAATAACAGTTAATCAATTCTGACTTTTTAGCCTAAGTTTCCCAGAAAGGTCTATTCTAGATCCATTTCGAAAAATAGCTTTTTGAAATGAACCTCCTTAAACGCTTAAAGTAATTTGAACATAAATCATATTTTTAACTATTACGTGAGCTTAAGAACTTGTCACGACAAGGGAGAGTAATTCAAAATGAAAATTATCGTTTCTTCAAAGAACATTCAGCCGTGCTCAAAATAAGTTAAGATGTTGTCGAAGGAATCAACAAAATATCACCATCATATCCTAATGATACAGTCTCGCCATTTTTCAAATAGCACTCTGCACCTTCAGCAAATTTGCCCTCGACCAACTGTCGGGGTTTGGGTCGCCCTTATCACTCTTTCAGTGCAATCCTGTGAAGACCTACTCGAAGTAAGTATCCAGCACGAAGCCCTTCTTAACACTTCATTCGAACTGGGGTTTCTTTTAAATCAACCAAACGCTACAGATCTCCCTCATAAAGTTTTCGAAAGTCGTCGACCTACAAGCATTTAGCTTTTTGTCAGGTAGGTGTGCTTAAATGGAAACAACTCTCTTTTTTCAACGGGAGAAGTGAAAGCACGAGACGCTGGGATTTGGCCTGCCGGGAGAGTACTTAACAATAATGACTTTTGGCTGCACTTAAATGAGTTTCTTGAAAATCTCTTAAAGGTACAATTAGTAAGTAATTTCCATATTGTTAATTGGAGTGTTTTCTCGTCAGCAGAACCTCTCTAGCCAACGTATACCTCCACAGCGATAATTAGAACCTGCTCTGTCTCATCTATAATGCGGAGCAATATCTGTCAGTTGCCATTACGGCAAGATGGCGGCAGGAGCTTCAACACGAGGCACGCTGTTACCGACGAAGCATCAAAATGGCTGACTATCAATTATATGTAACTCAACCTAATTTCAAACATGCGTTCTGCCAGAATTGCCTCATTCGATTTTAATTACACACAATGCATCTGGAACAAAAGCAGACGACTTCCTAATCAACAGACAAGAAGGGGCAACGTCTAAATTCAAATTTTCAACCCAGCCAAATTTGTTAGCTAAATACTCTATTAATTTTCGTTCTGCAACAAGGGTCAATTTTTTGGTAAACCTGATCGAGACATGATCCTGAGCGGGACAGTGCCAGTTTCCATTCCGCCTCTGTTATGTTTCGCAATTTCAATGCTCCCGCGCGCGCCACGTGCCGACCGCCCCGTGTGCTAATGGAGCGATGCTCTATTTGTTTATACAGACAGAACGTTTTCATACAGTGTTTAATGAGTGTAAGCTGATACAACAACACCGCCCCGAGTTGCTAAACTCCACCATTACGAGGAAACATCTGGCACAATCTTATTACATGCTCAAGTCAGTATCGCGCTGCCTTAGAAAGCGGCTGTGATTGAACGGCCGTTTTAGTTGAATGACTGGTCCCTGGTTGAGCGTAATGGCGGCCTGAACTCCCTCAATCACTTTGTGTCAGGAGTGATCGATGATATGGGATTGAATCAATCTCTGAAACAAAAATTAGAGACTTGAGCAGTTGATTTGTTGTCAGAGAACACCGTGTTACGATCTAGAGTTACTCTGCGAACATTTATCGCGTCAAAGGGTCATTTGTGGATGAATATTGTGTAAAACTCTTTCCCGCTTCTGTATTGGCGCATTGAACAATGCTGGAATTATTTTCTCGTTCCTGGCAGGAATACCGCACACCTGTTGGTGTGAGTTACACATTTTAAAGACAAACGACGAAATCTAGGAGAAATCCATGGTATTAAAACAGTGTCGCATCTTTCAATCCCTTTCTGTTAATAAATCCACAAAGACAGTTAACGTTGTTTATTGTTTTCTTCATTTACAGTTTTAATGTCCAGTCCACGAACTGCCTCCTCACAAACACAAAACCTACCATTTACTCAAAAGATCTGGCGTGGATAGGTCCATCAGGGGTGCCCCGTTCCCCGACACCCGCGTTACAAACGCTGCAAAATAGGCACCACATTATTTTAACTTTCTTCCATTTTTGTCGGTACTTCAAAACCTCTTCAAAAGTACTTCAAAAGCTCTAAATATAGCAAGTCTAGATTTCACTAAGGTTCATTTGGGCTACTTTTCAATTTGATTCTCTCAGAATTATGTTTTAGGAGACTAAGCGAGAGTCTAACTAAAGATTATTTGTCATGTTGATTATAAAACATAATCATTTGAGATGTGTTTTAAATAACATATCATTAAAAATGTCAAGTGCAAAATATCTCCTGAATAATTTCTGTTTATGTCAACCTGAATTCCCTGCTATCTCCCCAGTACATACACACCCCAATCGCATACACACTCACATTTATGCAAAATGCTGTACACCCCGCTTTTCGAAAGTAAAATAACTGTTAACATTGGCTTTAATGAAATTTAGTACGGACCTGGAATAGAGGAATAATATAGTACCAGTAAGATGCAAGAGAAATCAAGACTTAATTGTTAATTCGTTTATGAGAAAAGTGTATGCTATTCAGCGTGTAAACAGACTTATAAAAGTAATCGTGTTGAATTTCAAGGAATTTGACAGTTTCTTGGTTAAAACAAGCCAATACACTTTGGAGAATGATGCTATATTGATGATGGGTCTGGTTATCTGTAACAGACCGACAATACACTCAAGTCATACGGAAGTAATATATAAGTTGATAAACATGCTGAACTTATAACATTGATTAACAAGCACTTCCTCGTGCCGCTGAAAGACCACACCTCTATTCATTACGTGTGTTACTGTGACAGACTTCTCGCATATTCTCCCCATCCTTAAAAACGTCCACAAAACACACTATACAGTTTATATCTATATATATATATATATATATATATATATATATATATATACATAGAATTAAAGTAAAGAAAAAATATGACGAGTTATGAAATTGTTTTAAACGGTTGAAATGATAACAATAAGGCCAATCTTACTGCCTTGTCTCAGGGTTAAACGTACCCCATGCAACAGTCAGGCATATGACATGTTCGTGGTATATGAACGGCGTAGCGGGCAGTGTTGGGTCAGGGACCATGGTCTAATCTTGAACAGGGTTGGTCACAGCCACAACACACACCTATCTCGCAATCTGTTCACAGCCTGTCCGTCAAGTATGTTGTGTCTAACAGCCATGGCGCAGATGGTTGCAGTTCCTCCAATCTGTTATACTACTGGACCTCTACATAAATACGTCGTAAAATAAGATCAATGTTTCCTATATTCATGCGCACCTATACCAGCGCCATTTACTCAAAAGAATTCGTCCGTCTCATATTTCACTTTCACGTCGTTTGTCTGTCAAAAATTAGTAAATGAAAGATACATTGACTGCCAATATCAAAGATGAAGGCTTCCATTAAAGGTAGTCTCTCGCCAATATGACATCACGCCATGGGAGGTTCAAGGGAAATATTGAAGCAAAAGAATATTTACCGATGCTTAGTTCAATCCCTTATGTGGTTATTCAAGTATAGCGTTTACCTAAATCACAAACAGAAAAATGCATATCACTTGGAGCTACATGAATTGTAGTTCGGCAGTCTTTCAAAAGCCTGGATCCAAATTACCACGATTACCCTAAGTACCCATTTAAACTCGTTTTCTAATTACTTCACTGAAAGAAACAATAAATCTCTACCCACTAAAATGATAAATAAATTGTCTGGAAAATATTTTTGACAAGAAAACTGGGGTAGTTGATTCACCGCGGAGGAGAAATAATTGGAGGGATAATTTTCTCCGAGATTTGGATGAATATTTATTTGAATTTGACAATAACAAATTTATGAGCACATAGAATGTGATTTACGCGTACTCGACACGAAGGCAAACAAATTCCTAATAACTGCTCTATATTCAAAACGTATACCGTAGTATTAATCTCTCTGACAGTTTGTGTATAGGAAAATTGTTTAATGGCATCATTGTCGATCGCTGCATTCTATAACGCAGTCTGACTTTATACACAGGCTCGTTGTCTGGGGCCAGTGATCGGTAACAACTGTCTATGTTGGCATGTTGTAGGTTGAAAAAATCCTGAAAACAGTGTCTACTAGTGAATGGTTACACCAAGCTGGGTTAAAAGAAACCGCATGCTTCATATGTTTAGATGTCATCTGGTAGTCGTAAACCTTCAACACATAAGGAAACGATGGGGTAGCCCAGTGGTTAAAGTTTTCGTTAGGCACCAGAAATTAGAGTTAGATTTTATAATTAGATATAAAAATGTTTGTATATACAACGGCAATGTTGGTGTTACCCATTCATGATAATTCTGCAGTGGAGATAGTTCATGTCCGTTCCATCAGAGGAATTGCCACAAAAATTATATCTGAGTTATCATAAGGTTTTCGCCTCACTTTATAGTCTGATAAAATGGTGATTGTGTGGTTTGCTTGTGATCAGGGCTCCAGATAAAAAAAATTAATATCAGGAGTACTGGAAAACGTTTAGAGTACTGAATGGGATTTAATGGAGTATCAGTAACCTTGTGTTTCGTTTCATATATGCAACACTGCAATAATCAATAAAACAATACTTTATCAGATAAATACGTCTGTAAATGATTCTAAGACCGTACACCATTGCTGTGGTGCGTATCTGCTACGTTTTCTAAATTATTTCCTACCGTATCGTGCTTATTTTATATCCGTACATACGCCGATACCGCCCTTATCTGGGGCCCTGTTGTGATGATAGTGTTTCTTCTAACAATACGATGCGGATCTTTGGCTATGCTGTAGTTTATGAAATCCAGATTCAATTTCCTTGAGTGGCATTTTAGAAGTAGGGACGTGCAGTATTGAACAAACTTTTACCGTTTTCAAGCAATAACATGAACTCCCTGTCTTGTCTTGAGAAGAAACACATCTAATATTGAACAAACGTCATGGATAACAACTTCTTTTATGTCGTGAGTGCGACGTTTCTATACAGTTCCTGCTTGACAACGGTACAAGAATCTGTATCGAAACGTCGCAGATTCGGTTTGCTAGCATGTCGCAGTGACGGCGGCGTTGTTCGCATGAGTGAGTGAGTGAATATTGTTTGACGCCGCCTCAGTAGTTTTGCTGCTATTCTGGGCCCGTGGATTGGAACTATTTCGCGTAACGGAAGGTGATACTTCAAATAAATAATTAGGAAGTGGGATGTTTATTTGTCCGATAATACCCGGCACTGACTAAATACAAGGCGACAGCTTCTAGACGAATGTAACTGTGATGATATAACTGTTACGTCATCATTAACGGTTTTGTCACAGTTATCCTAGAGCTGGATTGTTCACAGTGCTGATGGCTTAGACATTAGGTTCGTTGTTGTTTAACGCCGCACTCAGCAGTATTCCAGCTATATGGCGATGGTCTGTAAATAATCAAGTCTGGACCAGACAATCCAGTGATCAACAGCAGGAGCAGCGATCTACGCAATTGGGATACGATGACATGTGTCAACCAAGTCAGCGAACCTGACCACCCGATCCCGTTAGTCGCCTCTTACGGCAAGCATGGGTTCCTGAAGATCGATTCTAACCCGGACCTTCACGGGTTTAGAAATTAGGCACGTACACAAAAGTGGGAAACAGTTGGGAACATGTCACATGTCTTAAAACAAAAATCTTTGTATATTTTTTGCCGACAGTCACTTTGAAGCTATAATAACTGAAATCAAATTTCAATAGCGTGTGACCTTCAATCAGTGTTTATCCAATTTACAATTTCACAAGGTCATGAATCATGATTCGGTTTTAAGGTGACACCGAATTTCAATTTCATTGCAATGCATATCGGACTTCATTAGTTTTAGGTTTGTAGAAATTTATACATGTGATTAAACGAAATGGGAACCTTGCATAATAAAAAAATCGCGGTTCAAGCAAACGATAGAAATTATCTCTTCAAAGTGATCCATTTGCATGCTATTGCCAAAGGGTCTAGCCCTGCATTTGAAAATAGCGCTTTGCCGATTGAGAGATAAGGTGTGTTCTTGGGGGACTAGATCAATTAACTGTTAAGACAATTCAATTAAGGCCACTATTAATTCCCCGGTTTTGTCCGGATTGTGAAAGACACTTACAATTTGTTAGCGACCGTCAAAGATATTTGCATCTTTCGACAGTGATTAATAATGACTGGCTTGTCAATCGCACACGTTCTTTGTTCGTTTTAAATAACAACTCTACCGGTAGATTTCGTTTCGGCTTTCTACATTTCCCCTATGCCAGCGCCTTTGCTTTCCGATCGACTTAACTTTAGTAGCTACACAATAATGATTTATGGTACGGTCCGATCGCTGCGTCCGGCTGTGTGCAAAATGTTTGAAAAGGAATTGTGGGATAGAGGAAATGACCAAGTCGATTGTCGATTTCAAAAGTCAATCATCCGGGAAGAGCGATATGCCCGTCGCGTTGTCAATTACACTGTTTACTGGAAAATAATCGCCGACAATTTATCCAATTATTGGGATCCTTACCGATGCGCATTGGCTAGTATTATTGGTTATGCGAGAATTATCGTTATAACGTCAATTAGAGGTTTGCGTGTATCGGGCAATCTTGCGTCGCCAGCACGTCAATCCAGAAAGGGAAATTAAAGCAAAAAATCGACCAAAGCTTGAACGAAATTGGAAAGGAGAAATTACTCGATTGGGAACACCAAACAGATAATCTGACGTCCTCTCTAAACAAGGTTCGCTAGGAGAAATTGTCCCAATCCTTATCTTTCTGAAGGCGTGTAAATATCAATTTATTGCCCAAATGAATTAAGATAACGCGAAATGAACCAGTTAAATGGAAGAGAAAATAGCGTCTTAAAGGCCTCTCCTTCTCGTTGGGAGCTCTTCCTAAATGATAAAACTCTTGCTTAGCCCTCGAGGTTTTCAACCAGTTTTTATCACCCTCCCTACCCTGAGGTTTCTATTCAATATGCCAACTCATTGCAGAATGAGCGTTTTCGGCGGATATTAATAAAGAATTTCGGTTGAAACGATAAGATGTTAATCGTGATATAGACTGGCGAGAATAATTTCCAGTTGGAGCTAGCTATTGCCCCGGTGTCTCTGTTCTTGAGGCAATATTAAATACGACATTTATCACACAAGGACTCGATAAGCGTGGAGGCGATAAAAGAAGAAAATGTATTACACTCAAGCCAGGAAATGATCTTCCTCATCATGTTAATGCTATCACTTTTCACAATTTGGCGCGCGGCTCTTTTGACTTTGTCTGGATCAACGGGGGGCCCCAATAAGTGCCTGCCCCCCAGGGCTCCTCCACTCGGGGACAGTCGGCAGCCCTAGCGGCCACTCACACGTGGTAATGGTGCAAGTTATTGCTCCCAGCATTGCTGAAAACCCCCACATTATTAGGGAATTAGTAAACTCAGCATTTCCATTGTTTCTTTCCTTGATTGACCCTTTATCGATCTTTTATCGATCCTGCAAACAGGGCTATCATTGAATAATCCAAAAGGTGAAATCTTGCCATTGCCACAGGAACTGCTACCACTGCCACTGTTCCCAGCTACGGCAATACTATCGGCTGCTACCACAGTTAAGGCTGCATTTTATACTGAAGATACTAGACTAATGCTTAGTCTCTGAATATATATAATTTTGATGGTAACAAACAAGCCCATTTATATTGAAAAGGAGCCCCAGGGAGACTAGACTAACAACTAGTCTCTGAAATGAACATATTTTACTGAAAAAAGTTCATAGTAAAAAAAAATATAATATAATGAAAAGGAGCCCTGAGACTGAGGAAATCTAGACTTGCCACATTTTGTAGACTTGCGTGGGCTTTCTTGGATATATTTGCTTCAGGGTCTGTACGACAGACTACAGGGAGACCAGAGACTAGACTTGCTTTATTTAGTGATTTAGCTATGCAGAGAGGGCTTGGCAGTGGGGAAAATAATGTTGTTCAGGGACTGTGAGACAGACTATGAAGATACTGGCCACAGGTTGTCTTCTGAAGCTGGGAGATGTATGTTGATGAAGGTTGCCTCCTGCAGCAACCACTGATGGACTGATGTAGGCTGCCTCCTGTAGCTGACACAGATGGACTGATGTAGGCTGCCCCCTGTAGCTGCCACAGATGGACTGATGTAGGCTGCCCCCTGTAGCTGCCGCAGATGGACTGATGTAGGCTGCCCCCTGTAGCTGCCAGATATGGACTGATGTGGGCTGCCTGATGTAGTTGCCAGAGATGGACTGATGTAGGCTGCCTCACGTAGCTGCCACAGATGGACTGATGTAGGTTGCCTGATGTAGCTGCCACAGATGGACTGATGTAGGCTGCCCCCTGTAGCCAGCCAGAGATGGACTGATGTAGGCTGCCTCATGTAGCTGCCAGAGATGGACTGATGTAGGTTGCCTAATGTAGCTGCCACAGATGGACTGATGTAGGTTGCCTAATGTAGCTGCCACAGATGGACTGATGTAGGTTGCCTAATGTAGCTGCCACAGATGGACTGATGTGGGTTGCCTAATGTAGCTGCCAGAGATGGACTGATGTAGGTTGCCTAATGTAGCTGCCAGAGATGGACTGTAGGTGTATGTAGCTTGCCTAATGTATGGACTGTAGGCTGCCTGTAGCTGCCACAGATGGACTGATGTAGGTTGCCTAATGTAGCTGCCAGAGATGGACTGATGTAGGCTGCCTGGACTGATGTAGCTGCCAGAGATGGACTGATGTAGGCTGCCTATGGACTGTAGCCTCCTGGATGCTGCCAGGAGATGGACTGATGTAGGCTGCCTCCTGTAGCTGCCAGAGATGGACTGATGTAGGCTGCCTGGAATGAGCTGCCAGAGATGGACTGATGTAGGCTGCCCTGCCATGTAGCTGCCAGAGATGGACTGATGTAGGCTGCCTGGATGTAGCTGCCAGAGATGGACTGATGTAGGTTGCCTGCTGCCATGTAGCTGCCAGAGATGGACTGATGTAGGCTGCCTCATGTAGCTGCCAGAGATGGACTGATGTAGGCTGCCTCATGTAGCTGCCAGAGATGGACTGATGTAGGCTGCCTAATGTAGCTGCCAGAGATGGACTGATGTAGGCTGCCTAATGTAGCTGCCAGAGATGGACTGATGTAGCCTAATGTAGCTGCCAGTGGTAGAGATGGACTGATGTAGGCTGCCCTCTGCCAGCTGCCAGAGATGGACTGATGTAGGTTGCCTAATGTAGCTACCAGAGATGGACTGATGTAGGTTGCCTAATGTAGCTGCCACAGATGGACTGATGTAGGCTGCCTAATGTAGCTGCCACAGATGGACTGATGTAGGTTGCCTCATGTAGCTGCCACAGATGGACTGATGTAGGTTGCCTCCTGTAGCTGCCACAGATGGACTGATGTAGGCTGTCTCCTGTAGCTGCCATAGATGGACTGATGTAGGCTGCCTAATGTAGCTGCCAGAGATGGACTGATGTAGGCTGCCTCCTGTAGCTGCCAGAGATGGACTGATGTAGGCTGCCTAATGTAGCTGCCACAGATGGACTGATGTAGGCTGCCTAATGTAGCTGCCACAGATGGACTGATGTAGGCTGCCTCCTGTAGCTGTTAGAGATGGACTGATGTAGGCTGCCTAATGTAGCTGCCAGAGATGGACTGATGTAGGCTGCCTAATGTAGCTGCCAGAGATGGACTGATGTAGGCTGCCTAATGTAGCTGCCTGACTGATGTAGGCTGCCTAATGTAGCTGCCAGAGATGGACTGATGTAGGCTGCCTAATGTAGCTGCCAGAGATGGACTGATGTAGGCTGCCTAATGTAGGCTGCCTAATGTAGCTGCCAGTAGCTGCCAGAGATGGACTGATGTAGGCTGCCTAATGTAGCTGCCAGAGATGGACTGATGTAGGCTGCCTCCTGGAGGTGGTAGAGATAGACTGATGTAGGCTGCCTCCTGTCGCTGCCAGAGATGGACTGATGTAGGTTGCCTCCTGTAGCTGCCAGAGATGGACTGATGTAGGTTGCCTAATGTAGCTGCCAGAGATGGACTGATGTAGGCTGCCTCCTGGAGGTGGTAGAGATAGACTGATGTAGGCTGCCTCCTGTAGCTGCCAGAGATGGACTGATGTAGGTTGCCTAATGTAGCTGCCAGAGATGGACTGATGTAGGCTGCCTCCTGTCCCTACCAGAGATGGACTGATGTAGGCTGCCTCCTGTCGCTACCAGAGATGGACTGATGTAGGCTGCCTAATGTAGCTGCCAGAGATGGACTGATGTAGGTTGCCTAATGTAGCTGCCACAGATGGACTGATGTAGGCTGCCTAATGTAGCTGCCAGAGATGGACTGATGTAGGCTGCCTCCTGGAGCTGCCAGAGATGGACTGATGTAGGCTGATGTAGCTGCCAGAGATGGACTGATGTAGGCTGCCTAATGTAGCTGCCAGAGATGGACTGATGTAGGCTGCCTAATGTAGCTGCCAGAGATGGACTGATGTATGCTGCCTCATGTAGCTGCCAGAGATGGACTGATGTAGGTTGCCTAATGTAGCTGCCAGAGATGGACTGATGGCCTAATGTAGCTGCCAGAGATGGACTGATGTAGGTTGCCTCCTGGAGCTGCCAGAGATGGACTGATGTAGGCTGCCTCCTATCGCTGCCAGAGATGGACTGATGTAGGCTGCCTACTGTAGCTGCCAGAGCTGGCCTGGTATAGGCTGTCCACTTAACGAAAGATAGAAATGGAGCGATGTAGTTTGTCTACTTAGGTTACTGGGAATTGAGTGGTGTGGGTTGTCTACTGAATATGGGGGGTGTTTATGTGCAGTCTATTAAAGGCACTGCAGTTGGTGTAATGCATTGCGAGTACCCTGCTGTTCATTTGGCTAAAAGGTTTAACTTAAGTTTCAGAAATATCAATGATCTGATATCGTTGGTCAGAGAGCCAAATCATTTCCAATAATGTTCCCAGTAGAAAGACGAGACACCAGTCGAACCGTCTGATCTGTTTCATATTTAGATCTGTGTATAAACATTCAGAGTGACACAAGAATATTTGCCAAGAGACATTCAACATTCCCATAGAGAAATGTCGCCTTACGTCCAGCAATATGTCAGCACCACTGGGCTTTTCTGTCTACATTTAACAATGTATATTTAGATGCAATCGAACATGTTATTTGTAGGACAGTTTCAGCATTCTTACAGCATTTGAACCCGGGGCGAACTTTCCCAAAATATTTATGGTAGACATGTTGAGGGTAGGGTATGGGTGACAAAGAATTTATCGATTTGATTTTCTAATGTGACCTGCACGGTAGTTAGATTATACCGCCTGATGCATGGTAGTTAGATTATACCGCCTGATGCACGGTAGTCAACCTATACCGCTTGATGCACGGTAGTTAGATTATACCGCCTGATGCATGGTAGTTAGATTATACCGCCTGATGCACGGTAGTTGGATTATACCGCCTGATGCACGGTAGTTAGATTGTATCGCTTGATGCACGATAGTTAGATTATACCGCTTGATGCACGGTAGTAAGATTATACCGCATGATGCATGGTAGTCAACCTATACCGCTTGATACACGGTAGTTAGATTATACCGCTTGATGCATGGTCGTTAGATTATCCCGCTTGATGCACGGTAGTTAGATTATACCGCTTGATGCACGGTAGTTAGGCTATACCGCTGGATGCATGGTAGTTAGTTTATATCGCTTGATGCATGGTAGTTAGGCTATACCGCTTGATGCACGGTGGTTAGGCTATACCGCTGGATGCACGGTAGTTGGGCTATACCGCTTGATGCACGGTGGTTAGGCTATACCGCTTGATGCACGGTGGTTAGGCTATACCGCCTGATGCATGGTACTCAACCTATACCGCATGATGCACGGTAGTCAACCTATACCGCTTGATGCACGGTAGTTAGGCTATACCGCTTGATGCATGGTAGTTGGGCTATACCGCTTGATGCACGGTGGTTAGGCTATACCGCTTGATGCACGATGGTTAGGCTATACCGCTTGATGCATGGTAGTTGGGCTATACCGCTTGATGCACGGTGATTAGGCTATACCGCTTGATGCACGGTGGTTAGGCTATACCGCCTGATGCATGGTAGTCAACCTATACCGCTTGATGTACGGTGGTTAGGCTATACCGCTTGATGCACGGTGGTTAGGCTATACCGCTTGATGCACGGTGGTTAGGCTATACCGCTCGATGCATGGTGGTTAGGCTGTCCCGCTCGATGCATAGTGGTTAGGCTATACCGCTTGATGTACGGTGGTTAGGCTATACCGCTTGATGTACGGTGGTTAGGCTATACCGCTTGATGTACGGTGGTTAGGCTATACCGCTTGGTTATGCTATACGGCTTGATGGTTAGGCTATACCGCTTGATGTACGGTGGTTAGGCTATACCGCTTGATGTACGGTGGTTAGGCTATACCGCTTGATGTACGGTGGTTAGGCTATACCGCTTGATGCACGGTGGTTAGGCTATACCAATTGATGCACGGTGGTTACGTTATTCCAATTGTTGCAGTGAGGTAGAATGGTTACATTTCACCGTTAATTGTAATGATTCACGGTAGTTAAGTTATTGCACGGTAACGTGGTGGTAACGTGGGATACTCTACTTCTCAGTGGTGTGGGTCTACAGTGGTCAAACTGTTCCGCTGCATTCATTGTACAATTAACAAATAACGTTTTCATTTCTCTCCTCGATTAAAAATACATTTCGTTTAATCTTCACCAATAATAAATATAATTGCAAAATAACAAGCGTTAGGGGGATATTGGTGATTTACAAACTAATAATGCGTTATGTAATGGCACGTTATTGAATCTTGAACAAAATTACTCAGTGAAATAGCCAACATCGTCAAATTCCGTTTATTCCCATATTCTTTCAAATCCCTTCATAAGTGGATTATTATACAAATCCTCTCTCAGTATGGGACGTAATTCGCGCCGGGCAATGATACAGCTGTTTTGGTATTACTTTACACCAGAGGGCTGCCACAATGCCAAATTGGCCATTTCCTTCCAAACTGCTTATTGCTGCTAGCAATCGTTTGCGCTACCTCTGCGCTAAAATATGTTTCGGAACTTGCACATAAAAATGTCCTGAGACGGTAGAAATCAATCTCTAATTACGAAGCATGTTTAATTTCCTATTTTACAGTTCATTAGTTGTAATTAGCCAACACTAACGATCTATTTCACGGTAGTCTAAACATTACTTTGGGTGGTTGTGGTTCGTCTTTGATGTCCACAGGTAGACTAATTCTGATATTGTCGTTTTATCACATCACAACCCGTGGTAGCCCAATCTCCAGCCAACCGCTGCATGGACAAAGACTGACATCGATACGGTGAAGAACGCAGTTAGTATGCCTACAAGATTTGACTTTAGCTCAAAATTGAAACTTTATTATTTGTATCAGTTATATTATAACCCAATATCGAGTGACACTGAAATATGAAATAGTGAGTGAGTGAGTGAGTTGGGTTTTACGCCGCTTTTAGCAATATTCCTGCAATATGACGGCGGGGGACAGAAATGGGCTTCACACATTGTACCCATGTGGGGAATGGAACCCGGGTCTTCGGCGTGACGAGCCAAAGCATTAACCTCCAGGCTACCCCACCACCCCGAAATATGAAATAATAAAAGTATGTTTTGGTGATAATCTCCATGTATCTATAAGCAGCCACGATGTTTGTTGTTATCGTTAGGAGGAATTTAGATGTCTAAAAAGAGTGGTTTGATGGGAGCAGGACCCGCGACTCGGAGTACAGATTCGTGAGAACTATTACACTTTGTCAGCATCTATCAGCACCATATTATTGCGGCTTGACAGTGTCACCAATGCGGTGATGTGATTTACATGGCGTTCAACTCACTCAGTGTTCCATCAGTCTTAGATGGTCTCAGATTCGTCCAGCTGATGGAACGCTATGTCCATTTGTTGGTGCACGTGGCATATACTGGGCTGCACAATGTCATCACACATCCTTGTTTCTGAAATGTTGTCAGTCATTGAGTACCACTGAAGAAAAGTGTGAGTGTGTGAGATTAGTTTTACTCCGCTTTTAGCAATATTCCAGAAATATCACGGCGTGGGACAGCAGAGATGGGCTTCTCATACTGTACCCATGTGGGGAATCGAACCTGTGTCTTCGGCGAACGCTGTAACCACTAGGCCCCCTGGAGAGAAGAACCAGGGCCAGACAACTTGTACTGCAACAAGTGTGTGTTTGAGTTTTAGGATATTGGACAATCATGACTATGTGGGAACTGATGAACTGTGATGTTTCGTGTATATAGTGTATATACATGTGTGTTTCATAATCATTTTCTATGGACATGCTATTCTATGGACTGTTAAAGTGTAAAGTACACCTATATTCAATAAGTAGGGTTAGGAATAATAAGTAATTAATAATCAGCTTTTGTGATCACTGTGGAGAGGCTTTAACTATGATCACAAATGTAAGTAGTAGTTTACCTATATCAAGTAACTGCTAAACAGTTATTTTCGAAAGGAGTTGCAATGATTGTATCATTAGTTGTCGGTTAGCCCTATCGCCAAGTGACATGCGCATTGGCCTATCGATGTACGAGTCAGTTCTGTCCGTAAAGTCGTGTTGGCTGGTCGTGCCCGTTGGTTGTCTCTCGCTGGTAATAAGCAAACGACATAGGGAACATAACAGTATATATATCTACGTCCGTGACCACAAAGCGATCTTATTTTTACGTTAATGAAATGTACAATACAAATATACTGAACATCATTGAAAACGCACCAGTCTAAAATTGTCCATATTTTCATCAGGATTTCAGCATGACAATGATCAATGGATATAACTAACATGAAGTCGAAGGGCATGTCCAGTTGAAAAAATGCTTTAGGAACAAATTCCTGTCCACAGTATGACTCTTAATTCCTAAATGCATCAACATGCAGCCACGCCATGAAAAAAGCGCGAATTTCATTCTGAAATCATACTGACTGTGACATTAAAAGCAGGTGTCTGAGAACCGATTCTCATTGCTTCACTAACGATTGTGAAACGAGGACAGAGATGCCGAGGTTAACACCTCACGAAAGAGAACGTGCACTCGGCATGATTCTGGTTGGCACCAGCAGCAGGGATATTGCTCGACAACTTGGACTTGGCCACTCCACCATCGTTAGGCTTCATAGACGACATCAGTAGACAGGCAGCACCCGTGACCTTCAATGACCTTGGCAACAAAGTGTTACGACGCTCCATCAGGATCGCCATATTGACCTTGTCTATATCAGTGATTGAACACTGCCGACTGCCAGGACTGCTGCACTAGTTCAAGGTTGACGTGGGGGTGATCAGCGCTGACTCCATGCGACGCCGTCTACACGCTACAGGGCTCCATGCTCGACGTCCTTACGTTGGACCAATTCTGACTGACAGACACCGTAATGAGCGTATACAATGGGCTAGCAGGCATTTTCAGTAAAATTACAACAATGGCATGGTGTGGTAGTCACTGACGAGTCACGTCTTCATCTACGTAATGCTGACGGCCGATAACATGTTTGGTGTAGACGTGGTGAACGTTATGCTGTGTGTGGTTCAGACAAACCTTTGGGTGGTGGGAGTGTCATGGTCTGGGGTGGAATAAATTACAATCACAGGACTGCCTTCATGTCTGTCAAGGGAGAGTTAATGCCCTTTATTACCGTGAGCAGATTCTTCAGAATCACATCGTATCTGTCTTCAATCACCACCAAGATGTCCATACTTTTCAACAGGACAACGCACGGGCACACACAACAAGACTTTCCATGCAGTATCTGGCCCAACAACACATCCAGGTTATTCATTGACCAGCACAGTCGCCAGATGTATCCCCCATGGAGCACTTGTGGGACGAAATTGGTCAAAGTCTTTCGCGGCGACAACAGATGCGAAACATCCGGGAACTTGAGGCTGCACTACTGCAGAAGTGGGATGCCATCCTCAAGAACTCTATTCGGACGCTTATTGGCTCAATGAGGAGACGTTGAACTGCATGTGTCAATGCAAATGGCGGTCACACGCGATATTGACTTTTCGATTTGACCCCACGTGTGTTTGATCCTTTCTGACTGTGGAACATTTCAATGAATGAGCGTCTTTTCTGTGTTGTTGTTTTTGTCAGTCGTCCATCTGTATATCAATTCAATTCCTTACACGTGCTTTTAATAATCTGAACTTTTATTAAGTGGTGCGGTTTAAATGATGGTCAGTATATTACGAATGTCTTGTAACGGAGGTTTTTAACAGGCCACGACCTACTATGCAGCTAATCAACACACGGAAACAGATAGTGGGTTGTTTGGTGTATTGTGTGGTTATTTCAGACTATAAACAGATAGTGGGTTGTTTGGTGTATTGTGTGGTTATTTCAGACTATAAACAGATAGTGGGTTGTTTGGTGTATTGTGTGGTTATTTCAGACTATAAACAGATAGTGGGTTGTTTGGTGTATTGTGTGGTTATTTCAGACTATAAACAGATAGTGGGTTGTTTGGTTATATAAACAGATATTGTATTGTGTGGTTATTTCAGACTATAAACAGATAGTGGGTTGTTTGGTGTATTGTGTGGTTATTTCAGACTATAAACAGATAGTGGGTTGTTTGGTGTATTGTGTGGTTATTTCAGACTATAAACAGATAGTGGGTTGTTTGGTGTATTGGGTGGTTATTTCAGACTATGTTTAAATCATACAACCAAAGAACACCAAATGAACATGAATATTGATGAGACACGTGACATGGTCCTAACCACGTGGTCGGTACCGCACTGGTATCATGACCTCCCAGACCTGTTGGACCGTGCTAATGTCACGACAGCCCACTACAGTTGGGTGGCTGGGTGATTAATTTGAGGGCTGATCGTCGCATTGAATATTTCATAAATTAGTTATATCAAGACGAGTCAGTTGATTGTGCGGATCCTAAAACGGCTAAGGGTGTGTGTGTGTGTGTGTGTGTGTGTGTGTGTGTGTGTGTGTGTGTGTGTGTGTGTGTGTGTGTGTGTGTGTGTGTGTGTGTGTGTGTGTGTGTGTGTGTGTGTGTGTGTGTTTTGTGTTAACTATGTCATAAGACGGCCATGAGTATTTCTGTAAAGATACCTTGACCGCCCTATTCACTGTTGCGATAGGATCTGTACAAGATACATTAATTTACCAAGCTTGCAGGGTCGACAGAAAGAAATACTCCTATAATATATTTACAATTCCCGTTTCCACTTGATGATATATTTATGTCATAAAAAAGCATCCATTTCATCTGCATCACTGCCATCAACGCCATTTAATTGTCACATGGTAATGCTTCCTTCCGAGCTTTACATTCTCGCGAGCACATACGCAATCCTGATTCAATGTGGATTCATCTGTATGACATCATTGATCGATGAATTCTTAATGTTTAACAAAAAACACCCCTTACCTTCTTAAACACTTGCCTGTATGGAAATGACATACACTGCCCCGCCCTAACCCGAACGCATAACAAACTAACTCACGCATTCATGTTTCTTGTTTTATCAAAATAAAGACCAATTTGAACTGACAGTTATACACAGGCTTTCATCGTCATCAATCAATCCCAAACACTGGAGTTTTAATTTTAATTCAAGGTCTGTGTATCAAAGTCGTACAGTGAAATGAATTGACTAGATTATTTTGGACATTCATAAATATGATTGAGTTAAAAGAATGAGTCTTGCTAAATTAGAATCCTAGCTTAAGCGAATCATTCAGCATGAAGATACGTATCGACAGGGTATGCGCTTTGTGACCAGCTGATTCGGGGAAATTAGCATACTTTTGAATTATGAATTTTCCGCAATTTCGTTCGATGGATGTATTTGCATACGCTGTATTTTGATAAAACGCAATGGGTATAATTACATATTTCTGGTACTAGTAAAATATTTGGGACAATTCAAAGGGTAATTTATGCTTTATCAGTGGGCGCTTTTAACGCATGACATGGTGCTATGCAAATGTACATACAGAGACGGCGAGATCTGTAACAGGTCTATTGATGATCGACAGCTGTCACTCGATGTCTATTACAAGACATGCAAGTCGATTATTTACTTGGCGATCTGGACCGATGATTGGCCTTATACATTCATATCGTATTTGTACAGGTGATTAACTTTTTAAGCGTGTCTATTTGTGTATGAATGCGCCTAGAGATTGTAACTTTATCATTTACATGTAAATGTTTAGTTTTTTCGATAGTTTAATCCCCACACCTATTTTATTATTGTGCACTAATTGAGAGTTCTGTTTAATTATTCTGTCGAAAACTCACTTATCATTAAGCCGTTGTAGATGGAAAACAGGAAAAAAAGAATCGAAAACAAACTTGAATCTCGATATAATAACATTAAAAAGCCACATATACATGATTATTGGAATGCACTGAATTTAAACGCACTCAGTGTCGTGAGCCTGACTTGTGAGCAGCACTGAAGGTTTAATAAATAGCTGACATTCTTTTTTACTCTGGAATTGCACATTCTAAATGATGATTAACACCAGCTTGAATAATACCTATGTTTTCATGTCGGTTCAACTAGATTTCCCGCAGTACAATGGTGTACTGGTCACCACAAACTTTATCACAAGGACAAAAGGTGAGTGAGTGAGTTTAGTTTTACGCCGCACTCAGCTATATGGCGGCGGTCTGTAAATAATCCAGTCTGGACCAAACAATCCGGTGATCAACAGCATGAGCATCAATCTACGCAACTGGGACATGTCAGCGGGCCTGACCGCCCGATCCCGTTAGTCGCCTCTTACGTCAAGCTTGGGTTACTGAAGATCAATTCTAATCTGGACCTTCACGGGGTGGACGAAAGGTTGCAAAATAGCACAACGTACGTAGCAATAACTGATAATTCATCTTTCATCTGGACATATATCGATTACCAAACACATTTATTTCCTTCAATTATTGGTAACACGTGCATTGGAAAGTGAATAGACTGGGGACAACGTGTGTTATATGTTCCAACACAAACAATTGTCCTTTCACGTGGTGAAATGCACAGTCCGCCATAAGAGTGAGTGAATGAGTATGGTTTTACGCCGCTTTGAGCAATATTCCACCAATATCACGGCGGGGGACACCAGAACTGGGCTTCACACATTGTACCCATGTGGGGAATCGAACACAGGTCTTCAGCGTGACGAGCGAACGCTTTAACCACTAGACTATTCCACCGCCCCTCCGCCATAAGAAGCAAACGTTAGGTGTTTGAGGCTGGACATCCAGACACAAACGTTCTGTACAACAAGTGGTCCCTGTTGACATTCGTCACAAGAAAGACCGCCTCCGTGGTGTAGTGGTTAGAGCGTCCGCCCGGAGAGTGGAAGGTCGCGGGTTCGATCCCCGACCGCGTCATACCAAAAGACGTTAAAATATGGTACTTGTTGGTCCCTGCCTGGCGCTCGGCATTAATGGGTACAACAAGGACTGGTCGGCTCGGAGTCAGTATAATGTGTCTGAGTGGAATATTCATTCTTCACTGCGGCATGGTATCTCAGTTGGCTAGCACTATAAAACCAGCTTAAGTCTGGGCTAGTACAAGCAGCCGCACATACACATACACACGCATGCACGTCGTCATATGAGCGAAATATTCTCAAGCACGACGTTAAACTCAATTTCACCTCAACTCGTCACAGGAAGGTGCCCTACTTGTGGCAGTCGAACCTTATTTACAACATACAGTTGTCACTGACATACCTAACAAGCTAACACACACCTTCCACAGCCGGTTTATGAAATTATCCTAAAATTATGTCACAAATTATATTCTAAAACGTAAAATCCAACTTTCGAGTCTTCTTTACGAAGATACTACTTGGAATCAGGATCAAATCTGCCATATCTGCTGCCAATATGAACCTTAAACAATATTATTATATATCCCAACCAACTTTTGTCATCTCCGGGGCAAATGGTAAAGCCAGACTTTAACCAAACTTACGAAAACAGAAACCACCCTACTAATATATCAACAAGAATACAATCATTTAAAAAACACATATGACACTTATAAATCAATATATACAGATGGATCCAATGATGGTGACGCAGTTGTCCTTGGATCCAGAACAACATCTCTGCGATTACCAGATAACAGCTCTATTTTCACTGCAGAAGCCAGTGTCATGTGGACTGCTGTAATATATATCCATAAACAGTCCAGATATAAACAAAATATACTATTTGCAGACCTTTTGTACCTTCAAGCTATTAAATTATTTCCACTTTTAATCGAAATCATTGAATTATGTAACGCTATTACTACTGACCTATACGACAGCCAAGTAGGAATTGCTGGTAACACAATGGCCGGTTCTGGTGCTAAGGCAGCACTCAACAGATCTGTGACACCACTTTTCATCCTATACTCTGATTACACAACCGTGATTAGGTCTTGAGTAGGACACTCAAGTGGGTATAAATAACGTACATGAAATTCAACCTAGTGTCGGTGATACCTACTTGGGCTGTCAGTCCAGATTTGAAGAAGTCCTCATGCGACGATGTCGTATTGGCCATAGCAGATATACACATGACTATTCGTTGAAAGGTGAAAATCCTCCGTTTTGCATCCCTTGTGATGAAAGAATCACAGTCAGGCATGTCTTGCTTGACTATTGATTTGTCCATTACAAAGGATCAATATTTCACAGTTTCATCCTAAAAGGATCTTTTTAATTTGGGTCCTCCCTTAATTCTTTGTTTTTAAGAAATAAAAGGATTTAATTCATAAATGTTAACCATGTATTGTCATTAATAATTTCATTTTAAATGTGGTCGAATGAATAAATAACTATGATTGTGAGTGGATATACCCTCAAAAGGGGTTGAAATTGTGTAAAATAATTGTCCTCCGGATAGGGTACATAAGACCACATTCAATGTATATGTTTATCATTGCCAGAAGTTTAATCGTAGGTTTTTTGTTATGTTAATGTTTGGCTAATTTGCTCAAAATTCTCCAACACTTTGAAGGTATGATGTAAATCGAGCTAGGGTCCATGCAGGTAGCAAAAGTGCTTTAAATCCGCATGGTCACTAGTGTGGTGCTCGACCCTCAGTTTCTGGTGAACCGCAGTCCGTTTGTATATTGTGTTGTTCTCCATAGTGACATATATTTATAACAGCATGCTAGTCCTAACTTAGTATCTGAGATACCCTAGCATTTTTACTGCCCATCGACGACAGGTTTTTCTGTTCGAATTTTATTGATCTTTAATTTATAAAGTGGTCTCGTCACGATATGGCTGAAATAGTGCCGATGTGACGCTGAATATTAACTCACTCACTCACTCTGAGTTGGTGTAATATGAAAACAGGTTTGAGTTGAGGTGTTTTACTTGACGTGTAACAACAGGATCAACGAAATACAACTGTCCTACGTTAGTAAAACTGTAATATTAACTGAGCTACTAAAATATCGTTAACACAAGCACTTCTCCTTCGATTAATTGCGTAGATCGATGCTCATGCTGTCGATCACTGGATTGTCTGGTCAAGACTCGATTATTTCCAGACCGAAGCCGTACAGCTGGAATATTGCTTAGTGCAGCGTTAAACAACAAACAAATAACCCTCGGTTATTTAGTTGTTACATATGGGGTGTATGCAGTGATCAACAAGCTAGAGTTATTAACAGCTGGGGTATGTGTGTGACGGAGATGATAAATAAGCAGTCACTCACTCACCCAGCAGCTGGGTATAATAACGATGGGTAAAGGCAGGCTGTCCGTGCCTGGGATCCCCGTGGGTAGTGGAGTGGGTACATCAGGTACCGCCCCACCCAGCCCCTTACTCTCCCGTTATACAGAATATATTTGTGCAAATAATTATGATCATCATATCAGTGAGAATATAGATATAAGTCCATGAATATTACGTGATATTCATTTGCCGGAAGATTAAGCTTACTGCGGGTCGTATAAGAAACAGTGTCGATAATTTCACAACAATAATTTCTATCCACTTCTCTGTTATAAAACATTTATTATTAATGTTTTCATTTGTTGAAATTTCATTTATTTGTATTAAAACAAAATTTCATAACCTCAATATTCGCACCTGTATGGGTCACGGTACATAGAACGGTGTTTTTACCGGTCTCTCGTTTCGATACACAGGAACAAACTGATGTAAATAAAAGTTGGATGTTCCCGCTGTATCTTCACCCCCTTGGTTCGCCGCATTTCCCCAGCACGTACAATCTGTCACCACGTCTCTCAGATACCACCCTGGCCGTCTTTGATTGGTAGATACCAAGTAAAGTCATCTATAAAACGTAATTGAAAAGGCGTACAGTTTATCCCTTGTCCTACTCCATCAAGGACAGATCGACATAGCTCTACTAATCTTAACACCTCGTGCTCAGGTACAAAATATAAGACACTCCTTTTAACGACAGTTTAATCATTGGCAACCTGAATTAATAGCAGCCATTTTGTGGAGCACATGTCAATACTATCAAAATTCTCTAAATTTCCCCTTTGTGTTGTGTATAAAGAGACTGGAAGCTCAAAATAACTATTGCCTTTTACTATTCCAGAGAAGAATACAACGAAAGTGATAAAAATAATTATAGCCCTTAATTAGCAATTTTGAAAGTATACGGGCGGAATTCTTACCAGAACTGAAGAATTTCTACTGAAGATATCTAATCTACATTCATCAAACACTTAGCTTTCCTCACTCGTATTCAAACATAACGGCTAGCGTCAGTATCACGTAATCAACACAGTCTAAATAGCCCATGGCAATATTTATAAACGCGCCTACCAGTGTTACTATAAACAATAGCCACCTGCTGCCTAGGGTCAGATGATATCGTATCCAGGGATGACCAGTGGATAGTCTTTAACAACATTATGTCACTGGCGGCCATATCAAACGGATATAGATGTAATTAAACATTTGTCTGCGGGAATGTATTTCACAGGTGAATAAAGTTGTCTATTTCATGTTTATTGCATGTTTCATGTTAGATACAATGTTCCCACATGTACATAACACAAAAATAACATTGAAACAAAACCACTCTTGGCGAAGTTGGATTTTCTTTCAAATGTATCACAATTATCATTTAAAAATGTATTTACGAAATTAACTATTTATTAAGAGTTGACATAATTCTGTTTCAGAGACGATATGTCCGGTTAGATAAACCCACTTCTTGAAGGGAACCCTCAAAATCTTTGCTGAGATTTGGATGAGGATAGCCTTTGAAGAACTGAGAAGGGATGGGGTATAAAATGGAATGATGGCGTTATAAGCTCTGGAGCCGTGAATTAGAGACCAGTTCTGTGATTACCAGATGTTGTTGACGTCGGCAGGTTGTTTTATGAGTTATGTTATCTCTTGTGTTTTTGAATATTAAATATATTTATGTACCCTTAAATAAATGTATTTACTTGTGATGACGATTGATGGTCGCCTGTACTACATTCTGTGCCAGTTCGGCAGAAGGAACACCCCTTATTAAACTCCACATGTATGGAGATATGATGCTTCGGCCGAGCAGTCTATAACAACACCGCTTATATCCAGACTTCACGTGCCAGGATGCCATTTTCCTCTTATTTCGTCCGTGTCCGGTTTGACCGCTGGAGCAAAACATTGGCGATTTGTTTCAAATAAAATCCCCCTCCGAATCAATACTCCCCATTACCGTGCCCTGTGACTGAACGGGGCTTGCTCGCGAGTTACCAGGAATCGAGGTTTCAATTTCGCTTGCCATTTTCAATCATTGTAGGACATTACGCCTGCTTGATATGCATAGGAGAGGTAGCGATTGCATGTTGATTTCACAGAAATGAGCAACTTGTAGTCAATTTCACATTGCGGTCAATCATATTGCATTTTTAGCTCTTTAGCCCTTTGCCTGACTATGAAATCGAGTTAATATCCTTGCCATGGTGAATACAAACTCATTACAGGTTAATATAAAGCGTCCTTGTTGGTTACTGTCGGCAGCCACGGGGTAATGTGATTGTCCCTATCAAAGACGGGGACACACGGTTCCATATTAAAATCTAATTCGGTCTGAAGAGAAAGAAACTAAATCATTTCGTTTGATTTTACTTAATACTTTCAATTTCATACCGCATTCTAACCCCCTCATAGCTTGGCCTGGAAGCATCTTTAAATGAAACATTATTCTTTTGTCGCGCATAACATCATTAATCTCTCAAGTAAAGTAGCTTATACATTTTAATAAGATCCAGAACAGTTAGATGTGGTTTGAAGCAAACGGGTATGTTGACTTACAATTAGCTCGGCGTTAGAATGAAGAGAGTTGAGTTAGTGGTTCGCGTGATGAGATTACATTAAAGCGGGCTAGGCCGTCTTTGGATGGTTTGGGTCTGATGTTATCGGGACTGGAGTCATACATCATACGGGCAGTGTCGTGGCGGTGATAGACGGAGAAATTATGTAGATTTCAGAATGAAATGTCTCACAGGAGAAATGCGCAACAGGGTAGATAACAGATGCAGGGTGAGATGATGACGGTGGAGACGTGGTGTACCAAGCTGTTTTAGCACTGGTGTCTACCTTAGTGTGTAGTTAGTTTGGAGTGCGCGATTCTTGTATTGGGCTTACTTTGTGGGACCTTACACACATACACACGCACGCACACGCACACACACACCTTATCTGTATATACATCCCAAATAAAGAGATATATACATGTACATACATGCACATACGAATACACATATATACATATGTATTTATTCGTGTCTATCCATCTGGAAAATGGATTCAACTTTCAATAAAAACAAACATATTATAGATTTAGAGTCCTTTGACTTTTACTGTTTTATCTTATATACAAATCGTAACAATATTTTAAACATTTCACAATAAAATAATTTACAAAACAATTAAAATGCTCTGTCTAAAGCATCATGTGTGAACAAAATTGGGTATTGTTCCTCTGTTAACACGACCTTCCCAGGACATGTTACCTGGACCTGTTCATAACAGCACTGGGTGATTCTGCAAGTAGCATCGTGGGTCACATGTTGAAGACGCACGTGCATTACGTCAGTGGTTACCATAGAAACACCTTCATAATAAATATAGCACATTCGGAATATCGTAAAGAATGGCGATCAGTTCGAATACACCGAGCCATGCATGGGGTTAAAAAGTCCGAACGGCGAGACAACACTCTGCCCGCCCATGCTGGAATAGTTTAACAGGGAACCATAGATGCTTGTGGAGGCGGGGATAGCGACCCCAAATACAGGAGGTAGCATTGGTTTACTGGCAAACCTCATCTTCTCCAGCTCTGCTTCCTGGAGTCTCTTAGCCTTAGCTCTGCGGTTCTGGAACCAGATCTTTACTTGAGTTTCGGTGAGGTTCAAAGACGCTGAAAATTCGGCTCGTTCTGCTATAGAGAGGTACTGTTTTTGTCGGAACTTCCTCTCTAGTGCGAGAAGTTGGGCTGTTGTGAATGGCGTCCTTGGTTTTCGGTTGGGCTTATGTTTCCTCAGTGTCATAACTTTTGGAGGCGTGATTGGAGTGTGTGATACATGCTCTGAAAATGAGAAAATACACATAAGTATATATGTCATTTTTATCAAATCATAAAATTCACCTTTTCATATTTAGAAAAATAAGTGCAGTTACATAAATGATATTTTAAATGAAAACACGTTTCATTATGAGAACTGTTTTCCGGTTCTGATGCTACTGTCTAAATTATAAACAAAATAGAATGATAATACCCAAGGAATGAACTAGATTTGAAATTAGAAAAGAATAATATGTTATACATTAAACATTCCCACAATCTTATATGTTAAAACGCTACAGTTACTCCAAAGATTAAATCAAACTTATTATTTAGACGGATTTATTTGTCCGTATTAATCTTTCATAGCATCAATCAGATTATAAGTAAGGACGGCTCAGGTTTATGTTTTGCTCTCTTCTTTTGTCTTTTATCTACGCTCCTCAAAAACCAAATACCGAGGCCGCAAGCAAGGCGCCCCCTGACGAAAACAATCAGAAATCACAAGGCGCAATAAAGAGAGAACGCCAAAGGTATTTAAGTAAATTAGTTGTGTGGCAGATGTTATCAATTTAAAGAAAATATAAAAAGACAAACAGGAAATTTACTGGAGAGAGGCAAATGATCTGTGTAGAGCATTGTTGGCAGAAACAGTTTCAAATAAAGATTTATAAAAATGTAGTGCATGATCTGTTTCCTGGTGAGGCGCCGTTGCTGATATTTTTTCTTGGCTATTTAGCTGTACAATATTATTTAATAATTATTGTACATAAGTTTGGATTTCATTTCGTACAATATCATTTTGTTTTAACTACTGATACTAATATCAAAGGAATATATATATGCATTTTGGTTGACCGGATGACAGATAATGCAAGATAAATAATTAATGTATTGGCAGCAGAAACATTAATCAACGTACAAACAAGTTCACAAAGTACAGGTAAGAAATCGCACTTCTCATATTTTATGAAACACGCTCGTAGCAACTTAGTTAACAATAACGTTGATTCAAACAACTGGGATATAATTCGGGAGCTACTTTTTACAATAAAATGTGAACGTGAAAGCTTTCGATTTTGTTGTTACGTATATATAATACCTTGAATAAGGGTCATAATAGAATAAAGAAAATACGTTATAACGCCTAGGACGCTTTTCGTTTGTCAGAAGTGATAGTGGGAATTATTTACAGTTCTATAAAATATATTTTTAGGCTTAAAAAGAGGCTTCAAATTTCTTTGGACGACAAATATTTGAATTGTGTGTTTTTTCTGCAAATGTATAAGAACAAACATGAATATAAATGTACTTACTTGGCGTGAAAGTACCTGGTTTCAAGGGCCATGGCAGTTTGGTAACACATTCTGTGGCCCACACGGGGGAGATTGGGTTGGGGTGGCGGTCGGCTGTGGGGGATGTATTCTCCTTCGACGGGGTGGGTTCAGCACGGTTCAAAATACAGTCCATTCCAAATGGGTTGAGAGACTTGGGAGAAGTCTGAACTGTACTTGCCCGAACTGGCGTAACTTCCTCATCGCTACTCGAACTGTAATCGGACTTCTTCTCCACAGAAGAACGTATCAAAGATTCA
Organism: Haliotis rubra; assembly: GCF_003918875.1. Lineage (NCBI taxonomy): Eukaryota > Metazoa > Mollusca > Gastropoda > Lepetellida > Haliotidae > Haliotis > Haliotis rubra. The sequence goes on from NW_025767012.1 coordinate 643,055, forward strand.
ACACCAAATGTCAATTTCACTGAAGCGTCCGACTTAGCGTTGTCAATTTCATATGAAATGTCTTTCACATCCGCGGGACTGGGAGTCTGTCGCTCGCATTCACTGTCTGACGATACATCTGCCATCATTAATTCTCACTGACCAGTCCAAATAAATTGACCACAATCGATGACAATTGCACACTTTTCTCCAAGTTGTCAACGTCTATTTTTCAACGAGTAATGTCCTTTAGTCTTCTCCCGTAGTGTTTATATCGCATGCCGCTCGAGCTCGGATATGACGTCACCGCGGGCCGCCGGTATCTGATTGGTCCACGCAAATGAATTGATAGCTGTAAATGGCGATCGCCAAACGAGTGCTGATTGCTTCTCAATGAATAGACTGACAGCAAGTGACGGGTGATAGGGCCGCGATTAATTAACAAACGAACACTGTCAGATACAGCGCGGATCGCTGACTCGCTTTGCTAATGACATTAACTGGAAACCTTTGAACAAAGTAAACCGCCAGTCCTCTTTAGACGGGCGCTAGCTCATCTATCATGCACCATTACAAATTAAAGTTTATGGAGGCCCAAGTCTCACTAGACGCTAAATGATTACACCTAATGACAGACAGGCGCCAGAAAGGGGTAGCAAAGGGGTATTCAGGGTGTTTTGATGGGAGACGAGTGGTACCCGGGATTCAATCACAGATATATTATTTCCAAAGGTACAATTAGAGTCAATATTTACAGTTTCGAGTGGAATTAGGGCTCGTAAAAAGCCGGCAAATTGCAATTATTCCGACCATAGTGTAAATGTAAATGTTAAATCTTTTACACTTGCACCTTTATAAATTAGTTGTTCTTGTTTTTCCGGTCAATTGAAATTCTTGAAACTGGAAATTTATCTGATAATTTGATAAGATGGTTTACCAGAGACCGAGTATGTACAAATTAAAACGACATTAAGACGGCTTGACAAGTTTATTGACATCTGTTCGCTATACACTTCCCCTCGTAGGATTCCAAAACACTGCTATTATGTTGTCGTTTGTGGTAATATATATTAGCATAATTGTTGAAAGTAAATAAAGATAAGATAAAGTTGACTTACCCAAGCCACTAAACGATGGGAAAATAAATATCTGCAATTTCAAAATAAGTATGAAGTATTTAACTGGCATCGCCTGTAAATGTCCATTCTGTATAATTTGTTTTGTACAAAACACATGAAAAGAATGAATACACACACCACTATAATTCTTTTTCTTTGTAAACACTCGAAATTTATATATGTATACAGCTTTATATCAAATGTTGTAAGGGGCAGATTTAAGAAGATTTGTTTGAGTAAATGTTAATAATTAGGTTATATTAATCAAAACAAAACGAATACTTCAAACATTATGTTTCTTTTTGAAAATAACGAACACAGAAATTTGGAATTTACAAAAGTACGTTTATGATGTTGCTTTTTTCATAGTCGATTCAGCGTTTTGTACAAACATCTTTGTCATATATGCACTATACAGCATTTTGTACAAACATCTCTGTCATATATTCACTATACAGCATTTTGTACAAACATCTCTGTCATATATTCGCATTTCGCGCACATGTGCACATTTTGTAACTCTTACAAGATTTCTATGCAACAATTCACATTGTAACTTTTTTGTTAATTTTAAATACAACGGTGTTGAGAGACAGATGCATTAACAGACAATTAGAGATGGGTAGAGTCTAATGATATTTTATAGCTGTAATTATTTTCAAATTATCACTTTGTAAATGTTTACAATTCTTCTCTTCCCTTTTTTCAAAGAAAAACTCGTACATGGCGGCTGTAAACCAGTTATAAAATCGGTTAAGGTAACGTCAGTTTAATGCGTTTACAACCACCGCCAGACCAGCTAAGTATTGTAAGTGTATTTATTGTTAAGCGAGGCGTAACTCTGAGTCTTGCTATTAAAAGAGACATGTTTTACGATCCCTAATTGTTTACACAACAATAATTTAAGGATTACAATGTTGTTAGCGGGTAATAATGAAAACACTAATCACTCGCCAACAAAGTGCTAACGCAATTGGATGGTCCCAAATCTGTTTATATAGATGAACAAAGAGACGCCCGTCTCCCCGCTCCCCTCTCATCCTGACCCCAGCCGCTCCTGCGCACAGTTGACGCTTCCGAATTCTCGGTCCCCGGGGGGTGAACCCGAGATAAAAGGAAGCGCTGATTTTATCATTGGGGTATAAAGGGGCAAAATTGATATTGTAATTAAACCGATCATGAATCTAATTAGAGATGTCTCGTCTATAATGATTCGGGATATTAGTTGTTTTTGGTAATCAGCGTCTCGCCTGTTACTGAAGAAACACGACCACACGGTCATGTTTATGTATCAGGGTTGTCTGAACATCAGCTGATTATAAACACTGAGTGTCGACTTGGATTCAAGCGGTGTGTTTGAAATTCAAATTAGGCTGATGGCTTATTCTGATGGAGAACTCAAGAATGTTTATTCAATAGTAACGATTAGATCGTTACGTGATTAAGTTCTTTAATAGTCTAGATACTGGTAAAACACAATTGTCTCCAACGAAATTATATTGTAACATTGATATTTACAAAAAATAAGATACAGAAACCTGAAAATAATTCAGAGTATGTCCACGTTTATTACGTTAACTGAGCATGACACGCAAAATAAAATGTGCGAGATTCACTTGTCTCTGTATAAAGAACATAACTCTCGCCCTCTCAGCGGAGTTAATCCCGCCGATAAATTTATAGTACAAACCACATGCTAACAAGAACTTTAATAAATTTATGAACAATGGCAACAAATCCAAAATGGGAGAAAAAGCCCTTTAGAGGCAGACAACGGCCCGCCAAACCGCCATTAGCGACCATGTTGTCCGGCCACGGGAAACTTGTCGGCATGGCTCATTTAAACCAATCGCTTGCTTTTCTGGGCAATTGCACATCGAGTGTCCCTGGAAATCACAAAGAAAACAGGTACAACAGAAGCCCGGAAATCTACAAGTTGATACAAGAAATGTACATGAAATTGACAACACCTCAGAGGTAATTGCCCCACCTAATGATGCTATGAATCATATTTGATAAGTAATCGACACAAAACATATATACACTTTTCAAAACACCAGAAGGAACATGTAAGGCACGTGGACACACTTACTGTTGTACATTGGCCAATACCACATATCAAGGATTTAAATCATTATTAAATACAGAATGCCACCTGTCCGCCATTATAACCAGAGAATTACGCCGACTTCTATTTCTATTAAGATCATCCGAACTCACACAAGAGTAAATACGGATAGGTGGGAACGAAAACCTCTTGAAGAAAGAATATGCTTAATGTGTGACCTACATGTACTACGAATATCATTTTCTTCTAGAATGTCCCGCCTACCATAACTCAAGAATATGACATTTGCAACTGTATTACCGTGCTCAAACCATTATCAGGAAATGTAACTCTACACTACTAACATCTCAAAATACTATCTTGCTCAACAACTGTGACAAATTGATTAAGGAATCACTGTGTAAAAGGATAGTGTTTCTGAATGACTAATTACTGAGTTAAAGTGAATTTCTTGTCATCTTGTTATTGTTATTCAATTAATGCAGGTTACTTTTGTACGTAGGCTGTTGGCCTTCATACCGAAATAAGCTCTTCATTGACCCATACTTGATATGCCACAAATACTTCAAGCAAAATATGATTACCTATTTGAACATTTATTCCACATCTACTAACCGGAGATCAAAGACAGCGGGCAGCCGACGTCAGTGACAACAACTGTAACGAAATGATACAACCCCCTTAACTAAACCCTCAATCCAAGACATATCCTGAACGTAACAGATTCCCGAAGGGCAAATGAACAATCTGATAACGAAATGAACCATGGGTCTGTTGCAATGGAGACTAGAGTGTGTGGAACCAAGAAGGCTGTAAATGAACCCGGTGTTATCTGTAAACCTGGTAAAATCCCACGGGGCAGATCTACACCCCGATTGCCAAATTGCCCATGTGAGTATTGCAAATGGCGCAATGATGGCTCTTTGAATCTGGATCTGGTCCCGTCTCCTGGGATCTCCATCCCCTCTAAGTACAACCTGTGGGGATTTAGGGATGAGCACCAATACCCCGATGGATTGACCGGATTAATTATTTTGTTTGGTAATTAGAATGATACCTTTTAATTAGAAGCCGGCGTCTTTGAGTGTAATTACCGAGCTGTGAACGTGACGCAATCCGTTTGAAATTTTGATGAGCTTAAATTGGCAGTGAAACCGTTTCAAGATTTCAGATCTGATTTGTGAAATCTGTTGCTGATGGTTATTTATCCCACGGCGAAGGTCGCCAGAGATAAACGTTGGATGGAATTATTCTCCTATTGACCAGGATGCTGTTGAATAGAGCGAACCAGGTAACGAGATATTCATGATGTTGCGCTACCACTTGGACTGAAGAGTTATAGACAGCGATTTTCATATCAAGTAAATCAACTACATTTGTATAGATTTTATGAAAGAAAAACTCGCGGCTATGTGTTTTATCGTTCTGAGAACACCTGTCACTATTCGCCCGCCTTTAAGCCGAATGTCGCTGTCAGTTAATTAGGCTCGACTTCCGACATATACACAATGTGCACAGACCAATCTTGGTGTCACCTCAGTTTATGGTGGTGCAGCAGGGTTATTCCCCCTCAGCCCCATCGCTCCACACACACAACGCACGCACACACAACGCACACATACACACAACAGACGCGACACAGTCCACATACACACACTACACAGAAACACAAACACGTAACGTGTCTGTTCTCTGTCTTATCTCTGGCTCTCTGACACATTTAACCAAATGTTCACGAATGCTTTCATTGCGTCAGTGGTGTATATAAAACACAACTCACAATGAACAGTAAATGTTTCCGGAATAGAAATGTCATAAATCACACCCTCCACCAACATGAGTTTCTGATTACCCGGCTACTCGACATGCTCGTGTGTAGTCTCCCACGGACACCTCGGCAGTCTCTCAACACACCCTTTCCCTTTAACCCCTAGTTGTAAGCATAACTTCCACGCCCCACATTCCACGTAACCATAAGTCAAGACCCCTTCCACCACAGACAACATGCATACTAGCTAGCAACCTTGTCGCATACCACATTCAAATTGAAATAAATCGATGCTAACTCGCTGCTACATATACCATAAGTCAAGACCCCTTCCACCACAGACAACATGCATACTAGCTAGCAACCTTGTCGCATACCACATTCAAATTGAAATAAATCGATGCTAACTCGCTGCTACATATACCATAAGTCAAGACCCCTTCCACCACAGACAACATGCATACTAGCTAGCAACCTTGTCGCATACCACATTCAAGTTGAAATAAATCGATGCTAACTCGCTGCTACATACGGCATTGGTCTTTTCACGAGGAGATTAGGTACCACAGACTGTATCATGTACTGTAATAGGGATAGGAGGAAGTTGGAAATAAAGCGGGCTGGGAAAATTGACAATTTTGGTCAATTCTGTGTCAGGATGCATTCACATTAATCCACATTGATATACACAACACATATATTGAGGTCTTTAAATAGGTGTTTATTCCTTACTGGCCTCATCGATTACAGGTACATTAAACCTGTTTACTCGAACTTCGTATTACACGATGCAACGTTAATCCTTACAGCAGCACACCGCTTGTCTGTAACTACGGATGTGAAGATCCCGCCACTTAGAGTCTCGAGCCTTCTCTGTGTAGATTGATAATCTGAATTTACCATTCGATCTCAATGCTATCTCAAGAGCTGATTTTTGCCATATTAAAGTCTGGATTAAATCTCTTGATAGTCAATCCTGGTATAACGATCTGTATAACGACAGTGGTCAACTAAACGGAAATAAACTACGTACCTATCGGTTATTTAAATAATTATTAAAGCCAGAACAGTATGTACAGTATATAATTTATGGCAGGATATCTCTATATGGATTTTAAGTAGTTTTCGTGTCTCATCGGTCGTAGGGCCGGGTGGTCTACATTTTGTTATTGTGAATTTTATGAGATTTTAACATGTCAATTGTACGGGACACGTTAATGAACTATTTAACTTCTTCTTCTTCTTCTTCTTCTTCTTCTGCTGTGTAGTTCTTTACCCTCAAGCCTCCACTTTAACGTTGCCTTAGTGTGAAGCAGGAGAAGAAATATCGCAAGTATATGTCGGTGTTTAATTTCACAAAACACCAATGATGTGGCTCCATCTAGAACCGAAAATTTACTACGTTTAGCTTGAATTTTAATATACTATCAGTTTCCTACATTTTCAAAATGGATGAAAAGTTTCATTCTGAATATCACCAAGACGGGTTTTCGAGAACTAAGTCCTTAAAACTGCACGTCAGCGTTGGATCTCCGAGTGAAGAATGTGTTTGTAACCTGGAACTTTACAAGAAGGGGAAGAACGGGTGGCCCAGTATCCAAAATGGTCGCAAATCGTTGTGCTCCATCGGATTATGGTGTTGAGTCCCTGATTCAACATGCTTATATGTCTCAGTGTCACACTGAATCGTCAGTAGAGTGAGTGAGTGAGTTTGGTTTTACGCCGCTTTCAGCAATATTCCAGCAACATCACGGCGGGGGACACCAGAAATGGGCTTCACACATTGTACCCATGTGGGGAATCGAACCCGGGCCTTCGGCGTGACGAGAGAAAGCTTTCACCACCAGGCTACCCCACCGCCCCAATCGTCAGTGGAAGTTGCGAGGATGCTGGATAAAGTAGGACAGTACGTATACATGAGGCTGTGCGGTGTCGGGTGTCTGCGATGTAGTAGTCGTTGATGATACTGGTGCATTACGCTTCGCATCTCTGTTTAGTTTATACATCTGACAAGCTGACAGCTTTATGGTTTGCTAGACCAACACTGTGTTATCTGTATCATTAGTGTGGCCAGCACATGCCCGGCATGGCGGTCAGAGTGAGGAAGATGAACGCCAGACCACTGGTCAAGTGGTCAGCAGAATGATTAGTCTCTGGTTAGGTTACACATGCTAACTAGCTGGCGATTAAATCATTTTGACTGGCCAATACACCAGAGAACGAACAGCAGGTGGATAGACGGTAGGCATAATACACGCGGATACACCGCCGAGGGTATAACGCTGGGTTTCCTTAGCTTAAGCAACATCGCAGCAGTCGGCAGTGGTGGTGCTGCAGGGGACGATAGCTCACCTACAGGACCATCCACGCAAAATACAAAAAAACCCACCACCACAACGGCTATCTTGGAAAATAATTTGTTGCTATATTCAAGAAACACACAATTTTTGTTGTTGTCCCATGTGGGGTTGATATTGTTACATGGTGTATATAGACACGTTCAACTATCGTTATCTTGATATTGTTACATCGTGTATGTAAACACGTTCAACTGTCGTTATCTTTATATTGTCACATGGTGTATGTAAACACGTTCAACTGTCGTTATCTTAATATTGTTACATGGTTATGTAAACACGTTCATTTATTGTTATCTTGATATTGTTACATGGTGTATGTGAACACGTTCAACTGTGATTATCTTGATAATGTCACATGGTGTATATGTATACACGTTCATTTATTGTTATCTTGATATTGTTACATGGTGTATATGTAGACACATTCAACTATCATTATATTGATATTATTACATGGTGTATGTGAACACGTTCAACTCTCGTTATCTTGATATTGTTACATGGTGTATATAGACACGTTCAACTCTCGTTATCTTGATAATGTTACATGGTGTATATGTAGACACATTCAACTGTGATTATCTTGATATTGTTACATGGTGTATATAGACACATTCAACTCTCGTTATCTTGATATTATTACATGGTGTATGTAAACACGTTCAACTCTCGTTATCTTGATATTGTTACATGGTGTATATAGACACGTTCAACTCTCGTTATCTTGATAATGTTACATGGTGTATATGTAGACACATTCAACTCTCGTTATCTTGATATTATTACATGGTGTATGTAAACACGTTCAACTCTCGTTATCTTGATATTGTTACATGGTGTATATAGACACGTTCAACTCTCGTTATCTTGATAATGTTACATGGTGTATATAGACACGTTCAACTCTCGTTATCTTGATATTGTTACATGGTGTATGTAAACACGTTCAACTCTCGTTATCTTGATATTGTTACATGGTGTATATATTATTACATGGTGTATATAGACACGTTCAACTCTCGTTATCTTGATATTGTTACATGGTGTATATGTAGACACATTCAGCTCTCGTTATCTTGATATTATTACATGGTGTATGTAAACACGTTCAACTCTCGTTATCTTGATAATGTTACATGGTGTATATGTAGACACATTCAACTGTGATTATCTTGATATTGTTACATGGTGTATGTCGACACGCTCCACTCTTGAGGTTATATCGAGACTGTGTCCATGTCTTCTCTTATCTCTCACTCGTAAGTATGGTTAAAGCGGGCTGTTTCATCCAACATCAGTCGGACTTAATATCTTGATGGCCTGTTTTCAGTTCCTTAGGGCGTGCCAGAAACACATTATCGTGGGTTCGAATCCCGATTATGATTATATTTCTACGTTTGTCCTCACTTGTCGGTTTCTTTAATGAAATATATCTGGTATTTGTTACGGAATGCTCCCCTACTTCAGAATGGGTCCCCTTAGATATATACTGCTCATTTCTTTCAGTATTTTGATTCATACAGTGATCGCTATTTATTCCAGAAGCCAGAGGGGCGGTGGGGTAGTCTAGTGGTTAAAGCGTTGGCTCGTCACGCCGAAGACCCGGGTTCGAATCCCCACATGGGTACAATGAGTGAAGCCCATTTCTGGTGTACCCCGCCGTGATATTGCTGGAATATTGCTAAAAGCGGCGTAAAACCAAACTCAGTCAGTCAGTCAGTCCAGAAGCCAGAGAAACCTGGGACTCTCCTGGCACTGCAGACCTGACTGAAACACTCAGCAAGGTAGCCTCGTCTCATGGCACCGATGAAGACTGCTTGTGAGAAATTACGATCTCGAAAATTAGTCATTTCCTTTGTAATGGAGCAAATTGTTTCAGAACTGCATGATAGGATAGAGCCAAAGGAAACAGTTCAATTTGAACGAAGAAGGTTTCACAGACAATTAGACTTAGCGGAATAAATCATAGTGGCCACCTCAGTGAGTTCGAGTGGCATTTGCAGTCGTACGGATCTTGATACAACCACAGTTAGTCGTATATTGATTTTGGCATTACAGTTCAGGAGCGATAAATTTTCAATTTTGGACTTAACTGGTAAATGAGGCTTAGGCCTCGCACAATAAATTTGTCGTCTACAATTCCCGTATTTATTTCGCGAACCACGCTGCGTAGCCGAATGAGCTAATACGAGAGCAATAAAATTCCTGAAGCGATCTCCCACCATGACGTCGTGTGATTGCGTCACGTCCTTTGTTCAAAAATTGGCCGAAGGATTTTCTTTATGGCAATCTCCCGCAGTCCCGGAGAGAGCTGGAATATTAGATAGGCAAATTTCCTTACTTTCTGGTCACGGGTTTGAAGGGAAACATCCGCTCATTCAGAAGTTTAGATTAATTTATATGACTTGATTGTCGTTTTTTTATTGCCATAGAAACAATTTCCCATTGAATATGAATCTGAGGTGAACCACGGTGAAAACAGACCTCCGATTATAACATACGGGTTTCCACACGACTAAGTAAGATTACTGTAAACGTTATTCCAGAAAGCTTTCAGATAACTTAATCCGAAAATTACTTTTAGGGGTGGCGGATGTCAACATGCGGCCCTTGATGAAGCGAGAAATATCTGTTCACGTGAGACGGCTGGGCAGCAGTGACCGTTTAGACTTAAAACCATGCTGCATTAGGCGAAAATGAAAGTAATTATTTTATTATATTCATTTTGAACAAGCTGTGTTGCGTTAATACGCTGTAGGCGTAAGCCCATATTCCTGATGGCAGTAATAATTGCTGTACAGACTAGGAGCATAGAATAATCTGTTTTCTCTTTGATATTTATATGGTGTGATGATGTCCTTATGTTGTAACAGGCAAGCGTTGTGACGTCATTTATAGTACGAATAAAAGAATGCACACAGGAATATCTTGAACTGTACATGTTATTGCAAATTAATCTTTGTTGTTGACCCTCTTCTCAACTTAACCCAGTTTGAGGGTAAAGTTCAACACCCAGTAATTGATGAGAAAATAATTAAAGGAGTTTAATTGATCAATACATGTGATTGTCGTGCGTCCTTGTATTTGTTTAAAGCAACTAGATTACTGTACCTGCCTGTTTGTGGAAGCTTAGGTATTATGTGAACAAACGTCGTATCTTATTGTCAACTTAAGGAATACGTTTATGTATATGACTGACTGACTGACTGATGACTGAATAAATAAATAAATAAATAAATAAATAAATAAATAAATAAATAAATAAATAAATAAATAAATAAATAAATAAATAAATAAATAAATAAATAAATAAATAAATAAATAAATAAATAAATAAATAAATAAATAAATAAATAAATAAATAAATATAAAGGATGATAAGGATTGATTTTGCAGTTGGATTCTTGCAGCCGATCCCCTTAGTCGCCTTTTACGACAAGCACGGGTTGCTGAAGATCATTTGTAACCCGGATCTTTACGGATTCTAGGTAAGATAGGTCCCACAATAGTAACGAACTGTTAATACTTAGCTCCTCTGACCACATTCTGGATTTTTTTCTCACAAAATATTTGATAAACACATACTCTGTAAGAGATTTCTCTGAACGTTTTATTCTACTAATATTTAACTTGTCTTGATCTAAAGGCGACATTTTCAAGGGATGAATATGTTGATGTTGATGTTTCAGCGATGTCCATCAGAGCTTGGTACTTTCAGGGGAGGACCAATAAATCTATCACGTCGGTCACACTGATTATCAGCAATAGATTTATGGAGGTCTACATACGCTATCAGTAACGTTATTGTTAAAGCGTATACACCTTCCACCTAAGGGATGTCGATTTCGTTATCGACAAGATACCCGTTGTATGTGGGAGTTATCCTAACGACATCTACATGTGTACATTTCACCTCAGGTGAAACTGGGGCTTGACGTAGAGTAATCTATTAGGTTGAAATAACCGTGCTGGTCATCGAAATGACCACTATAAACGATTAGCTCTGAATGCTTATCAGTCTGAGCAATTGGCATTTGCTCAATTTGATCATTTGTGATTGTTGATTGCATCATGGATATTCCAAGTTATGACGTCACTGAGATGCTATCGGGTGACGGCTGGGATAGTTGGCCATAGTTACCTTGTTGAGAAAATGTAGGATGTCATATTATGGTAGGCGAAAGTATTATTATATTATCATACACGTGTACTTAATCTTAACACTGAATACATTACCGGCAAATTGATGAATTATTAGTCAAATGCAACAACACACAACAAAAATTACATTCGTCACGTCGTTAAATGACAACAACATATCCATTCTTCATATTATATCTGAACATTAATAGTAACAAAATGTAAAGAAAATGAAAATATTTTGAAAATATTACTTCAAAGGTTAAAATCTCAACACTGCCAATATTTCATAACAGTGATGTCCCCACAAGATATTCGATTTATGATTTGAAAGTCCCACATAAAACTGCTATGACAGTGCATACTGCCACAATTTCCCACGGTGCTCTGACTAGATGTCTGTATCACCACCACCCAAGGATATGTTTCAATGTTGATTTCAGCGGGATGTCTATATCACAAGCCCGAGGACACTGTGTTTACATTGTGTGCTGTCAAAAAGCCATAATTGTGTGCATTTCAATGCCACTCAAAACCTCAAGGCAAGAGCTGCACCACACTAAATACGTCTTGATGAAGGATATGGCTTCTTGTCGCACAAGGATTACGTTTATGACTTCAGCATCAGTTAACCCTTCATGAACATGTTTGTACCTCTCTATCTTGACATGTTTCTACCACTCTATCTTGACATGTTTCTACCTCTCTATCTTGACATGTTTCTACCTCTCTATCTTTACATTTTTTTACCACTCTATCTTGACATGTTTGTGCCTCTCTATCTTGACATGTTTCTACCACTCTATCTTGACATGTTTCTACCACTCTATCTTGACATGTTTCTACCTCTCTATCTTGACATGTTTCTACCACTCTATCTTGACATGTTTCTACCACTCTATCTTGACATGTTTTTACCACTATATCTTGACATGTTTTTACCCCTCTATCTTGACATGTTTCTACCACTCTATCTTGACATGTTTTTACCACTCTATCTTGACACGTTTTTACTCCTCTACCTTGTTATGTTTCTACCTTGATGACCCGTGAAGATCCCTGGATTGAAATGCCCAGTATCCATCATATATTACCTGGACTGCATCCACCAGTATCCATCATATATTACTTGGATTGAATCCACCAGTATCTATCATATATTACCTGGACTGCATCCACCAGTATCCATCATATATTACCTGGACTGCATCCACCAGTATCCATCATATATTACCTGGATTGAATCCACCAGTATCTATCATATATTACCTGGACTGCATCCACCAGTATCTATCATATATTACCTGGACTGCATCCACCAGTATCTATCATATATTACCTGGACTGCATCCACCAGTATCTATCATATATTACCTGGACTGCATCCACCAGTATCTATCATATATTACCTGGATTGAATCCACCAGTATCCATCATATATTACCTGGATTGTAACCCAAGTATCCATCATATATTACCTGGCTTGAATCCACCAGTATCCATCATATATTACCTGGACTGCATCCACCAGTATCCATCATATATTACCTGGATTGAATCCACCAGTATCTATCATATATTACCTGGACTGCATCCACCAGTATCTATCATATATTACCTGGACTGCATCCACCAGTATCTATCATATATTACCTGGACTGCATCCACCAGTATCTATCATATATTACCTGGACTGCATCCACCAGTATCTATCATATATTACCTGGATTGAATCCACCAGTATCCATCATATATTACCTGGATTGTAACCCAAGTATCCATCATATATTACCTGGCTTGAATCCACCAGTATCCATCATATATTACCTGGATTGAACCCCCCAGTATCCATCATATATTACCTGGATTAAATGCCCCAGTATCCATCATATATTACCTGGACTGAATCCCCCAGTATCCATAATATATTACCTGGATTGTAACCCAAGTATCCAACATATATGACCTGGGTTGAATCCACCAGTATCCATTATATATTACCTGGATAAAATGCCCCAGTATCAATCATATATTACCTGGGTTGAGTCAACCAGTATCCATTATATATTACCTGGGGTGAATCTACCGGTATCCATCATATATATTACCTGGGTTGAATCTACCGGTATCCATCATATATGACCTGGGTTGAATCCACCAGTATCCATCATATATTACCTGGGGTGAATCTACCGGTATTCATTATATATTACCTGGGTTGAGTCCACCAGTATCCATTATATATTACCTGGGTTGAATCCACCAGTATCCATAATATATTACCTGGGGTGAATCTACCGGTATCCATCATATATTACCTGGGTTGAATCCACCAGTATCCATCATATATTACCTGGGTTGAATCTACCGGTATCCATCATATATTACCTGGGTTGAATCCACCAGTATCCATCATATATTACCTGGGTTGAATCTACCGGTATCCATCATATATTACCTGGTTTGAATCTACCGGTATCCATCATATATTACCTGGGTTGAATCCACCAGTATCCATCATATATTACCTGGGTTGAATCTACCGGTATCCATCATATATTACCTGGGTTGAATCTACCGGTATCCATCATATATTACCTGGGTTGAATCTACCGGTATCCATCATATATTACCTGGGTTGAATCCACCGGTATCCATCATATATTACCTGGGTTGAATCTACCGGTATCCATCATATATTACCTGGGTTGAATCTACCAGTATCCATCATATATTACCTGGGTTGAATCTACCGTTATCCATCATATATTACCTGGGTTGAATCTACCGGTATCCATCATATATCACCTGGGTTGAATCCACCAGTATCCATCATATATTACCTGGGTTGAATCTACCGGTATCCATCATATATTACCTGGGTTGAATCTACCGGTATCCATCATATATTACCTGGGTTGAATCCACCGGTATCCATCATATATTACCTGGGTTGAATCTACCGGTATCCATCATATATTACCTGGTTTGAATCTACCAGTATCCATCATATATCACCTGGGTTGAATCCAACAGTATCCAAAATATATTACCTGGGTTGAATCTACCGGTATCCATCATATATCACCTGGGTTGAATCCACCAGTATCCATCATATATTACCTGGGTTGAATCTACCGGTATCCATCATATATTACCTGGGTTGAATCCACCAGTATCCATCATATATTACCTGGGTTGAATCTACCGGTATCCATCATATATTACCTGGGTTGAATCTACCGGTATCCATCATATATCACCTGGGTTGAATCCACCAGTATCCATAATATATTACCTGGGTTGAATCTACCGGTATCCATCATAAATTACCTGGGTTGAATCTACCGGTATCCATCATATATCACCTGGGTTGAATCCACCAGTATCCATAATATATTACCTGGGTTGAATCTACCGGTATCCATCATATATTACCTGGTTTGAATCCACCAGTATCCATCATATATTACCTGGGTTGAATCTACCGGTATCCATCATATATTACCTGGGTTGAATCCACCAGTATCCATCATATATTACCTGGGTTGAATCTACCGGTATCCATCATATATTACCTGGGTTGAATCCACCAGTATCCATCATATATTACCTGGGTTGAATCCACCAGTATCCATCATATACTACCTGGTTTGAATCCACCAGTATCCATCATATATTACCTGGGTTGAATCTACCGGTATCCATCATATATTACCTGGGTTGAATCTACCGGTATCCATCATATATTACCTGGGTTGAATCTACCGGTATCCATCATATATTACCTGGTTTGAATCTACCGGTATCCATCATATATTACCTGGGTTGAATCTACCGGTATCCATCATATATTACCTGGGTTGAATCCACCAGTATCCATCATATATTACCTGGGTTGAATCTACCGGTATCCATCATATATTACCTGGGTTGAATCCACCAGTATCCATCATATATTACCTGGGTTGAATCTACCGGTATCCATCATATATTACCTGGGTTGAATCCACCAGTATCCATCATATATCACCTGGGTTGAATCCACCAGTATCCATCATATATTACCTGGGTTGAATCCACCAGTATCCATCATATACTACCTGGGTTGAATCCACCAGTATCCATCATATACTACCTGGTTTGAATCCACCAGTATCCATCATATATCACCTGGGTTGAATCTACCGGTATCCATCATATACTACCTGGTTTGAATCTACCGGTATCCATCATATACTACCTGGGTTGAATCCACCAGTATCCATCATATATCACCTGGGTTGAATCTACCGGTATCCATCATATATTACCTGGGTTGAATCCACCAGTATCCATCATATATTTCCTGTGTTGAATCTACCGGTATCCATCATATATTACCTGGGTTGAATCCACCAGTATCCATCATATATTACCTGGGTTGAATCCACCAGTATCCATCATATATTACCTGGGTTGAATCCACCAGTATCCATCATATATTACCTGGGTTGAATCTACCGGTATCCATCATATATTACCTGGGTTGAATCTACCGGTATCCATCATATATTACCTGGGTTGAATCTACCGGTATCCATCATATATTACCTGGGTTGAATCCACCAGTATCCATCATATATTACCTGGGTTGAATCCACCAGTATCCATTATATATTACCTGGGTTGAGTCCACCAGTATCCATCGTATATTACCTGGTTTGAATCCACCAGTATGCTTAACATTGGTTAAATCCATGACAGTCCATGGCATCAATCCATATCCTTCTGGTATTTCACGAGTTGAAGCGTTCGAGATATCTATCACATATAACTTGGGTTGAGCCAACAGTTAGTAATCCCATATTGAGTGAGTGAGTGAGTTTAGTTTTACGCCGCACTAAGCAATATTCCAGCTATATGGCGGCGGTCTGTAAATATTCGAGTCAATCCCATATTGCATTGCTGGGATCTAACGATATCTATCACGTATTACATAGGCTAATACCTTCAAAACAGCTTTCTTTCATAGCTTGATTTCAACCCAGAAATTGTCGGGTTACATATTACATAGCTTGGATCTGACAGCATGCATCACGCATTACATGGTTGAAACTTTCAATCTATAGCTATCTCTTATAAATTGGGTTGAATCCACAATCATCACATGCTGCATGGGTTGAATCCACAATCATCACATGCTGCACTGACGGGTTGAATCCACAATCATCACATGCTGTACTGACGGGTTGAATCCACAATCATCACATGCTGTACTGACGGGTTGAATCCACAATCATCACATGCTGACGGGTTGAATCCACAATCATCACATGCTGTACTGACGGGTTGAATCCACAATCATCGCATGCTGCATGGGTTGAATCCACAATCATCACATGCTGCACTGACTGAATCCACAATCATCACATGCTGAACTGACGGTTGAATCCACAATCATCGCATGCTGCACTGACGGGTTGAATCCACAATCATCACATGCTGCACTGACGGGTTGAATCCACAATCATCACATGCTGCACTGACGGGTTGAATCCACAATCATCACATGCTGCACTGACGGGTTGAATCCACAATCATCACATGCTGAACTGACGGGTTGAATCCACAATCATCACATGCTGTACTGACGGGTTGAATCCACAATCATCACATGCTGCACTGACGGGTTGAATCCACAATCATCACATGCTGCATGGACTGAATCCACAATCATCACATGCTGAATGGGTTGAATCCACAATCATCGCATGCTGCACTGACGGGTTGAATCCACAATCATCACATGCTGTACTGACGGGTTGAATCCACAATCATCACATGCTGTACTGACGGGTTGAATCCACAATCATCACATGCTGTACTGACGGGTTGAATCCACAATCATCGCATGCTGCACTGACGGGTTGAATCCACAATCATCACATGCTGTACTGACGGGTTGAATCCACAATCATCACATGCTGTACTGACGGGTTGAATCCACAATCATCACATGCTGTACTGACGGGTTGAATCCACAATCATCACATGCTGTACTGACGGGTTGAATCCACAATCATCACATGCTGTACTGACGGGTTGAATCCACAATCATCACATGCTGACGGGTTGAATCCACACGGCTGTTGAAATCCACAATCATCACATGCTGTACTGACGGGTTGAATCCACAATCATCACATGCTGTACTGACGGGTTGAATCCACAATCATCACATGCTGCACTGACGGGTTGAATCCACAATCATCACATGCTGCACTGACGGGTTGAATCCACAATCATCACATGCTGTACTGACGGGTTGAATCCACAATCATCACATGCTGTACTGACGGGTTGAATCCACAATCATCACATGCTGAATGGGTTGAATCCACAATCATCACATGCTGCACTGACGGGTTGAATCCACAATCATCACATGCTGAATGGGTTGAATCCACAATCATCGCATGCTGTACTGACGGGTTGAATCCACAATCATCACATGCTGTACTGACGGGTTGAATCCACAATCATCACATGCTGTACTGACGGGTTGAATCCACAATCATCACATGCTGTACTGACGGGTTGAATCCACAATCATCACATGCTGCACTGACGGGTTGAATCCACAATCATCACATGCTGCACTGACGGGTTGAATCCACAATCATCACATGCTGTACTGACGGGTTGAATCCACAATCATCACATGCTGCACTGACGGGTTGAATCCACAATCATCACATGCTGTACTGACGGGTTGAATCCACAATCATCACATGCTGTACTGACGGGTTGAATCCACAATCATCACATGCTGTACTGACGGGTTGAATCCACAATCATCACATGCTGTACTGACGGGTTGAATCCACAATCATCACATGGGTGTACCACAATCATCGGGTTGAATCCACAATCATCACATGCTGTACTGACGGGTTGAATCACAATCATCGCATGCTGTACTGACGGGTTGAATCCACAATCATCACATGCTGTACTGACGGGTTGAATCCACAATCATCACATGCTGTACTGACGGGTTGAATCCACAATCATCACATGCTGCACTGACGGGTTGAATCCACAATCATCGCATGCTGTACTGACGGGTTGAATCCACAATCATCACATGCTGTACTGACGGGTTGAATCCACAATCATCACATGCTGTACTGACGGGTTGAATCCACAATCATCATGCACTGCTTGAATCCACAATCATGACGACGGGTTGAATCCACAATCATCGCATGCTGTACTGACGGGTTGAATCCACAATCATCGCATGCTGTACTGACGGGTTGAATCCACAATCATCGCATGCTGTACTGACGGGTTGAATCCACAATCATCGCATGCTGTACTGACGGGTTGAATCCACAATCATCGCATTCTGCATGAGTTGAATCCGTCAATAACTATCCCATAAATACATCATTAGTCAGCTAAAACATAGTTGTCGATGATTGTAGCCCCGTTGAGTCTAATTCAAAGCAGTACAAGCGAAAAGAACCTTTCCAATCATATAAGCAATCGCTGCCAAAAGCAATGTCGTCTGTACGAATCCGACCATATCATAATCATGTCTCAAGGAATAACTATCAAATACTCATTTTTCGGGTTTCGTATTAACACCAAATTTGTAAAGTCGCCGGCATGTATAAAATATAACCTCTAAGAAATTGTGTTCCTAAAAAGATTTGAGGTTTATTTTGAAAAAGGTAATTGTTGCAACATTTTCACCTCGTGACAATATCTTGTCTCAGATAAAGAAGGAGTGTAAATAGATATTATATATTTCTATTCCCTGGGAACGACAACGGTAACGTACTGTCGAGATAAGTGTAATCATTGCTTTTATCAGTGATATTGCTTCAGGAAATTAACCATGGGCAATACTGAATATACACCTTATCTACGAAGTGTCATCGAGGAGAAATCGTTAATTGAAGCCTTCTCCAGATTGATTTCATCTCCGTATTCTCAAAGTTCTGCTGCTTCATCCCCGGGCTATTGTTTCTGGGCGACTGGCCTAGTCCGATTAGTACCACGTTGTTATTTACAAGAGACTTAGGTGATAAAGACATGGTTTGACATGTTGATGAGTGCTATTGACGAGCAGTTTGACATGTCATCCTATTGTTTATAATCAGGGACGATGCAATTAACAATCGTGCTACCGTGTAAAGACATTGCTTTTGGCGCTTTGTGACATCATAATACACTTTTATTGTCCACTGCACATACATTTCAGACTTTTATTGTCGATTTCAATATGTATGTCTGTATGTGTAAACACCGGAGGTAATCCCGTTGCCTCGTGTCTGTTTCTATTTCCACATCTCGACTCCCGTGGGAAAATTCATCATGAAATCAAAATAAAATTACACTTGTTTAACTTTCGTCTTAGAAACTGACAGGGTATACGTACTTTTGATTAAATCGTTGTGTTAATTGTAAGTCCCTCTCGGGCATATAATGATATCTAAGATATGATTACAAGAAGCTTTTACATGCTTCTAATTCGTACGAACATTGATATGAATATACACATAAGAAATATTTCCGCATTGATCGTGTATTCATAATATTTTCGCTGATATTTTCAAATAAAAAATTAGGAAATTTTGTCCTTTTCAGAAGAAAAAACATGAAATTGACTAAAATGTAGCGTGGACAAAATTAAGTACTTGGGAATAACTTATTTGAACATTATATCAAATGTGAAAATGTATTTTAACCATTGCTTGTTTACCGGTTGGAAAACATAATCAGTTCAGATATTTAAGCGAAGACTAACTGACAAGAATATTAACGACAAATAGATCTCTACTTGTCATGTTTGAAATACTGCTTCCTACGTATTCATACTTACTGTTATTAGTAATACATACTGAAAAATATATTCACATGATTCGGCTTCGTACTCATACATACTGCAAAATATCTATCTAAATTAATACTGCAACATGTACACATATACATAATGACTGCTACATATTCAGACATTGTTATTGCTGCATATTCGTATTGCTGCAGCTATTTATTACCATTGCTACATATTCATAATATCTGAGACAGATTCATAATTACTGATACCTATTTAGACGTTGTCAAAATTATTGCTGCATATTCATACTTACTGTAACTAATTCATGACTACTGATGCATATTCATAATGATTGCTACAGGTTAATAATTACTACTACAGGTTCATAATGACTGCCACAGGTTCATAATGACTGCCACAGGTTCATAATTACTACTACAGGTTCATAATGACTGCCACAGGTTCATAATGACTGCTACAGGTTCATAATGACTGCTACAGGTTCATAATGACTGCCACAGGTTCATAATGACTGCTACAGGTTCATAATTACTACTACAGGTTCATAATGACTGCCACAGGTTCATAATGACTGCTACACGTTCATAATTACTACTACAAGTTCATAATGACTGCCACAGGTTCATAATGACTGCTACAGGTTCATAATTACTACTACAGGTTCATAATGACTGCTACAGGTTCATAATGACTGCTACAGGTTCATAATTACTACTACAGGTTCATAATTACTGCTACAGGTTCATAATTACTACTACAGGTTCATAATTACTGCTACAGGTTCATAATTACTACTACAGGTCCATAATTACTACTACAGTTTCATAATTACTGCTACAGGTTCATAATGACTACTACAGGTTCATAATTTACTGCCACAGGTTCATAATGACTGCTACAGGTACATAATTACTGCTACATATTCACAATTACTGCTACATTTTCATAATTACTGCTACAGGTTCATAATCACTGCTACAGGTTCATAATCACTGCTACAGGTTCATAATTACTGCTTTAGTGTCATAATTACTTCTACAGATCATAATTGTTGCTACAGGTTCATAATTCCTGCCACAGGTTCATACCCACTGCTACAGGTTCATAATTACTGCTACAGGTTCATAATTACTACTTTAGTTTCATAATCAATGCTACGGGTTCATAATTCCTTCTACATATTCATAATTACTGCTACAGGTTCATAATTACTGCTTTAGTTTCATAATCACTGCCACAGGTTCATAATTACTGCTTCAGTTTCGTAATTACTGCTACAGGTTAATAATTTCTGCTTTAGTTTCGTAATAACTACAGCTTCATAATTATTGCTTCATATTGATATTCCTTTGAGCGTATTCTATGAATGTTAATTCGTTTGTTTTCGTTTATAATTCATGAATCAGTTATGATATAGCAATCTGGCTTCATTCAGGTATAGAGAGTATTCACGATAGAGAGCGTGCATCTATATTATGTTAATTTCAGTCTGATGAATTCAAAAACAAAGCTAAACATGCACGAGAATGTTTTTGCTCGAATGAACTCAGTCCGGCGCCATTGAAATCACCATATAGTTGACATATGGCAAACAGCAATTATCTTTTCACACTCGCCCATGTCAGTTACGATAAAAGCCTTGTCTATTTCAACCATTGTCAGGCTTAACATGAGGAAATGTGCCAGATTGTAAAAGTGATCGATGGTGCGTTACTTCTAATAGATGAGTATTATACAGGGTATTCATTTGATGTTATATCCCAGCTTCATTTCACAGAAATATATTCCAATCAAAACAATAAAATTTCTGAGCATATTAGGAAATAAGCAACATTAGCTTAGAATAAATGATAGTATATTTAAATGAGTCGAACGTATAGCTGAATAAAATATAATTGAGGACAATGCATTTATCACACCTGGTTATCGTGAAGGATTAAAGAATTAACAGTTGATTGAAACATCATGCAAATACAATGTATATATCATGTACATTTCAGTACTGTGTCGACATGTGGTACACCTGTCTAAGTTGAAGCTATTTAACAGCACAGACCAGGAACATGAGTGGGTCGGCAAGGTAAAAAGAAACATAATTTACCTGAGGATATTGAACAGTCGCAACACTGTTCATTTGTTTAAGAAATAATTTCGGTTGATTCTTATTTAAGCTCGACAATTCTTTCAGTATATTATGTTTTATTAATAAATTCATAAAAATCAAAGACATTATTAGAAAGTATATATTAGATAAATATTTGAAGTTGTTTTGAAAGGATTTAAAAGTTGGGACGAACATGAATACATGACACTTTGTATGGATAACAATGTATAAAGAATAATAAGAAGTTGTTATCCATAAAACGTGTCATGTATTCATAGATATATATTTGTTTCATATATCTAACAATCCCGCACACGCGTTTTGTAAATATATATTTAAACGAATTGATAAGTATATTAATAAATATTTGTATGGCTGGGGTTTGAGTGTTACAATGTGTTCAATGTGTCAGGATTGTCAAGCAGAGCTATTCAAGTATCAATATTGATGTGAATATGAGATCAGCTGACAATCTCAATTACTTGTATTGGTTCTGTTGAGAGCGGGAATCGAGGCTCCCAGCTCGTTTAATCAATGTATAAAATATTATGCAGAACCTCCTGTGGTGATTGTGACTGAGATAATATATACATACACTCACTCCATTTATACATCAAGGTGTCAGCGAAAACACTTCCTAACCTGATCATTTTATGTAAATTTGCAATGTGTTGCGTAAACACGTGTCACGTACGAGTAATTTAGAAACATCAAGGTGCTTAAAAGACCTAACTCATCCCGCATTGCTATAATGAAACTAGCATGCATATATACACGTTAATATTTCTCATAAATTACGATCTGTATCTTTTTCATATGTTAAAATAATCTCATATAGAGGAAAACGTTTAATTCATATACATATGTACTTCAGATACACGATACAGACACATAAACGAACGAATTTATTTCAAGTTCCTTTTTATAGATAATGTTCATAAAATCCCTTTGACATTTCGGGTTAAAGAATGGCGAATGAACATGTATATGTATGTAAATTTATATAGGTATTTTAGACGCGTGTTATATACATCAGACACATATTTTGATATTCATATATTTTGATATGAAATAATACTTCGATAACAAAATACATATTTTCATGTCAGCATTCGAGTTCTCGATACGTACATGTAAAGAACATGTACGTATACCGGTAAGATAGTTCTTCCTTAACACTGGCATGCAACTAACGTATTTGGAGATGCGCCATCTACCTCCATCTTGTCTCCCCACCCCGTTAACAAGATCAATGGGCTTTTGAAACCCCACTCCCGCCCCTCATGCTCGGGTAGCGACAAGGGAGGTGCTCAGCAGTTTAGGGGCGGAGCGACAACAACGACATTGGTGTCGAGCAACGTTTTCACATGGATTTTGACTGACAAGCACATAAAAGCTAAGTCTAGCGGCGCCAGAATGTAGCCACTTCAAGGATATCTCGTTACCATGGTTTCTGAAAAATGTGGAGGAGAGGGGGAGCCTGTCGAGAACCATTGGGGGACAAGAGGGTTGGGGCATACTCAGGAGTATTTCTTGATTTGAATTCGCTGGATGTTTGCTTGGATTTTTTTGTAAAACGTATATGTGTGTTTCAAAAGCTAATGATGTGAATAAATTAGCCAAGAAAATTTTGCCTTCCTTGGCAGCGCGGAAACTGTGTAATATTTAGGCTAATGTACATTTGTGTAGTAGAAATGACAGACCGTACGCGTTGTCTGGACACATGCTTGGGTGTCCGTGATGACTGACAAATATGTTCAGACAAGTCTCGGACGTCGTTGACCACAAACACTGAACAACACACATAGCTGTCTGTCAGCAAGTTGCCCAGTAACATGCCAGTAACCACGAGTAACTCACAGCACCTGGTTCCCTTACATCCACGTAACTACCATGTCTGTGTTTGTTTAATTTTATATCCTCTGAAATGCATAAATATGTGCTATTCTGAAATATCCCTGAAATGTAATATCCCGGTATGGACAAGGAAAACAGAATCCTGACAGTAAAGTAGAAAACGTCTAGTTTGCTGTATATCTGTCACATCATAATCACTGTATGCATGAAACATCGCCGTGAAGAACATTCTATCAATATCTCTGTATTTCAAACGCTTCTTGCAAATCGCCATTTACGGGAAAGAAATTCGTTTTGTATAAATCCAGTAAATTACCTGTTTTATTTGCCTATCTTCCGTGACAAGGTAGAAATGACGTCTTAATGGTTCATATCTTACATTGCCTTCCATCCATATTGTTATCGGTGTCACACACAACACGCTAGTGGTAATATATAAATGTCATCTGAGAGGATATTAATTTCTATTCACGGTGTCTAGAATTTGAAATATTAGAAGACTCTCGAGTGCATTCACACATTGAAGACACAAATTAATTTTTGCTTCGCAACTTTGTGACTATTTACATCTGCATAATGACCAATATTTCATGACTATCGAATTTAGAGTATGGTGGCCCGTTCGGCACATAACTGACCGGGAAGACGATATCGCAGAGTTAGGATTCATGAGTGAATGGAGAACAGTGTGGCCATCGTTCAACACGTAATATAGTTGGAAGAGGTCTGATTATGCCGACCCGTGAAGATCCGTGTTAGAATTGGTCTTCAGTAACCCGTGCTTGTCGTAAGAGGTGACTAACGGGATCGGGTGGTCAGGCTCGCTGACTTGGTTGACACATGTCATCGTATCTAAATGAGTAGATCCATGCTCATGATGTTGATCATTGGATTGTCTGGCCCAGACTCGATTATTTATAGACCGAAGCCATATATTGCTGGAATATTGCTGAGTACGGCGTTTAACAATAAACAAACAATTAAAAACGTGGGATGTTTTAAGATTCATTGCAGGAAGTGCAGAAGCCAGCGACTGTTTAATGTTAGGGTCTCCAGGTATCAGACAATAGGTCTCTCAACAATTCTAAGTCAATAATTGTGTTGAGTATTTAATCTATTTATAATAAAGAATAAATGTGTTTTCAAATATCCTCGTCCTTACACTGATATTGAGATGAAACCATGAGTGTCCATATGAATAATAATCTGTAACAAGATCTGACTGCAACCTCGTTATAAATGTTATTAATTGCAATACAATTTGCAAATGGTTTTGATACGTAATATACGAAATATTTATCTAAGCGTAATTCTTGTTTAACACAAATGGAGACAAGTCAGTGTATTACCCGCTATTCTAACACTGTCGATACTCCGATTACAAAACATGAAAGCAGTTTCACACAAGCCTCTCATCACGCACACGCAATCAGGATTTGTGGCACAAACAGGCCACCATACGTTAGCAGCACCAACCGGTTCTTTCCCATACACGCAAACCATCTCTAAATTGTATCTAACTCATCTTATTCAAATTGTGAGAAACGATAATAACAGTCATTGGAATAACGACATCAGTTGCCCGACCAGGTTAACGCGCGGCACTTCTCAACTATACAGCGGCACGGAATCCCCGTCACGATGGGCCCCTCTTCCCTTATTCGAGTGTAATGAATTACAACCTAGGCCCCTGAATTACAGGTCATATCGCGTGATGGCGAGAATTCCATTATCCAAAGTCGCATCCCAAAGCCGGATGGCCAAACAGCGAAAGTGGTAGCTAGCATATAATCGCTCTGCTTAAATCGTCATTACGATTTTTATAAAACGTTAAATTGGTCTAATGATGAGATAAATAGGTCAACTCACGCGAGCTATCTTCTAGCTTTGATTAATACGCTGCCCGGAGCACTGCACCCAGAGTTGTTCTCTTCAGTTTCATTTCGCGTGTTTTGTCCAAAACCATGTATTTAGAAGCGAATTTATTTCCCGCTATTTAGAATGATTACTCCTTTAGTCCCTGATATCGGAACTCATTGTTTTGACATCGCGATCTAATTTAGTTAACTGCAGCGAGACTTGAAGCTTCAACGGGATAATTGGGCCCAAACGGTTGTCAGTTTACTTATTAATGGGGTAATTAGAGACAATTGCGCTCTCTCTTTCTTCTTTATTGAACCAATGTTTCAATAAGCTTGTTTTAATTTAAAAGTCAAATATGCATGCGTGGCGAATTAAATAGCAACACAACAGTGGGCCCACGAGAGAGCGTCCCAGGCGAACTCCGTACTAACTATTACATCGTCGGCCATTGCCAAACTGCTTTTGTGTACTACGTAGTAATTTCCGAATTTCCTATAATTTCGTAACATGCGGGTATGGGGCTAGACGACAAAGCTGCAATTATTTCAATCGAGGATAAGGACAATTTCTGTTTTGTAAAGGCTTCTCTTCGTCGAGTGAATAAATTGTTATCTATTTGATTCGATCAGTCGGTATTGATAATGAATTGTTGCGGTGATTTATAAAAATTGAGTTGATAATTTAAATAGGGCGAGAATCCGGCTTGTTTTAAGTGAAAACATCATCGAACTCATTGCTAACCTTTTACTTGTTACATAAAAAAGGGAAATGGTTGTGAGTTCACAGAGCGGGGAGCTTGGCAAAATTAATTATAAGCACTCTCCTCTCTTTGAAGTACACAATTCCAAGCAAATACACAAGGTTCAGCGTACAATACACGCACAAGTTAAATTTTGATAAAACAAGAATATGTAAATAAAACAAAATCATTTATACAATTTCGAACCAAAAACGTAACTGAATAAAATTGACACTCAGACAAACAATAATATTTTTATCTCGTTATGCCATAGATTAATCTCAGTTTCATTTTCATTGTAATGTTAATGATGTCGAAGAAGCGGAGAGGAAGAGAAGAGTTTGTTGCGTGTTCTGCTTCTATAGAACGTTAACGTCCAGACAACGTTGTGTGGTCCCCCAGGACGGGCCACTTAACACGCGTTTATTAATTGTAAACAGGTCATACTCGGAAACGTTCACATTGACCACGTAAGGACACACAGACTTCGCACTGACCTTGGCAGCAACGGCCTGCAGTCTCCAAGATGATGTTCTGCATGTGTATTTGGAACTAATCATTCATGTAACGGGTTTAATTTTGATAACATTCTTGCCAAGACTCAATACTAATGATGGAACAACTCATTTTGCCTTGAAGCTGGTGAATTATACGATTTCAAGGCATTTCGATGGTTCCCAGGTCACAAATTTGCGCGATACAACATGGCACCATGACTTGCCTGTCTCACAGTCCATGAACTATACTATTCCTTCCTCGAAACCCTTTATGCAATGCAAAAATTCAAAATGTAGCAAGTCTAGATTTTACTCCGGTTCAGGGTCTATCATCATCGGGAATAAACTAAACTCACTTCAGTGGATATAGAGTAAACACAATCATGTGCCATCAGTCTCTCAATCAACAAGCTCACTTTCAATTTAAATGGAGTAATTTACTTCCACATGCTTCAAAATCGTATTCAGAGACTTAGCGTTAGTCAACCCCAGTACAGACAGTCCGAGATCCATCCGGAGGACACATGGATCCTTCACCACCCGAAGGACACTACCTACAACGTGTACTGTACTACAGATCCTGGTCTACGTCATGTATCTGACCGTCCGGAGGACACATGGATCCTTCACCACCCAAAGGACACTGCCTACAACGTGTACTGTACTACAGATCCTGGTCTACGTCATGTATCTGACCGTCCGGAGGACACATGGATCCTTCACCACCCAAAGGACACTGCCTACAACGTGTACTGTACTACAGATCCTGGTCTACGTCATGTATCTGACCGTCCGGAGGACACATGGATCCTTCACCACCCAAAGGACACTGCCTACAACGTGTACTGTACTACAGATCCAGGTCTACGTCATGTATCTGACCGTCCGGAGGACACATGGATCTTTCACCACCCAAAGGACACTGCCTACAACGTGTACTGTACTACAGATCCTGGTCTACGTCATGTATCTGACCGTCCGGAGGACACATGGATCCTTTCACCACCCAAAGGACACTGCCTACAACGTGTACTGTACTACAGATCCAGCTCTACGTCATGTATCTGACCGTCCGGAGGACACATGGATCCTTCACCACCAAAAGGACACTGCCTACAACGTGTACTGTACTACAGATCCAGGTCTACGTCATGTATCTGACCGTCCGGAGGACACATGGATCCTTCACCACCCAAAGGACACTGCCTACAACGTGTACTGTACTACAGATCCTGGTCTACGTCATGTATCTGACCGTCCGGAGGACACATGGATCCTTCACCACCCAAAGGACACTGCCTACAACGTGTACTGTACTACAGATCCTGGTCTACGTCATGTATCTGACCGTCCGGAGGACACATGGATCCTTCACCACCCAAAGGACACTGCCTACAACGTGTACTGTACTGCAGATCCTGGTCTACGTCATGTATCTGACCGTCCGGAGGACACATGGATCCTTCACCACCCAAAGGACACTGCCTACAACGTGTACTGTACTACAGATCCTGGTCTACGTCATGTATCTGACCGTCCGGAGGACACATGGATCCTTCACCACCCAAAGGACACTGCCTACAACGTGTACTGTACTACAGATCCTGGTCTACGTCATGTATCTGACCGTCCGGAGGACACATGGATCCTTCACCACCCAAAGGACACTGCCTACAACGTGTACTGTACTACAGATCCTGGTCTACGTCATGTATCTGACCGTCCGGAGGACACATGGATCCTTCACCACCCAAAGGACACTGCCTACAACGTGTACTGTACTACAGATCCTGGTCTACGTCATGTATCTGACCGTCCGGAGGACACATGGATCCTTCACCACCCAAAGGACACTGCCTACAACGTGTACTGTACTACAGATCCTGGTCTACGTCATGTATCTGACCGTCCGGAGGACACATGGATCCTTCACCACCCAAAGGACACTGCCTACAACGTGTACTGTACTACAGATCCTGGTCTACGTCATGTATCTGACCGTCCGGAGGACACATGGATCCTTCACCACCCAAAGGACACTGCCTACAACGT
Source organism: Haliotis rubra (assembly GCF_003918875.1). Classification (NCBI taxonomy): domain Eukaryota; kingdom Metazoa; phylum Mollusca; class Gastropoda; order Lepetellida; family Haliotidae; genus Haliotis; species Haliotis rubra. Next base: position 672,451 of record NW_025767012.1, read on the forward strand.
GTACTGTACTACAGATCCAGGTCTACGTCATGTATCTGACCGTCCGTAACCGTCCACGAGCTTTCGGAATCCGAGCAAGAAGGTTCAATGTTTTCATTATTTTACCCTCATTTTTTTGTACCCAGCGACTGCTTCCCAACGTTATGCGAGTAGCTCAGTGGTTAAAGAGTTTGATAATCATGCCGAATGAAGGCTGTGGTTCGATTCCCCACATGGGTACAATGTTTGAAGCTCATGTCTGGAGTTTGCTGGAATATTGCTTAGCGGCGTAAAAGCCAAGTCATTCACTAACAACGTTGGTGTAGTATTTGGTGTGCTGACGAATCCCGTTCATTTGTTTCAAAGAAGAGATCCGTGTGTATCGGCGACGGAAAGAACATACGGAAAGTCGCTTGATTAGGTGGAATTGTCATGACGTGGTCATCGATATCTGGGGAGCAAAGAACAGATCCTATTCATACCCAGGACAACGCAACAATAGTGAGTTCAGACTCTTCGGGCACCAGCACCAGTTTTTAGCATGACATTGGATGCTCCCACACACCGTTAGTCTTGAAACAGAACCATGAACGAGTGATTCCTGACAATCATAAACGTACTGGCCCGGATTTCATCAGAAATGAACATCCTTGTGCAATGAGATTCTCACACGTTTATGTCAGTGTGAACCAAGGCCACAACATATTCAACACTTATACCGGTCTGTTCTGTACAAAGGGGATGCCATTATACTAGGTGTCATCCGTATGGTTCCACAGGCACGGTGTGTCGTGCAGTCTTCAAGGCAAATGGTGACTACACATGGCACTGGACTTATGATCGCCATACCTTAGAGAGTGACGTAACCATTCCATGCAGAGACTTCACCGTTGATGTTTGATGACCTCTGTTTCAAGCTGTAATGTTCCACTCAAATACATGTCTGAAGTATCCCTTAGAAAAACACAGAATGAAACTCCTCAAACAAAGATATGCATTGCTTTTGTAGCTGAGTACGTATTCATCGCAATTACAGTCTGTTCTGGAAACATTTTCACCCATTGTACATTTTTACAGGAGACATAAATGGTTGAATTTCTGACAAATTGCTACGTGAACCTTAAATACTGATGAAATACTGTACTTTCGACTTAGATTCCCAAAAGAACGATATGTGTACTTGCCTCCTTTTACGGAAAGCCGCATTTTGTCCCCTTACCTTTCCTAACCGCAGTTTAACGAGTTTTAAACAGCTGGGTTAGAGACAAAGACGAAAAAGACAAAATCAGAGTTATCAGTAGTTGTATTGGTTCTGTACGAGCCTCTCCAAGTTGTCATCAACTCCGTGCTTCAACCATAATTCATTTTATGTTCAATTGTTTCGGAAGCAACCATTGCGGCCGTTCTAGACTCGAGTTAAGACCGGCGGCGCTGTTATATTGTCGATTTCGGACCAAAGCACCTTTAACTTGCATAAATATCCTTGATTGACGTAAGAAATAATCACAAAAACAACCACAATTTCTGCTCTATAGTCCGTTGGCTGCAAAATCGTACCGATGAAAAGGCAAATACACGTACATTTACAAAGCATCAAATCGTCTTAAATGGCCTGAAAGTTAGTCATTTGTCAATACCAACTCGTCGCTATGATATCAGATATTGGCATGAAGAAGGGGAAATGTTGTAAATGTTGGTGTTGTTAGAACAGCCCACCATCTGCACGTGACAATCGTACCTGTTTTGCCAACCCACAACTGTTGTTTCTGCAATAAAAGCCTGTCAAAAGAAATGTTCACACCAGGAGCGTATCTTTCTGTAGTAGTTATTTCAGGGAATATACAGAGGGAGGAATGTTCTTGTGTTACTATTCAGATAATAATAAATGCAGATTATACAATATACACAATGAGCTAAATTAATCATTACAGTACTGTACATGATGGAATTCACAGATGATTGGAAAACCCTTATATTTCACCTTCATGATTATTGCAAGTTGGACCCTTTTTCGCACTTTCTGAACAATAAAGTACTTATGACAAGAAAGAGTCCAGCATTTCATCGAAGCAAATCCACAAGGGACCATCTCAAAGAACGTTAGAAACAGTTTTCAACGAGGACTTGTAAGAAATGCAATTCGGAAGATTTTTCTCTGGAAACAAGTTCATATCTTTGCGGCTGTTGAAGACATAGAAGGTAACAGCTAGATCATTCTGTAATTGTCTCTAAGCACTGCCGCTGGAAACATTCGCACCGTTCGGGGTACATATGTAGCAGGCGACAGCAGCCATGTGTTATGTGAACGGAAGGATGTAGTGGCTCTGAGAAACAATAACCTGCGGACCATACACATGAAGCGGAAACAGGGATATGAGGTGATTTACCTGGATGAAACATGGGTCAATGCATGAAGCGGAAACAGGGATATGAGGTGATTTACCTGGATGAAACATGGGTCAATGCATGAAGCGGAAACAGGGATATGGTGATTTACCTGGATGAAACATGGGTCAATGCATGAAGCGGAAACAGGGATATGAGGTGATTTACCTGGATGAAACATGGGTCAATGCATGAAGCGGAAACAGGGATATGAGGTGATTTACCTGGATGAAACATGGGTCAATGCATGAAGCGGAAACAGGGATATGAGGTGATTTACCTGGATGAAACATGGGTCAATGCATGAAGCGGAAACAGGGATATGAGGTGATTTACCTGGATGAAACATGGGTCAATGCATGAAGCGGAAACAGGGATATGAGGTGATTTACCTGGATGAAACATGGGTCAATGCATGAAGCGGAAACAGGGATATGAGGTGATTTACCTGGATGAAACATGGGTCAATGCATGTCATCCTGTGTAACATTAGCGGGGATCATCAGATGTGACAACCTTTCGTAAACTACGTTTAAGTAAAGGTGGAAAACTTATACTTCTGCATGCAGGATGTAAAATCACAGGATTTTCTCCTGGATGTCCTTTGGTATTTCGTGCCAAATCTAAAGATAACCGAGATTATCATAACTAAATGAACAGTCAAATCTTTCTCTATTGGATGGAGAAACATCTACTTCCGGTTCTACCTCCGAAATCGCGGATCGTTATGGACAACGCTCTCTATCCCAGTGCACAAGACCAAAACAGAAGGGTACCAATATCAAATTCCAGAAAGAATGACACGATATCTTGGCTGGAGTCATGTGATATTCTATTTCCCCTTAAGAGTACCAAACCTATGTTGTATGACATTGTGGAGGCCAACAAAACAAAGCCTTTACAAGGAGGACATTACCCTACAATCACAAGGACACGAGGTCCTGAGACTACCAACCTATCACCGTGACCTTCACCCTATAGAACTTGTCTGGGACATTGTAAACGGCGATGTTGGCTGAAGCAAAACAACATATGGTGACATTGGTCAACCAAGTCAAGGGGCCTGACCACCCGATCCCGTTAGTCTCTTACAGCAAACATTGGCTGCTGAAGACCGATTTCCAAGGTTATAATTGTTTGATAAGGATGTAGTATCAGAAAGGTGATTGTCCAAAATGCCTATGTAGTAACATTAAACAAATGGATAATCACTGATATCTCGAATTTATGACTAAACATCATATTAACAATCACATGTTTGTGGTACACCCTTGATGTGACCTCTCCGGTGACACCAGATATAAATGACAACAAACAAGGTTTCATTCCTCGCTCATCTCCATCGTGTACCAAGTTTGATTGTTGAAGACAACTGTCCACTCCGCCAGTGACACAGATCATCTCGATGTCCAGCATAGTTCTTCCCGTCTAGCCTGCACCTGGCGCAGGTGTCTGATTAGATTACGTGGACAAACATGTAATTTGATATGGTTAGAATATACATTTCCGCTCCATCACTTACCCATGGCCGGGGAAATTAAATTGGAGGTTTTACAAAACACCCTATTCAAACATAATGGATAATGGCCCAGACACAATAACTGGCAGTTTAATAAATAGGCATGTTTGTTGTTGAATTAATTACATATCTTCGGGCATGAACGTATGAATACTTATTTGTACATGTAAAAAGCATAATGAACCAGATAAACACAATAAAACGAGTTTTCAGGGACAACATCTGACAGCAGGCCCCGTAAGTAATATGCTCAAAACAAGGCTATAAATGCATTTAACACACTTCGACAATTCTCCATGAATAAATAATTAGAAAGAGTTTTCTTCATAATCCATACCCAGTGATTCATTGTTAATATCATTTGTGAAATATTCATTAAATATTGTCATGGATAAATGTTATAGGCGACGCAATTATATGTATTACTATGATATTAAAACTAGACGTTTCATTTCACAGATTAATTACAAATATCATCATTACAGAGCGTCCTATACGTATTAATATACAGTTTGGTGATGAATCCGATCAAGAAGAAAAAGCTATATTTTTAATTTAAAATTGGACTTGGTTCTAACACAGTTGTGAAAGGAAGACCGTCATGACATTGCTACTGTTCAAAACACACTCTAAAACACAAACACAGAATTAATGTCAAGAAAAGTCCTTCTCTTGTGGACCTGAGAAATTTCCTCAAAATGGCGTTCAGTTGTTAATGCACCAAACTCTTTATTCAATACAATTCGTCCCCCGCCGTGATATTGCTGAGACATTGCTAAAAGTGGCGTAAAACCAAATTCACTCACTAAATACAATTCTCATTACTTAGTTTAGTTTTCGAAGGAAGGTAAGATTTGTAAAACTTAATTTTTCGTGGAGCACCACATGGCTATTAAGGAACTTTACTTTGATGTACGTTGCTGATAGACAGAGAACAAGAACATATTGTGTCGTCAGTGGGACTCGAAGCCGCAAAGTCCGTACCGAAAGCAACCTAATATAGCATTCTGCCTCGACAATATGAAGGACACCATGAGTAGATAACAATTACTTAGACCGTGAGAATATACATGTATATTCAGAGCCTTTCGTGCAGACAGGTCACTGGGAATAGTGCACTTTCGTTCGCAGGAGGTCATCGATAACAGCGTGCGTATGCCTGCAGACAGACCATTGAGGACAGTGCCCGTGTACGCTTGTAGATAGGTCATTGAGGATCGTGCATGTACGCATGGAGAGAGGTCAGTGAAGGCACTGTATGTACGCATGGAGAGAGGTCAGTGAAGGCAGTGTATGTACGCATGCAGAGAGACCATTGAGGATAGTGCACGCGTACGCATGCAGACAGGTCATTGAGGATTGTGTGCTTACGCATGTATAGACAGGTCATTGAGGATAGTGTGCTTACGCGTGCAGACAGGTTAATGAGGATAGTGTACGTACGCATGCAGACAGGTTAATGAGGATAGGGTACGTACGCATGCAGACAGGTTAATGAGGATCGTGTACGTACGCATGCAGACAGGTTAATGAGGATAATACAAGTACGCATGCAGACAGGTTATTGAGGATAGTGTACGTACGCATGCAGACAGGTTATTGAGGATAGTGTACGTACGCATGCAGACAGGTCATCGATGCAAGGCACGCAGACTAGTCTTAGAGGATAGTGTGCGTACGCATGCAATCACGTCATTGATGATAGTGCACGTATGCATGCAGACATGTAGGCAGGCCACTGATTATAGTACACGTACGCAAGTAGGTTTACGTCTTACGACAGGATACGTCATACATTAGGACTGATGTAATGAAGGGGGCCATTATTTGTTTACAATAGGTTTAAATAGTAGTTATGCAAAAGCAAAATGTGTTAATTTCAAATAAATTACGAATAAACTGATTGATGTCTCCTCTTTAGCAGTACTAATAGTGTAATTATATCAATCTTCTTGACGAGTGTGTAACAACTGCAATAATTCCTTTCCAGGACTATTTAGTAACATCTCGTGATGGAAGGAAGAAGAGAAATATGATTGACAATTGCATAATTTTATCGGAAGCTAATTACCCTGAATTGCAAACATTTTTTATAAGTAAGACATTTTAAACTTTAACTGCGAAAGCTCCCACGTACCTATGATTCGAATCAGTTTACCTGACACTCGTCGAATATAACACAAAGACTTCTCCTGTGAATACTAGTATATGGGCACGAACTGGTCTTCAGTAATTCATGTTTGTCATGAACAACAAACACCAATACCCTAGTGTTATATAAAGACGCTAACAATCCTTCAACATTATGCATCCTTGCTGTAGTTCACAACAAGCATACCGTCCTGTATCCACATCCCTTGGGTGAGTGAGTGAGTTGAGTTTTACGCCGCCCTCAGCAATATTCCAGCTATATGGCGGCGCACTGTAAACTGTCTGGACCAGACAATCCAGTGATCAACAGCATGAGCATCGATCTACGCAATTGGGAACCAATGACATGTGTCAACCAAGTCAGCGAGCCTGACCACCCGATCCCGTTAGTCGCATCTTACGACAAGCATGGGTTACTGAAGATCAATACTAGTATTCTAACCCGGATCTTCATGGGTAACATCCCTTGTGGAATTTGTCAGTACATGTAATAAGTCGTAATGTGTGCACACCAATAAAGATGAAATAGTGGATCACCTAGGAGTAGAAAACAGTCTATGATGTCAGTAAATACAGCCACTAAACAAAGGTTGGAGCATTGATATTGGAATATGTTCTCCATAAATATTGAGGACAAAGCACCCACTCTAAATTCTATAGACAGTTTCTTCTATTAAGCACTTTCTGAGGAAGAGATGTTTACTGAACATACTGATATGTATTTTGAGATTAGTTAATAACATGTAAAAATAAGGTAAAAGATAGAAAATAGTAGAAAACATATGTTGAGCATCACGGACTGCAATATGTACAGTGTCATGGCGGCCATATTAAAACTCAGATTTGAACCTGAACAAGTCGTTGCGTCATCACTGGTGGCAACAAGCACGTGGAGTTTCAGCAGACCAAGACACGAGCTCAACTAACGTTCAGTGCGTGAGCTAACACAGATGATTCAGAAACAGCCGATACATATATTTGTGCATCATGTTTTACATATAAATGAAAACAAATTACGTGACGTTGACCTCTAGACTACTGTTGTTGTTGTTGTAGCTGCTGCTGCTGCTACTACTACTACTACTACTACTACTACTACTACTACTACTACTACTACCACTACTACTCCCCCGAGTTTCTCACCCGGCCCTCAGCTCAGACCACCTCAGACCACGCCTGGTCACTGCTTCAACTATTTCGAAACTCTGATTCGACTAAGGGAGTCAGGCACCTAATTACCAGCACACAAAGTCAGCAGTTTAACCCACTCGGCCATCGCATTTCCACAAAAAAATGGAAGTAGGAAAACTGGTTGTCTAGACCACGGACTTCATGAAACCTTTGACAAGCGTAAATTGGCATGGCTCCCACGGCCGAAATGTTGTATGTATTGCTACTTTGGATATTGCTGTTCTTCTACGTGTCCCTTCCAGCTGCTTGCATCTCCTTGTACTCCGTATTACTGCTGCCATGTGCTAACGTCTCTAGTGGAATGGGTAGAGTGTCTGCCCGGAGAACGGAGTGGTTCGATGCCCTGCCAACGTCACTTGAAAGGACATTACAAGATGGCACATTTAATTCCCTGTCCGGCAATAAGGGAATGCAGCAAGGGCTGGAGGTATCTGATTGTGGTTTTCATGTATCGGCATTGCACGTCAGTGGACTTGAACTATAGATTCGGTAAAAGTCTAGACTGCAGCGTCACTATTGCCACTATCACACACTTCTGTTATTGGCGTTACCTCTACCCCACACTACGGTTACTGATTCTTCTGTAGACTCATATTTCTAATATTGCATCTACGTCTACCACATATTGTTGTTATGAGTGCCACCTCTATCCCATACCAATGTTATTGCTGCTCCTTCCAATAGTTCTACCCGATACTACTTGTACTCAATCTATTTCTACACTATAATCCTATTCTTGCTGCTGCCTCCACCCTGCACTCATGTTAATTTTACACCATACTACTGTTATTGCGGCTGCCACAAAACATTACGACTTTTATTGTTGACAATTCTACCCCATATTGCTGTTATTGTTGACAATTCTACCCCATATTACTGCTGTTTTTGACAATTCTACCCCATATTACTGCTGTTTTTTACAACTCTACCCCATATTACTGCTGTTTTGACAATTCTACCCCATATTACTGCTGTTTTTGACAATTCTACCCCATATTACTGCTGTTTTTTACAACTCTACCCCATATTACTGCTGTTTTTTACAACTCTACCCCATATTACTGCTGTTTTTTACAACTCTACCCCATATTACTGCTGTTGCAATACCTATAGCTACAGTAACGGTTTCAGTTGCTACTATCAGGCTATTATTGCTGCTGTTATTGCTGCTGTTATTGTTGCTGTTATTGTTGCTGTTATTGCTACTTTTGCTGCTTTGGCTTTGGTACCATTGCGAGTAAATGACTATTTTGGACTATACAAGTCAGTAAGTCATCAGCTAACGTGGACATCCTCTGTGTAAACATAGTGATAACCTACAAACATTTCTAGATTCAGTCACGAATGGTTCTGTAAGTGCAATGTTGAGTTGATGGGCCGATATGGCTACAAATGGATCAGCCATGCATGCTCCTGTAGTGGTCATTATTCTAACTCACACCGCGAAGTTAACAATGCGTTTAAATAAAGATTATGACAGTTTCGTCAATATGGTCTTTGAAATTAACAAGCCCGCATACTCCTAATATTACGGCATAGATCATTCTCGTCACTGGGTTAAACGTTAAATATCTACCTCGTTGTAACGTCATTTTCCAGCAACGTCAACGAAACGGCATTAACGCCAAAGTCAGAATTAAAATATAATCAGCATCTCAGTACTTCAAAACTGCGTGAAATACGTTTGCAATTTCATTTAGTCTTTACTTAAGTTTACTAGCCTTATATCGAGGCTCTTACGTCAGCGCGAGGCAACTGGGCCAGTGTTAGCGATGACGCTCTACATGAGCATCTGTTTAGACAACCCACGGTGACGCAGGCCAGCGCTCTCTCCGTAATTCGCTCTGCTTAATTAAATCAGGGCACCTTGTGAATCTGGCCGCCTAGAAGCCATGGGACTAAATCAGAGGAAATTAGCAGTAATTAATAGTCTTCCGTGCTGGGATCATCTTCCAATGCGGGAGTATTGGGCGCGAGCTGAGGCCTTGCAACAATTCGTCATAGTAGACCCGCATCGTTTACAGTGTTTAAATGGAAATTTTGCGCTTACATGAACTGTTTCTCGAATTGAGGGAATTAATTTTAAAATGCACTTTTCATAAAATTCATATTGTGATTGTATCAATCGAGAAGTAATGGTTTCAGCGAGTGTTGCATTTAGAGAACCCACTTCTGGGGTAAATGATCAATTATGCGAATTTGGTATGAGTTCACTGAGATGTGCACACCGCATTGTAGGAAGCCATGGGTGGGTTGGGCCCGATTAGCCAGTCGTGGGATAAAATATGAAATAATAGCAGGTGAAGTTATACACCACGTACTACAAGTTAGCTCTGTCTTCAGAATCCCACCCATCTGAGAGGGCGATTGAATGTGGTTATTCCAGCGTTATTCCAACTGTATCGCGAGCCAGGGTAACCAAACCGTCGCCAACAACGACCAACACCGATGCGGTATTATGACATCCAATTTACATTTGAGTCGAGTCCTACGAGCATGGGCTGGGGCCAGTTCTAACTCTGGATCCATACGGAACATATTCAGATGGTCGATATCATAATGTTAACAATTCCACACATTATGATAATTTCACTTTTTAGAATATTTGTTCAATTTTGAACATTCTTTCCTTAAAGCACATAACTCCCTCGGTACGAAGTAAACCTTTATGTCTTTGTTTACCAAAAGGCTCGGAGTCTTTAGTTTGGTTGATATGTAATTTAGGAAGTACTTCTGAATGATAGTGAGTGGTTTGACGACAGTTGGGATTGGTACACCTGTACAACACGTCGGGCGTTCGGCGACCAGCTTGTACATATTTGAACACAAATTAGCCACATCTCCGAGTCTGGTCCTTGTAAACTTCACTCGCGACGACAAATGGCTGGAGGTTTTTGGGCATGTTCTGCATTCCTCGTGATCTGATGTAGCTACTGGTCTAATTATCTTCAGGTTGGGACACTGCAGGGATGCCGAGATTTCTATCAGAATAATCATCAACATTCTCCTCGTGCAAGAAATCGCCTCCTTCACATACACCCCGTGGAGATTGGTGCCAACATCTTTTCGTCACGTGACAACCTTGGGCACTAGTTGATACAGTGAGAATGAAATTCAACTAAAATGTAATTTTCTCAACGTAAAGTGACTTGAGATTTTTGACATGCTGTTGGTGGGGAGACTGTACACACCCCAAAAGAGAAGAGAAAAACCATTATATCAGAAACAGGAATCACGTTGATGAAAGGCATGCTTAAAAGGCCTTAATAATATAGTGGCGTGGATCAGATTTGGCACATTTCATAATAATTTCACAGTAAACGGTTCCAGATATCTATATGAAATGTGCTTTTGGAATGAAAGTAGCCGAAATTTCAGACGAAAGCGTTAACGTTTTAAAATGAAATTGTTCATAAAAAAGTGAGCAAATGGACCCTGAGAGTACTCTGAGACAGACTCGATGTAGCGTGGTATGACCGACATGACTGTGGGTCCAGCGGGGGGAGTGTTTGACCGGCTGACCGGTGGTGACTGGGGGTGTCATCACTGCTGTATGACAAAGGAGAGTGATGATGAAGACACTGTTTGATCCATGGAATCCGTGTAATTATCAGAACAGGAGAAACTGATATAAGTTACCGATGTCCATATGACCGGGTATTACCAGTCACTATGCAGGATTTCGACGACATTCAAAGTACAGGTGAACAGAACATGTGTCTACCTTACCTACTTTCGGGAATAATTTCTATAACATTTAAACAAATCTTTGTCCCGAACTAGAAACGCACAACAATTTTTAAAGATACATTACTTTGGGTGAAGGACCCAAGTTTATCGTGAGTATTTCTGCTGGAGTTGAAAATCCTGGTCTCTTCCTCTCATGTTTTCTCTTGTTCATGCGCTCCTCGGCCCTGAATCCACATCGAACTGTAATAACGGAACAAAGGATTCTCTGTAAGTTATATAAACATGTTTATAATTTTCAATACAATATCTAAGTATTTATTGTAACTACACACTGATATTTTCTTGGGGTCAAACATGACTCAAGCCTTCCCCTCAATAGCGAATGGTCAGCGTTTTAGCCAAACGGAGACGATGCATTTTGACGGATGGCTTGATCATTGTATTATCTCTAAATAGATTCAGGTATTATTCCAACCAGGAATGATATCCATTCAGGGCTCGTGTTGGAATATAACCATTTAGTCATTTTCATGAGGACCTTGAAAATTGTGTGTGGAGATTCAATATATTCTTACATCTTTTGATCCCGTCAACTGGAGAATTTTCAGCAAATTAGTATTCTTTTTGTGAACACTTTCTTGCTTAAACCTCTGTACTGGTCACTTGCAGCTGTCCATGTGATGTCCGAAGTGTGTCACATATCACATAGGCTGATCATAATTAAACCATCTCCACCGATAAATTATGTGTTACTTAATCTCACAGACCGAATATCTATAGGGTGTCATGTATATATATCATAGCAATGATAGCTGTAAAGCTGATTTATTTCCTAAACATAAATCTATAAATTCCAATCAAAACTGTAAAAGATACCCAGGGATTTGTTTCCAATGTAAGGGAGATAACTACGTAAATGCAATACGTTTCCTTTCAGTCACGCTACCTCGAATACTGTAATAAGTAATGTGGATAGTAGTTTGGAGTTTTCATTTTCCAATTCGCATACTTCTGTGTTATCGTGGTTGCATGTCAGTTTTTGTAAAACTAAAAAAACAACCAAATAAACAAACAAAAGGCTGTTAATCAATCAAGAGCTTTCTATGTTGAATTTTCATTCAGAAATATAGGACATTCTCTCCACAACAAACCCAGTTCGGAAATAAACAAGACGCCATTATATATGTGTGCCACATGTGAGTACATATGTTGAATATTCAAACACACCCCACCTAATGTACCAAACTGGCGGGGATTACCACGTCCCCGCTCCTGTCTCCCACCTGTTCCACTTCACAAACATTCATTGCATTCACAGTTCGTTGAGCCTCGAATGAAATAAAGCCAACACCCAAACACATATTTAATAAAAAAAATAGCGTCAAATGATTCTTATCAATATCCATCTTTCTGGTTCATTAAGGCTGGCGTATAGCTAGGGAGGCACTTCCCGGCTTCCTTGGTGCCAGTCGTGCTGTATCAATGTTGTCAGTGATGATAATCCCCCGAACGCGCGGGGATGTTCTGAATTTAGATTGACAAATTAAAACTGTAATGAAGCGCTCAACAACTCTATCGTGTTTTTTGTTATATCATAATATTATACTATCAAGCTAGTTAGAAAACAGTAAGGACTATTAGCTGTCAAATTATTCAGGTAACAGATTCATGAAATAGTGTTTGATTTCATACGATTTGGAGTGAATCATTCGTCCATGTCAACTACCCCGTGTCATATTACCAATTAACTCCCTATCACACGCAACAGGTGACAAAGTTGTCTATTTCAACTGTCACTATAAGTGAGATATGTATATTTCACATCATAATTAGGATATTTCTATAAGGCTAACACTAAATCGTGCATTTATATCTCCTGCTTATAATAAGGGTCAGTTTTACGTGTTGCACGCTTGTATAGTCTAAATCACTAATTTAAAAAAAAGTTAATTATTTTTTAGGAATGTTATGAGTTTACTACGTGCATCTGTCAGTAAAATTAATAATAACACATCCATCACAATAACGCATTATGGTGTGGGATGGGAGTATTATTATATGATGTCAATTGCAGAGAACAAAACGTCCCTATATCCTGAAATTCCTACACAGTAGTGGAGTATCAGATATAGGTATTTCATGTACTCTATATAGCGGAAGACTTTCTAGGGTGGTCTTTTTTATTCACTCAAATCAGTAGATACAAATATACAAAACACATAATGCAACATTACTAGTACACAATAAGACAGAAGTAGTTCATATGGGTAGGCATTACACATACTGGAAAGTTCATTAATATTACGCTGGGTATATATGCAATAGTGATGGTCTAGGGTTGTGTTTATACTATGGCATCTATGTTAACTGACATTTAAGTACGATTTTGTAAATTAATAAGCCATATAATAAACTATACTTCCCATCAATAGTTTAGACTCACTAGTGTAAATATAGCCACTTACTTCAGGCAACTGTTCAAAATTACATTTTGCAAAATATGCCATACTGTTTAAAGGTACTGTTTACACATGAAATGATGTATTGTAAAACACGCCGTGCAGTTGAAAAGCTTATTGTCGTGAGTTCAAGGAATGATAAAACTCATGGACCAGTGAAAATTGGCGAATTCTTAACAAAACTTTACACCAAAACGCAGCTGTTCACATGCATGATATTTGCACATGCTTTTCAGCAAGTTAGTTCCCCCAAGTTAGTGGAGAAATCAATCTTCCATTTAGTATTGTGAGTGTTTTCAGTGAATCTAAACTTTGGATTGGAAGTATATATAAAATTAAAATGGGATACAAATTTTGTATAAAGCGTGCTTAAAATGATTAGATACAGTCATTGGAATGACTGAAAACCAGGGTTGCAGTGCTGCCATTAAACTAGCGTTACAAAGCGTGACTTTGGGCGTGACTTTGACAGCTACAAGCAGGCAACATGCAGCTGTATCCCGTCTATTGTGGACGAAAGTGTTAGAAATGTTGGGATACACACCCTGATGGATACAAACTACCCTGATTGTAAATTAATTTTGGTTTTAAGGCATTTTAAGATTATTGGAACTAAGGTCGAGAACTGTAACTGAGAGTGAGAACTGTAACTGAGAGTGAGAACTGGTAACTGAGGGTGAGAACTGGCAACTAAGGGTGACAACTGGCAACTGAGAGTGAGAACTGGTAACTGAGAGTGAGAACTGGCAGCTGAGAGTGAGAACTGGCAGCTAAGGGTGACAACTAGTAACTGAGGGTGAGAGTGGGTAACTGAGGGCGAGAAAGGTTAACTGAGAGTGAGAATTGGTAACTGAGAGTGAGAATTGGTAACTGAGAGTGAGAACTGGCAGCTAAGGGTGACAACTAGTAACTGAGGGTGAGAGTGGGTAACTGAGGGCGAGAAAGGTTAACTGAGAGTGAGAATTGGTAACTGAGAGTGAGAATTGGTAACTGAGAGTGAGAACTGGCAGCTGAGAGTGAGAACTGGCAGCTAAGGGTGACAACTAGTAACTGAGGGTGAGAGTGGGTAACTGAGGGCGAGAAAGGTTAACTGAGAGTGAGAATTGGTAACTGAGAGTGAGAATTGGTAACTGAGAGTGAGAACTGGTACCTGAGGGTGAGAACTGGCAACTAAGGGTGAGAACGGGTAACTGGGGGAGAGAACTGGTGACACAAAGCGAGAACTGGCAAGTAAGGGCGGTAACTGAGGATGATAAGTAAGGGTGAGAACTGGTAACAGAAAGTGAGAACGGGCAACTAAGGGTGGTAACTAAGGATGATAAATGGGGGTGAGAACGGGTAACTGAGAATGAGATCTGGAAACTGAGGTTGAGAACGGATAACTGAGGGTGAGAACTGGTAACTGAGGGTGAGAACTGGTAATCGAGAATGAGAACTGGTAACTGAGGGTGAGAACGGGTAACTGAGGGTGAGAACTGGCATTGAACTAAGGGTGGTAACTGAGCGCGAGAACTTGTAACTGAGAGTCAGAACTGATAACTGAGGGTGAGATCTGGTAACTGAGGGTGTGAATAGGTAACTGAGAGTGAGAACGGGTAACTGGGGGATAGAACGTGTAACGGAGGGTGAGATCTGGTAACCTAGGGTGAGAACTGGTAACTGAGAGTGAGAACGGGTAACTGGGGTAGAGAACGTGTAACTGAGGGTGAGAACTGGTGACTGGTTACTGAATGTGAGAACTGGTAACTGAGGGTAAGAATGGATAACTGAGGGTTAGAACTGGTAACTGAGGGTGAGAACTGGTAACTGAGGGTGAGAACTGGTAACTGAGGGTAAGAATGGATAACTGAGGGTTAGAACTGGTAACTGAGGGTGAGAACTGGTAACTGAGATCGAGAACAGTGAGTGAAAAGTGGTAAGATATCAGCTATTGTGTATAATGCCAAATAAGTTTTAAACGTTATGAAGCAAATTACCTAAAAACAATGTTGAAACATACTGTTTGTGCTGGCAAAGCGCTTGCTCATTTCCTACTCTGGTATAATATCTCAAACTTAGATAGATATAAGTGAAAGTGAAACATGTGACAAAGTCAGTTGGAGGTATGGTCTCATATCATTTTATTATAAATAGTACATCAGTTCCGTGGCAACGTTATATTAATTTTGTGCTGAAATAAAGCCGGAACTATATTCCTTCATCCCTGGGGCATCAACTATGGTGATTGGTCAGGGCCCTTGTCACATTGCCCTGAGAGATATACACGATATCCAGACAACTCGATAGTGCCATACGATATTACGAAATCGCAACACAATATTCCGATATTCTCAAAACGACATGGCGATAACACGACACAACATGGCGATACCGATGGCCCTAATGAACAACCATAGCATGCAAATAATTGGCAACATTCAAACACGGGAAATTGGCCTAAAAGCTTAAGGAATTTTCAGGTACATCGCTGACGGAGATCGTCCCCTAGTGGTCAAATAACCAACTCCTTTTCTTACGATTTTCCACCTGAACTGTTACCGTCTCATCTGTTCCATATTTAGATACATGTATATGCCTACAGTGTTGGAGTGACAGGAACTAAACATTGAACTTTCAAAAGGTCAACATTACCTTTATGCCCAGAAATATTTCACCAGCTCCAACCTTTAGTGTTAAAATTTTACAAGTTCTGAGGTTCAATCATACATTCACTTTCTACGCGGTAAAAGTGTATACACGAAGCTCCTTATGACACTTGTTCAGAAGTTGTTGGAACAAGGTTACACGGTTTAAGGCCTCGTGGACAGATTTCCACATTTTTTTCCCGAAAATTTACAATTTCAGGTATTCAACCACGTAGTTCATTTTGTCCGTCCCGGTTGACATACATGCTTCCATGTGTTGTATAAACTCTGAAAACATAATAGCCATGTATAGATAGGTTTACATTTAGATTTATTTTCCTGAGAATCATCAAATAGCTCAATACAACGGCGATAGACCGACCATACAGCTCTATAGTTCCAAGCAGTCCTCTGATTGCCACGTCCACGTAGCGGGAGAGTAAGCAATGATTTTACGTCCGCTCTGCTGTTATCTTGTTCTGCTTATATTTACCATAACAGTCGACAATTGAAATACAACTGATGGAAACTATATGAGGGGATTTCAACTTATTAAACATTGCTGTTTGAATATTTTGAGAATGAATTTGAGGAACTCACAAATAACAGTGATTACATAGACAACGAGAATATATTCGTGATTACACAATGTCATTTAGAAAGTGGTCCAATGTAACATATGTTATATTTGGGATATTTTTGTTTTTTTGGAGGGGGTTGGGGTGGGGGGGTTGAATCTCATCCGGAATTCGAACCCACACCATCAGAGTCAGGCACCAAATCGCCAGCACACAAAGTCAGCCGCCTAACCCGCTTAGCCACCGCGACGTGAGAATATATTCTTTGGGAATATATTCTTTGGATGATACTGATTACAGTAATCTAGAGTCGAGGATGAATATGTACGTACAAGTTCCTTTTAAGTTCCCAAAAATGATTTTGATTCAAAATTTCTGTAAGGACTTATGAACTAGAGAACACGAAAACGTCAACAATTACGAATATATTGTACATGAATTCTTAACGACAGCGCTGGTAACACTATACCAATTGTCTATTAAAGGAGAAAGGTTTGGCGACTAGGAATTCCACGATATTCTTCAATATGCGCTGTAGTGTCGCACGTGTGTGTTTGAGGTGGGTGGGGGTTGTACAAATCAGCACAATATTCAGTTAGGTAATAGTGTTCTGGAATGTAATGGTAGATCTTATTCGAAGTGTCTGTGAAGTAAAACTAATTTTGTCTGACTAGGAAAATCACAGAAGAGATTCACTCCGACAGGGTACAATTATACACAATCAGACAGCCTAAGCATTTACTTACTCGTATGGAATCCTGGAAGGGCCATTGTCGCGTTGTCGCATTGTCGCGCATTTTTAGGCTGTTTTTACACAACTTAGATGGAGCGACAATGCGACAAGGCGACATATTTTGACCTTGAAAATTGTCGCTATGGCGCCCTTTGAAGGAATAGAAAAATATTATTCAAAACGCGACATGCGACATCGCGACCATGCGACAAATGGCCGAAATGTCGCGTTGCCGCACTGTCGCACTGTCGCGCTTTGGTTAATTTTGCTTCATTTTGCTTGTTTTTGAGAGGGCGACAACGCGACAACGCGACAACGCGACAATGTCCCTTCCAGGATTCTATATACTCGTAAACATGCATACTCAATACATCAGCTGTTGACATTCCGTCTTGTAGCCATTTGTCAACTTGGTTCCGTCTTCGCATTGCGACAAATACGGTCAACATATTGTATCACAGTTGGTATGCACACTGCATTTATGACAAAAATATACACAATTGATTCTTTCGCCAACAATGGATTGTATAATTACATTCCTCCCCACATTCTGACTGGTTTCCTGCTTTCTCGCATTTCCGCACATCACATTGATCAACGTGGGGACGAGTCATCCGTATGATTGTAGAAGGGGGCAAATAAGACGACTGTAATAATCGATACCCCCTGCACGAAGCTTTACAGCGAATAACACAAACCTACTGAACTCTGAGGGGTTTCAGTGTTAATCCAAACAGTGCCCATTACGTCATCGATACTTCACAGTTTACAATTTGTTTGCTATTAAGTTACATATGTTAAAATGAAATTTGTGCCTGTGTTCGCGCGATTCCACAGTTCGACAAAACATAGTAAATGCTCACTCACGAAGTTTTCATCTTTTTGTCTGAACTAAAGTGTGCGTTCATGCAAGAAGTCTTTTAATAACAGATGTAAAGTATATTCATTAAGACACGTTTCAGCGTTTGTAGACTTCGTGACCTGAGCTGGACACATGTTGTATGCCAGCATCATAGACACGGCAAGGCGATGTCCAGCTTGTACAATCACGTGACGCACAATTAAGGTAACATATGGTCCAGTTTTTTGCAGCAGTCTTTTGTGCGGTGTTTTAAAACAATAATTAGAACACAAAGACCGTTGTTTCACAGCTTTTCTCCACTTGACCCGCTGCAAGGTTTCCTTGTTCTATTTTATATCAGCTGTTGGCATCACAATTGTTTTACTCTCTCTCTCAATAACGGTGTGCAAATGGCTCACAAAAATATTGAAAAATCAATCAAGATGTATTTGAGTGAAATCATTTATTTTGCCAAGGTAACATATTGGGCTGCTTAGAACCAACGGGAATTCAACAAGAAATGAAAGCTTTTGAAAATATAACAAGCTAACTAGATAGGTACACTCTTAGAGAATCCTAACACTGAAATGTTCGTTATAACAAGGGATAACCAACTAAGGATAACCACCACACGCACCTAGAAAGCAGTCATGGCCCTTATTACCAAGCCTGGGAGTACATGTTTCCTTAACATTGTAACTGTGTCCTTGCTATGTAGACTAACTAATCCCCAGCAAGTACAGTGCTGGATAAAACATACTGAACTTGCAAACATTGACCAAACTGTGTGACAGCAAACTTTAGGAACGCAGGATACACATGAAACAAAATGACATGAAGTGACAAATACTTTCACATCCTCTGAAAGTTCAATCATGAAACATATGTGTCGTCTATTTAAGGAGGAAACATGGTTTAATAGTTTTCCAACCACCAGATATAAACCACTATATAAGTAACGAATATTTCAGGCAACTTCAGAAACACTGTCTTGACCTCAGATAGACTTCAACTGGGCAGATTTCAAGACATTGACAACTGAAAACAATCATATAAAGATTTAATAAGCATGTCTGGGAGGAATTTAATTTGCTAACTAAAAATCGATATTATCTTCAATAATCTTCACTGTTTAAAGGCAGAAAAGTAAACTATTCTCAAATCTACTTATTATCTTTTTGGGGTATAAATTTCAAATAATAATACTGTAATTATAGCAACCCAAATTCTGGAAATAATAGGACTGCAGCTCAATTTTATTCCAATCGAAGCGACAGAAATATCCGTTACTAGGATGAAATGTTCCGTGTGGTTGTTGTTGATGTTATGGTAATGTTTCTAAGTCTGTCTCATCAAATACAGAGTGACATTACTTTGTAAACTCCGAAACGTTACTAATAACTAAACAGTAAGTTATGGTGTCCATTTTTGAATTAGAAATGAAATGTAATATTCCTATTACAGATGACTCTCAATGTTTAAGGTTTTGGTGATTGTATACATCCTCGTTGACTTCCCAGATGGGATAGGAGTCACGTGATGTTTGAAAAAATAGTATTAGAACTTCACAAGCTATGTAGTTTCGTATACCCTGGTTACGAACATTTCAGTAAGGGAGATTACAGTGTCTGGCAAATCAAGCAGTAAGTTACCGTTAACCACACACAAGCTTTGAATATTCTTTTCTTTTCCCATCTGGCATACTTCGTGTTCTAAATGTAACTGAACTAAATGTAACTATGTGAAAATAAGCACTGAAAAACGTCCCTAATTTGGCGGTGGCAACGGACATTTCTACGCATGGAATATTTTCTATGTATTGAGATATGTTATGCAGAGAGATATTCTAAGCACCAAATAATGACAAGTACCATTAATGTAAAGATAAATTGTATTCATTCAAAGTGACTGGGTAAGATTATGTTTTGTTCTACACATGTACATGTCAAGCTGAAAATTAGTCACGGACATTTCCTCAAAACTGGCGACATGGCATTTAACCAAATTCATTTATCTAAAGAGAATGCATGGCGGCCACAGCATTTGCGCCCCGTTATTAAGAATGAGTGTTTTGCGTTTTAACATGCTTTATTCTCAGAAAGGTATTAGAGACAAGTTGTCATAACGCTTGCACCCATCAATTTACATGTATGCCTGTTTACAATGATTACACTGCGACAAAAAGGAAAGAAGAAGAGTAGAGAAACGTTTGCACAACAACGTCGCTCACTTAACCTTTCGCATTTCTATATACATGATTGTGTGCTGCTTCTGTTTGGCGCGAGTTTGAATCTGCCACTCGTCTCTTTGATACAACAATATCAAAGTTTTCATGCATGTTCAAAATATGGTCTAACAGACATTAATGAACTTACTCAACAAGGTACGACTTTGCATAAAGTTGAGCTTATTTAGCTGTAGGTGTATGAATCACAGTGTGGATATCAGCTGTATCAGTAAAAGAGTGGACATCAGCTGTATCAGTAAAAGTGTGGATATCAGCTGTATCAGTAAAAGTGTGGATATCAGCTGTATCAGTAAACGTGTGGATATCAGCTGTATCAGTAAAAGTGTGGATATCAGCTGTATCAGTAAAAGTGGGGATATCAGCTGTATCAGTAAAAGTGTGGACATCAGCTGTATCAGTAAAAGTGTGGATATCACCTGTATCAGTAAAAGTGTGGACATCAGCTGTATCAGTAAAAGTGTGGATATCAGCTGTATCAGTAAAAGTATGGATATCAGCTGTATCAGTAAAAGTGTGGATATCAGCTGTATCAGTAAAAGTGTGGATATCAGCTGTATCAGTAAAAGTATGGATATCAGCTGTATCAGTAAAAGTATGGATATCAGCTGTATCAGTGAAAGTGTGGATATCAGCTGTATCAGTAAAAGTGTGGATATCAGCTGTGTGAATGACAGTGAGGATATCAGCTGTGTGAATGAAAGTGTGGATATCAGCTGTATGAATGAAAGTGTGGATATCAGCTGTATGAATGACAGTGAGGATATCAGCTGTGTGAATGAAAGTGTGGATATCAGCTGTATGAACGAAAGTGTGGATATCAGCTGTATGAATGACAGTGAGGATATCAGCTGTATGAATGAAAGTGTGGATATCAGCTGTATGAATGAAAGTGTGGATAGTGTGGGTGTGGGTGGAGCCGATGTAAGAAGTTAGACATGTGGGAGGAGCCGCTGTAACAAGTAAGACGTGTGGGTGGAGCCGATGTAAGAAGTTAGACGTGTGGGTGGATCCGATGTAAGAAGTTAGACATGTGGGAGGAGCCGCTGTAACAAGTAAGACGTGTGGGTGGAGCCGATGTAAGAAGTTAGACGTGTGGGTGGAGCCGATGTAAGAAGTTAGACATGTGGGTGGAGCCGATGTAAGAAGTTAGACGTGTGGGATGAGCCGATGTAAGAAGTTAGATATGTGGGTGGAGCCGCTGTTACAAGTAAGACGTGTGGGTGGAGCCGATGTAAGAAGTTAGACGTGTGGGTGGAGCCGATGTAAGAAGTTAGACATGTGGGTGGAGCCGCTGTAAGAAGTTAGACGTGTGGGAGGAGCCGCTGTAAGAAGTTAGACATGTGGGAGGAGCCGCTGTAAGAAGTTAGACGTGTGGGAGGAGCCGCTGTAAGAAGTTAGACGTGTGGGAGGAGCCGCTGTAACAAGTTGGGCGTGTGGGAGGAGCCGCTGTAAGAAGTTAGGCGTGTGGGAGGAGCCGCTGTAAGAAGTTAGACGTGTGGGAGGAGCCGCTGTAACAAGTTGGGCGTGTGGGAGGAGCCGCTGTAAGAAGTTAGACATGTGGGTGGAGCCGCTGTAAGAAGTTAGACGTGTGGGAGGAGCCGCTGTAAGAAGTTAGACATGTGGGAGGAGCCGCTGTAAGAAGTTAGACGTGTGGGAGGAGCCGCTGTAACAAGTTGGGCGCGTGGGAGGAGCCGCTGTAAGAAGTTAGGCGTGTGGGAGGAGCCGCTGTAAGAAGTTAGACGTGTGGGAGGAGCCGCTGTAACAAGTTGGGCGTGTGGTGGGAGCCGCTGTAAGAAGTTAGGCGTGTGGGAGGAGCCGCTGTAAGAAGTTAGGCGTGTGGTGGGAACCGCTGTAACTATTTAGGCGTGTAGGTGGTTGGACTTGCTGTACATAACCAGTTAGGCTTTTGGTTTGAGTCGCTGATACCAGTTAGGCTTGTGGGTGGAGCCGCTGTAACCAGTTAGGCTTTTGGTTGGAGCCGCTGTAACCATCTAGGCTTGTTAATGGAGCCGCTGTAACCGGCCCAGCTTGTGAATGGAGCTGCTGTTACCAGCTAGGGGTGTGGTCGGAGCTGTAACAGTACAGTATGTCCAGACCCCTATTATAGAACAGGCAGCCGTGGAGCAGGCAATTTTGTTGTCACTGTGTGGATTTGGTAATCCTGAGTCTACACACGGAAGAGCGTGTTTTGTCGTTACTGTAGCTTAATTTCGCCCTAATGTATATGGGTTTTGCGAAGTTTGCATTTTTGCGTGTGCACGAGTGTGTTCCCTGGCGCGGTTTTGTGTTTAATCGTTCCTTAGTTTCTATTCCAGAAACGCCCATTTCCTGTACCTCCTTTACTTGGGATTGCTTGGGTGTGAGCTGCTTAATCCCGATGTTTTGCAGAGTATGCTCTTCATGTTTGGAATGGACAATGTGTTGTGTATAGGTGTCTGTGAGTAGGTGTTGAGAAGGCCTGTATGCCCTGTGGTATGGCATGTTCATATGCATATTTGGATATTAAGGTATATCTGTTATTTTTGCGCGAAAAGAAAGAGGTTTACTGTAAGAATGATTACGGTAAGAAGATAGTTATACATCTAGCATTCGTTGTCCAGTAATCATACTAAAGAGGATGTGATTACTTTGTGACTCTTTGTGCATATTCTTCAGAATGTGATTCCAAGGCTGCTGTAAGTACCAACACATACCACTATTCACCTCACATGGCGCGTACAGCACAGGGCTAGTAAAACACGCATCTGTTCTACAGTTTCAGGTATTTTATATACATGTATTTTCAGTGACTACGTCACCACAGTTCCAGTCACTCGGAATCATCGTGTAGGAAGGTCTGATTTGTGTTTGTGAGTACCAGTCCAGTTATGTGTCTATCTCCCCACACGTGTCTGTATATAGTACTGTTCTGCTGTATTGGTGAACTTACCTCATGTAGCACAGTAGTTAGTACTGCGTAGACGCTGGAGGCTAACGGTGAAACACTTGACAGCGGCTCGAGCATGGTGTTTGAAGCGCCTGGCAAATATTTCCGAAGTTCAGCACTCAGCACTCTTCCTGCAATTTAATCGGGATATTGTCTATAATGTAATGATGGTGATGGATAGGTCGACAGTCTGATTCTAACATACAGCTTGGATACAGGCTAGGTGGTGCAGTATGGCAGTCTATGGTGGTTGGTGGTTGTTGGTGGTGCAGTATGGCAGCCTATGGTTGTTGGTGGTTGGAGGTGGTGCAGTATGGCAGCCTATGGTTGTTGGTGGTAAGAGGTGGTGCAGTATGGCAGTCTATGGTTGTTGGTGGTTGGAGGTGGTGCAGTATGGCAGCCTATGGTTGTTGGTGGTTGGAGGTGGTGCTGCAGTATGGCAGCCTATGGTTGTTGGTGGTTGGAGGTGGTGCAGTATGGCAGCCTATGGTTATTGGTGGTTAAAGGTGGTGCAGTATGGTAGCCTATGGTTGTTGGTGGTTGGAGGTGGTGCAGTATGGTAGCCTATGGTTGTTGGTGGTTGGAGGTGGTGCAGTATGGCAGCCTATGGTTATTGGTGGTTAAAGGTGGTGCAGTATGGTAGCCTATGGTTGTTGGTGGTTGGAGGTGGTGCAGTATGGTAGCCTATGGTTGTTGGTGGTTGGAGGTGGTGCAGTATGGCAGCCTTTGGTTATTGGTGGTTGGAGGTGGTGCAGTATGGCAGCCTATGGTTATTGGTGGTTGGAGGTGGTGCGGTATGGCAGCCTATGGTTGTCAGTGGTTGGAGGTGGTACAGTATGGCAGCCTATGGTTATTGGTGGTTGGAGGTGGTACAGTATGGCAGTCCATAGTTGTTGGTGGTTGGAGGTGGTGCAGTATGGCAGCCTATGGTTGTCAGTGGTTGGAGGTGGTACAGTATGGCAGCCTATGGTTGTTGGTGGTTGGAGGTGGTGCAGTATGGCAGTCTATGGTTGTTGGTGATTGGAGGTGGTGCAGTATGGCAGCCTATAGTTGTTGGTGGTTGGAGGTGGTGCAGTGACGGTGGTGGATGATCATGATGGTAGGGTTTCGGAGGGGCAGATGGTGGCAGGTGGTGCAGTGTGGGAACGGGGGAGGTGGTGCAGCGATGTTGGTAAACGGTGGTGGGAGGTAGTGCATCGATGGTGGTTGATACCGGGGTGGTGGAACAGCAATTGTGTTGACGTCCGGATAGTGGGAGATGGTGCAGCGATTGTTGTTGACGTCCGGATAGTGGGAGATGGTGCAGCAATGGTGTTGACGTCCGGATAGTGGGAGATGGTGCAGCAATGGTGTTGACGTCCGGATAGTGGGAGATGGTGCAGCGATTGTTGTTGACGTCGACGTGGTGAGAGATGGTGCAGCAATGGTGTTGACGTCCGGATAGTGGGAGATGGTGCAGCGATTGTTGTTGACGTCGACGTGGTGAGAGATGGTGCAGCAATGGTGTTTGACGTCTGGATAGTGGGGATCACTGGATTGTCTGGTCCAGACTCGATTATTTACAGACCGGCGCATGGCCTGGCATGTGTGAGGCCTGGCATTATCGTGTTGGAACAACGCCCTCTGTTGGCAAGTGCTCGGAATTCTTGACACAACGTTTATTTCGACGTCGATAGACATGACACTTCCGCCACGGCACTGAGGCAGAAAGCTTGATTCGTCACTGAACCATACACGTCTCCGGATTTGTAGATTCCAGAATCGAACGTTATTGCATCACTGGACCCGTCAACGTCGATGTAGCCGTCGCAGTGCAGGACCAAAATAGGGTCTTCTGGCTCAAAGTCAGGCTTCTTGTAAACGATTGCGAATGGTTTGAGCCGGCACTCCCCTGAAGCCAGCATGGCACTTTGCAGTTGTAGTTCCTGTGACAGTTTGATTCCGCAGATCATGTACCCGGGTGACTGATGGTACACTGGTGAACATTGAGGTGGCGTGCAACGGTAAATTGAGAGCCTCCAGACGTCCAATGGCAATATTTCGATTTACAGCAGAGTCACGGCATGGCGGTATTCTTTCGTTTTGCTAAGAATGCCAATGACCGTCGAAAAGCAAAACGGTCTATATAGACAATGTCCCTGCTCACGTTTCCTCAAAATTGCATATTGCATATTGCAAACCACTTTTGTCCATGCATTTTCAAGCAAGTTGACACTTAAACGCACATTAAACTTTCCGAAGATGCGTTATTGCGCTGTGCATTCGTTCCATAAACACAAACCAGCATTATAATAGCCAAATTATAACAATCAAACAGTAAGTTTGAAAAGGAAATTTGAAATGTCATATCAATATCCCCTTTGCGTTTCCTTTTTGGGAGAGCGTGCTATAAAGGCTCCCCACAATCCAGTATGCAGATCAGTCCATATCGATGACGTGGAATATTTTGCCAAGTGTTTTACTCTCTCTCTCAATAACGGTGTGCAAATGGCTCACAAAAATATTGAAAAATTAATCACGTTGTATTTGAATGAAATCATTTATTTTTCCATGGTTACATGGCTGTTTAAAACCGACGTGAATTCAACAAGAATTGAAAGCTTTTGAAAATATAACAAGCTAACTAGATAGGTACACTCTTAGAGAATCCTAACACTGAAATGTTCGTTATAACAAGGGATAACCAACTAAGGATAACCACCACACGCACCTAGAAA
Source organism: Haliotis rubra (assembly GCF_003918875.1). NCBI lineage: Eukaryota > Metazoa > Mollusca > Gastropoda > Lepetellida > Haliotidae > Haliotis > Haliotis rubra. The sequence continues at coordinate 698,492 of NW_025767012.1, forward strand.
GCAGTCATGGCCCTTATTACCAAGCCTGGGAGTACATGTTTCCTTAACATTGTAACTGTGGCCTTGCTATGTAGACTAACTAATCCCCAGCAAGTACAGTGCATGATAAAACATACTGAACTTGCAAACATTGACCAAACTGTGTGACAGCAAACTTTAGGAACGCAGGATACACATGAAACAAAATGACATGAAGTGACAAATAGTTTCTGAAATCCTCTGAGAGTTCAATCATAACACAAATAGGTAGGCGGTGATGTTTGAAGCGTCTGTAAAATGACCATGACCACATACTTTAAGCATCGTCTGAAGGTGAATGTTCATTCCTCTAATTGCGGTCACAGAGATGTGTGTCCCTCCTCCCCTGCGAAGTGACTGCAAGGCTCTCACTATATTCAGATGCGATGTAGTCAAGCTGGAAACACAATCTACAGCACTACCTGTCATAGAGGAGAAGAACACAATCTACAGCACTGCCTGTCATAGAGGAGAAGAACACAATCTACAGCACTACCTGTCATAGAGGAGAAGAACACAATCTACAGCACTACCTGTCATAGAGGAGAAGAACACAATCTACAGCACTACCTGTCATAGAGGAGAAGAACACAATCTACAGCACTACCTGTCATAGAGGAGAAGAACACAATCTACAGCACAACCTGTTATAGAGGAGAAGAACACAATCTACAGCACTACCTGTCATGGAGGAGAAGAACATGTGTTGTTTTATATTCTGTGCGACATGACATATTGTGCATGTTTGTTGCATATAGCGTCCGACTCTTGTCATATACTCGCACTATCACGATTATGCTCTCCAAGTCCCCTTGTACATACTTTAATAATTGTAATGAATACACCGGGTATTGTTTTTATCACCAGTGCATAATGGGAATGATTTAATGTAGTATGTTGTGGACAACGCTCTCCGCAAGCCTGGAGTTGGCAGCGTCACGGAATAACCGGTTTTATAATGATACCAATAGATTACATTATTTCTTAATTTATGGATGTATGTATTTGACAAACATTTCATCACAGCGCTGCCCAGTCCCCAACCATTGTGTAGTGTTAAGACAATATATTTACGGACACTGTAGTGAACAAGAGCGGGGTGATAATATGCAATAAGCGACAACAAAATAAGAGTTTGTTCCGGGTCCTCTTCAATAACATTTTATTGCGCACTGTCAAATTGTCTATAAAAATCCTAACCTTTGTTTACACGACACCACCATCAACGTTAAGTTTGATATCCTGAATGTAAAGTACCCGGGCAAGGTCTCGAGCTGTCGCGGACCGGGCAGGAATCGTTGTAAATTTAAATGTCAGGCCGCCAGTTAAAGGGCTAACGATACGTATAACACAATGTTTTGTAGAAATGTGACATACATTTTATTAACTATGAATGAAGAGACTTTCTTTAGATTGATCCCTTTAATGATGGACAAATGACCAACGATGGCTAATTGTTTCCGAGGTGTCTTAACCTGGCGGGAGAAAGAATGTCTGCACCAGTGTTTGTAAGTACACGTATAGAACAAACAACATATTTTAATTCAGTGGTGGTGTATTATATATTGCGGGGGTTCTAGCTGTGTTTCCTAAGCTAGGTTTGCAATGTTTCCGCGACAGGTTTCAACCCAGTAACGTATTCAGAACATTTGCATTCTTTGGGTGGACACTCCAACCGGGTATCGCGGTATGCAACTGTTCAGTAGATTACTGTGATAATTGGGTTTCTGAAAAAGCTGTGGATTTGTTGTTGATATTCCCCAACAAATATTGGTTCACAAGACAGATTCCCTTAACACATGTCTGTACAATGAGTAATGTGTTCAATTTAATCAATAAGATTTTACTGACGGACTTAAACAGACCGAGCGTGGATGTGAGGTGTCGTGGTGTGTCGTTAATGTACACACCTATTGTAATGTTAGGCAGAACTTGATAGCGGGTCACCAATACGTGGCCTCGCTATCCAGCATACACTCTGTCCATTGTGGTTGGTGTTTCTATATTTGATACATATATTGTATATGTACCAGTGTACAAGGGGGGGGGGAGGGTAGTGCGTGCTTGTGTGTACATGTATTTGTGTCTAATCATGTGAATTTCATATATTTAAAATGTAGACAAAGGGAAGAAACCTACAATGCCAGTGAGATTGTTCCTTCACATACGTCTTAATAGGTTTCGAATATTTACACGATTGTAAATCTTCGTGTAATATTTTCAGATTTTAGTTTTTCACATTTTAGCTTGTCATGAAAGAGGCCGAAAAGCGGCTGACATGTTTCCGATGAATCAATTAATCACTCACTAACTCAACTCATTACTCAACAACAAGGATTTGATTTTGGTAAACACAACTAATAACACACGAAATATTGCCATAAAATAGGCACCAAAGATACATGGTATGGCTGATCAACACCTCCATCTCATACATTCTCTGTACAGATAAGTGGTGGTGATGCTGTGGGTTTTTTAAAATTTTGAACAAAACACTTTAAACGTAAATAGACAGGAAAAAATATCAAATTGAATTACTGAATGAATCATTTTTCACATTTTGAGCAAAACTCTAAAGACATGAAAATAGATTAGAAAATTATCAAACTGAATTACTGAATAAATGAATTACCTGATGTCTTAATATCGGTTAAATTTGATCGAGTGCGGCGACACTTTAATGCGCGTCTAAATGTGTTTACATTATCGGAGGGTCGCTCTTAACTCATGCCGCACGTCGCGCGGGCGTGACCACAAACTGACCGGAAGTGAGGTGGTCAGGATCTTTTACGATCTTCTTTTAATGGAGAGTCGATAGTTTTAGATCACCTGCTAAGAATATTTTAAATTTTGCACCTGTATAACTGGTGCTGCTTCATGCATCGTTACATTTCTCACGCGACTGGGATACATGATCCTGTCGTGGGTTTAAAATGACCTTTTGACGGGATATGAAAACACAGAGGAGTAGACACAAAATTATAAATGGATTTAATAACGGAGACATAAAACGTGTTTTTCATGAATATTGCGTGGTGCCAGGTGGTAAAACCAGTCAAATCACCAGATACCATGGTTTTTTCCTATGTTTTACGTGTCAAGCGAGTTAATTAAATGCTGATCGCGGAATGAGCAATAATACCAGCTTGTACGGAAATAGATGTCCTAAATATATTTATAATTTTAAAAAATCGCATTTAAAAAAATATATATTATATATACACCGGGGTGTGGTGAAAAGCGTGCATAGTTGGAATTGTTCTGATATTCCTCCCGGTCCTAACAGGACACTAATTCCGCCATGCCATACCCTTACATTTAAACAGCTTTTCGAAAATTTGGGATTGACTTCTTTAGAGGATGTGGTTACAAATGTATCCTAACGGTACAATACTGTATGATGACACGTCACGTACGCCTCACCAACAAGATGTAGCAATGTAGCATTCACAGACGAAGGGCTGTATGAACTGGGCGGTGTGGATTACAGCTTACATACACGGTAGCACCATTACAGCATGCCATATCGCACTTGTATTATGTGGCTGAGATCTAGGGCGATATAGCAATAGAACACAACAATAATTACAAGAAAGCCACTCTTGGCGAGGAAGCAATCAATCCAGCTCCTACCTGCAGCATTGCATTGTTTCACAACTTTGTCACGTACTCTTGTGGGGGTCAAAAGGGGAGGGGACTTTGAAAACATAAATTAAAAATATGTTAAAATATATTGAGAATTGCGCAGCTTCTGTTAAGCTTAGTTTTTTAATGCGGGGTGCTGTATTCCGTTGGACTGTTGGAAGGAAAAGAGGGACACTTTTGCCAGTATTTTGGCTCACAGTGGGTAACATTTCTTTCCGATTTTGTCATTTGTTAGCCATATGACCCCGGAGTATGTCAAGAACTGACTCCACCCTTAGATGTAGCAGTTGTTACTGGGATAGCCACTCAACTTTCCAGTCAAACAGTGCTGCCGTTTTGGCATCTTTTACTTCAGCATTGATTCCAATGTGTTAATGGTAAGACGGAATTACGACATGAGTTTTCACCCGTCGTAATCACCCGCCTGACAACCCTCCAAGAATGACCCTTCCTTATGATTGCGACTGTTATCAACCCAATCACATCGTGCCGTCTCGACATTGTAGAAAACTGAGAAGAGACCGGAAGTCGGTCACATAGTTACTTCCCTTGGCCGCCTGGACTACGTGCAGATTACCGCGGGGCATGTCGGGAAGGGTGGAGAGGGCGCAGCCTTATCAGCACCCATCTAAACCCCTTGGGCAATCAGCAACATTGCAGGCGATTAATTTCATTGTTTCAATGCCTACAATGCGAATTTAAATATCGCCTCTTGAGAGACCCCCCAAGACAGAAACAACTTGTAAACAATACATGGTCAGGACACTCATTGGCAAGCTAAGTACCCCGGTCGCGCTGCTGGACAGTGGGGCTGGTCATCAGCACTTGTTTGCTAACACAAATAATCATAATTACAATCAGAGTCAACACAGCAGGATGAAAATTGATATCTTTATAATACTTGACGAATTTTATTATAGTTGAGACGGTAGCTGAGGGCGGAACAACAGTTCGGGCAACTTTTGCCTAACATCAAAGTAGAGGTGAACATATTAAAATTCCTTCGTTTCTTTACATAATTTTATCACATATATCAGTAAAAGTGTTTTATTTACATTCCGAACACACTGCGGGATATTTCATTGTCGACCTGCTCGTTAAAAATTGATTTTTACCCTGGTGATATGTCGAATCTTTGAATCAATGTTAGTAATATTTAGAAGGGTATTTACATGACAGGGACATCTGGGTTGTAATCAACGAAAACAGTGAAAATTACATGTTACTGAGATCAACTGTGATAAAATTCTCTTCACGGATATAACATGTCGGTTTATTGTAGAAACGTCAGATAAAATATTTTGCAAATATTACGAATATTTTCTTACCTCTCCGTCACTGGTGTCCAAGATGTTTTGTGGCCCGGGACGAAGGGGCATTGAAACAAGGCAAACGCGGTTTTGATAAATGCATATAAGGACATGTTTGTCTTACTTCAAATGCTCATTTTAAAGAAGGGCTATTAAGTATACCACTGATAAACATTGGAAATAAAATAAAAGTCGTTCAAAATTGTCTTAACCAGATATATGTCCAGCTGATAAATGTTTGAGCAGTGTTATCGAGAACAATGAGTTAACTGTTCACCAAATATCAATGCTGGATTAAAATACAACGTATAGTCTGTTTGCAGTGAAAACGTACCAATGAATTTCACTTTAAACAAAAAAATAAATCAAATAAAGTGAAATTAAGATTGCGAATCCTCATAATTTTACCTTGCCAATTGAACATTTAAATCTCAAAATTTTATTCAAATTAGGATAAAAGTTGTTTAACAAACGATCATAGATTCAAATCGCTATTACTGGTTTGCATTACAATGGGGTAAGCGCAGTAGTTGGAACAGTGAAACAAATGCACGTGCGGTACGTGAAGAGCGTTAACTTATAACAACCCTTGTCGTTTTCGGTGTTTCATTTGATGTGCATACCCCCCTTGTAATACAAACCAATAATAGCCATGCGAGACTATGATCGTTTGTTAAACAACTTTTATCCTAAGTCGAATAAAATTCTGAGATTTAAATGTTCATTTGGCAAGGTAAAATCATGAGGATTCGCAGTCTTAATTTCACTTTATTTGCTTTACCTTTTGGTTTAAACTGACATTCATCGGTACGTTTTCATTGCAAACAGACTATAACATCCTTTGAAATAGTGATAAAGTCCCATGACTCCTGGGAGTGATTATTTAAAGTAGAGGACTTTCGTAGATGGCGTTGTTAATTCCCTTTTCACTATAGAATATATGCAGAGAATATTAAAATTGCAGATAACCTTGAAATTAGATAAATAACCGTCTTAAATTCGAATTTTCTTCTTTTTTAATAATCGCGTGTTACGTTGAGCCGCAAATGCTTTCAAACCCTGAGTCTTCGCGCCAGACATTTTCTATGAGGAATGAATTTAAAGCGTTTTGTTTTGTTTGGAGTACACGTTGTACTGTAAAAATGGAAAGTCTCTTTCAAATATCAAGTAATAATAAACAAATATTAAGAAAATACACATAATAAGTGCAACCCGACACAATCTTCTACATCTTGATGCAAGATATACGTGTTTAGAGGGAGAATTGTTTTATTACATATATCTTTTATATACATCGATAAATGAAATAAAACACACGTGTAGACGGCAATCGCACATGGTCTTGATTCGATTTATCTACAGTGAAATTAATTTGCGCAATTACAATTGATTGATAATCAGATTACTTCAGACAGAGCATAACTTCCCTGTGTAGAGATTAAATCGCAAACAGGCTTACTGGCAAGGCGGAATGGACGGAAGGCGATATTGTGCAAGGACTACCTAATTAGGGAACCGGTGTTATCTAGCATCGCGTCCGCCATGGACTTAAACATATCTTGCTTGTTTCATTGTATTTCGGCAAAATGTTCCTCTAATTAGCGGTCTATATCAAAGGTTTTTCTGACAACAAAATATCCTGCTGATCGTGGAATTAACTATCAGAAAACAGATGCTTGTTTTGTGCTAATGTGAACTGGTATGTCGGAACGTTCTGGTTTTAATGTGTCAGTGTTTAAAACAAATACTCGCTTTAAACAATTCTGGACATATATTTGAAGGAAATAATCATGACACATTATGGAAATGTAATCTAAGAAGGCTGCGTGTGAATATGGTAAAATAAACTATTGGAACATGCAAGACATAGCTGTCTGATTATGTTTGTAAAAACACAGTGCGTTCGGTGCAGGACGTAAACTCCTTTGAACATACGGACATCATAAATTCTCACATCATAAATGACAAAATCATATATTTTCGTTTTAGTCAGAAATGGATATAGTCAGGAAGTCTTATCATTTAGAAATTATATAATTTCCGTTTGGAGTACATCATCCACCGCGTCGCTATGGTATCAAACTCGGGCGTATCAGATTTGACAAATGGACGCTCTTAGAGAATGCCCCAACATTCATGGCGAGGCAGACCGGCCATCAATCAGGAGAAAACACGAATTTTGTGAAAGAACGAAAATTCATGAAATTGCCGACGAGGTAAAACTGATCCGCTCTTGCACGTGTGCATCTCTCACCCCTCGCCTTACCCCCCGGGCAGTTATGAAGACACTTCCCCGACCCTAGGGTCAGGCGGCACATGTGGGTAGATCCGTAACTCGCGGAATGTGTCGGGCCACTGCGTACATAAACAAAACGTCACCCCCAAGGCATACCGTTCTTTGGTCGGGCTTCCCACGTGGGGCGGGGTATAGTGGTGGGCAGTCTAATGTCTTACGTGGATACTTACAAATGAGAATAATTATAATAAAATATTATGTCCAATAAATATGGATTATTTGGCTTACAGCAACTTCAGTAAAAATCGGTTTAGTTTAACCTTGGTCACCTTAATTTCAAACCAAAAATACAATTTATAATTTAAAAAACACACACCCAACACTACATTTTCGCCGTTGTCGGTGCCGCTGTTCATTTAAAAATTTTAATCCAATATCCTTGTTTTTCAGGTATCTTACTTTGTTTCGGGACTGGTCGCAATCAGTTTCTTTCTGATTAAACACCTTCTTTTAACACTTTAAATATCCTGATCGAAATTTCATCTACCAATTGTTTCTTAGATACTATGCGGATGTCTTAAAATTGATTATTAAATGGGATTTTTATGAAGTATTCAAGAAATGGATATTTATTGAAGTATTATGAAATTTGAATAACTATATAATTTTATTTTTCATGTATAAGAAACGCTGAAAGGTTAAAAAAGAAAATATAATTAAGAATGTTAATCATATTAACGATATACCGTGACGATACTGACAACAGCAATGCTGCTAATACTAATATTTCTACGTTACGGATTCTATGTCGCCCCAAACACAAATGTGTACCGATTTTCGAGAACCTGAAACCAGTTCACCTCAGCATATTCATATGAAATAATAAGCAGACATGGTCGTGTTTATAGCACATCTATGGATCTCATCCCAGCTTACAGTATTAAATACATCAATATAAAAACAAGCTTTACGTGATTTTTTATGACAAAAAGATGCGTATTCTCATGTTAATATCTGCACATGTTTTGACCATATTAGCCTATGTGCCAACATTACGGCATATGTTGAACACATGTAAATAGCGTGTTGATGTGATGCAGATTTCACACCGTAACGGCTACACGTGTAGTGTAATCTTTACACGCTATGTAATTGACTGTAATACATTTCATCAGGTTGTGTGATATATCCAGATGCCAGCTTGTAGATTTCGTGTTGTTTTGTATTTACAACACATAAATATCAAATAGTTTATGTAACAACCGGAGTGAGTATATTTTTGAAGCTTGGTGCTGTAAATATCTGGACACACCTGCATCTACACGTTATATACATAGAATTGAAATCTACATTGTCCATTAATGCAAAGGTAGGTAGGACACTGTCTATCAATACGTGGGTGGGTGGAACACTGTCTTTCAATACGTGGGTGGGTGGAACACTGTCTCTCAATACGAGGGTGGATGGAACATTGTCTCTCAATACGAGGGTGGATGGAACATTGTCTCTCAATACGAGGGTGGATGGAACATTGTCTCTCAATACGAGGGTGGATGGAACATTGTCTCTCAATATGAGGGTGGATGGAACATTGTCTCTCAATACGAGGGTGGATGGAACATTGTCTCTCAATACGAGGGTGGATGGAACACTGTCTCTCAATACGAGGGTGGGTGGAACACTGTCTCTCAATACGAGGGTGGATGGAACATTGTCTCTCAATACGAGGGTGGATGGAACATTGTCTCTCAATATGAGGGTGGATGGAACACTGTCTCTCAATACGTGGGTGGGTGGAACACTGTCTCTCAATACGAGGGTGGATGGAACACTGTCTCTCAATACGAGGGTGGATGGAACATTGTCTCTCAATACGAGGGTGGATGGAACATTGTCTCTCAATATGAGGGTGGATGGAACACTGTCTCTCAATACGAGGGTGGATGGAACATTGTCTCTCAATACGAGGGTGGATGGAACACTGTCTTTCAATACGTGGGTGGATGGAACACTGTCTCTCAATACGAGGGTGGATGGAACACTGTCTCTCAATACGAGGGTGGATGGAACATTGTCTCTCAATACGAGGGTGGATGGAACATTGTCTCTCAATATGAGGGTGGATGGAACACTGTCTCTCAATACGAGGGTGGATGGAACACTGTCTCTCAATATGAGGGTGGATGGAACACTGTCTCTCAATACGAGGGTGGATGGAACACTGTATCTCAATACGAGGGTGGATGGAACATTGTCTCTCAATACGAGGGTGGATGGAACACTGTCTCTCAATATGAGGGTGGATGGAACATTGTCTCTCAATACGAGGGTGGATGGAACATTGTCTCTCAATACGAGGGTGGATGGAACATTGTCTCTCAATACGAGGGTGGATGGAACATTGTCTCTCAATACGAGGGTGGATGGAACACTGTCTCTCAATACGAGGGTGGATGGAACACTGTCTCTCAATACGAGGGTGGGTGGAACACTGTCTCTCAATACGAGGGTGGATGGAACACTGTCTCTCAATACGAGGGTGGGTGGAACACTGTCTCTCAATACGAGGGTGGATGGAACATTGTCTCTCAATACGAGGGTGGGTGGAACATAAACCGGGTAGAACACTGTCTCTGTCTGTTCAGCTACATTTGGATTAGACCTAACCGTCCAGAACAATACATGATTCAATTAAAACACACAGTTGGAAAGAATCTAGCCATGTTCCTGGTGTGTGTGTGTGTGTGTGTGTGTGTGTGTGTGTGTGTGTGTGTGTGTGTGTGTGCGTTCGTGCGTTCGTGCGTGCATGTGTGTGTACACCCCAGTCTGGACCCAAGTGCAAGGTTTTGTGATAATTAGCGATCTATAGGGATAATCAAAGCTATTACACCGAAGTATTTACTTCTTGATTAAACCTTATATATGTCCTTATCAAACCAACATATTATATGCTTCGATGCGCGATACATGTGATTCCAAAGGTATATTGTCTTTCACGCAATTAAAAAACAAATATGACTTGAAGGCACAGTACTACACTAAAATAAAATGTTATTAAATATTCCTCTCCAATGGAGAACATCTATATCTAGTGGAGAAAATCTATATCTAGTGGAGAAAATCTATATCTAGTGGAGATTTTTATCGGAGAAAATATCAATATTCCAGAATCCTTAAGAAATATGTTAAAATATTCTAAAGGTTGTAGATATTTTTACGATACCTTGATAAGGAAAGACAATCTACCTCAGGTCTGTACAAAATGGAAAACCCAATTTCCAGAAGATATGAATTGGAAATCTATATTCACTAAATGCTTCAATAGTTCCAGTCTCAGTGTATCTTTTGGTATAACATGTGAAAATGTATTTGACATTTAGATATTTGACATTTAAATCTATCTAGATTAAATCATTGTAGTGTATATAAAGACTATGTAAATATATGTATACTCTTGAACTGAATAAAAATGTTTGATTTTTTTTTACTTCAATGCGCACATTGATCAAATTGAGAATTCTCTGAGACCGAACGCAGAGTATTTACACTGATGTCGTTTTGAAGTATGGTATACGGCATATAGACGGTTCTTATCCTGAAATCCGTGTTAGATCCTGCGATCTGTGTGATAATTTAACTTTGGATTTTGATGTTTCTGTAAAATTTCTCCAGATCTTCATATTCCGGATCCGTCGTTCACATTTACCATACATATGACAAGGTAATGCAATGTCCTGTTCCAAGTCGTGTCAGTGTGTTCAACTGGAGGTACGCCTTGACGTGAGTAGTTGTCTGATACTCGGTGTCTCAGGAATGGGATCTAAGGAAACGTGTTAGCTTTACGTGCACGGGTTCTCTGGTGTATGGTTTAAACAAATACAGCCATCAGTTTACCTGACAGTACATGGGTTTACTTGTCGGGTAGATGGGTTCAATGAAACTCACTTTTACGGGTACATTAGTTTACTTGTCGGGTACACGGGTTTACCTGTCGGGTACATGAGTTTAACTGACGGTACACGGTATTACCTGACGTTACGTCGGTTTACACGGGTCTACGTTTCGGGTACACGAGTCTCCTTGTCGGGTACACGGGTTTACTTGTTGGGTACACGGGTTTACTTGTCGGGTACATGAGTTTACCTGACGGTATTTGGGATTACCTGACGGTACATCGGTTTACTTGTCGGGTACACGGGTCTACTTGTCGGGTACACGGGTCTACTTGTAGGGTACACGGGTTTACTTGTCGGGTACACGGGTTTACTTGTTGGGTACACGGGTTTACTTGTCGGGTACACGGGTCTACTTGTAGGGTACACGGGTTTACTTGTCAGGTATAAGGGTTTACTTGTTGGGTACACGGGTTTACTTGTTAGGTATATGGGATTACTTGTCGGGTACACGGGTTTACTTGTCGGGTACACGGGTTTACTTGTAGGGTACACGGGTTTACTTGTCAGGTATAAGGGTTTACTTGTCGGGTATACGGGTTTACTTGTCGGGTATACATGTTTATTTGTCTGGTATACGGGTTTACTTGTCGGGTACATGGGTTCAATGTAACTCACTTGTCGGGTAGATGGCTTTCCGTGTTGCGGTATTTGTAGAGTAAATTGGTTACTTACTTGAAATCACTAGTCGGGTTCATGGGTCACTTACTTGAGTTTACTTGTAAGGTGTATAGGTTTACTTACATTTGTTTACTTGTAAGGTGTATAGGTTTACTTACATTTGTTTACTTGTAAGGTGTATAGGTTTACTTACATTTGTTTACTTGTAAGGTGTATAGGTTTACTTACATTTGTTTACTTGTCGGGAGTATGAATGACCCCATACCCGTTTTATTTCTATCCCATCAAGCATGTGTTCTAGTCAACCAAGGGCCTTCTGTCAAAGTGACAGCCAATATGAGCCAATTCAAGCGTACATGTGTGTTTGCTTTTCAGTTCGTTTGCATAAAGTAGGTATATATTCCATTACGTTGCCTAATATTGTAATGTACGGTACTGCCGTATCTATGTGCAAGTTAAATCACAGATATGAACATCAAAAGTTACGAACCCACCCGCGCCACCAACTATCAACGCTGATTGCCTTCTCATTAAAACAGCTGTTGGTGTAACACTTAAACGCTATAATGTCTAATGGAAAATAGATAAAGATTTGGTTAAAAACACATATTAACTACTCGGTAACGCCGGGAGGAGAAAGTGTTATAAAATATCTATCAAAATACTGGGGATGTCACGATCTTAGGCATAAAGGATCTCTTATGCCATTATCCACGTTAGGGGCTGGTTGCAATATTTAGCACTGCCCCGAATCTGGAAAGAGGACATAGCAGTTTTGTCGTACTGTGCATATTATCGTATCAACACCTGTTGTTGGAGTTGCAAGTTTTTAGTTTGTTCTCATCTACGGAAGAATTAAATGTCCAAAGTCAGCGTGTTGTAAGAAAAAAATATTTTGATAATTTGATTACATTTTGATATCCAGCGATTTCATATGAAATGAACGAAAAACACAAACTGCATTTAGATATGCTTTAACATATTTACCCCAAAATATGAAGCACTATTGATAAAACACATACATTAAATTTACACGTTCATTTGAGTAGACAATGTCTGCCATGCATTCTTTTTCATTGATTTTTTCAGTTTATGAAGTTACCTAGTCTGTCATACAGACGCTGAAATAAATATATCCAAAAGCCCATGCAAGTCTAGATTATGTGTCAAGTCTAGATTTCGACAGTTTCAGGAAGAAAGTCTCTGGGCTCTTTTTTATCATATTTATGATGATAATTTAGGGACTGCTTTTTCTGTAATATATGTTCATTTCAGAGACTGGATGGTAGTCTAGAAGTGACCTTCTTGAAGTCCGCGTCTGTATAACAGTTTCTCCGTCAGCTGGCCAATTATCCACTGCTTCATCCCGCCGTGTATGGCTCCGTCTACCTGCAAGTTGCCCCACACACGTACAGAGATTAAGAACACAGCAATATTCTACGTTATGAGAAAATTAAAACAATTACCACTTCATGCAATAAAATGGTATAGAAAACTTGCCAAACAATGTGGTTTGGTCCTAAAGGTGTAATAAATTAGGGGCGCCAACAATGAGTCTTTGGTAACAGCTACATAACCTCGGTAAAGGGTAATTTTGTCATGCTGCCATGTACATGTCATGGTCTGGAATCAACAGTCACGATACAAGTATATCTTAGTTATATTGTGGTGTTCGTCAAGGACGTATATGCTACCCGCACTCTTTGCATTTAATATTTACGATCTTTCATAAAATCACACATCGTACAAGTGCAATTCCTATTGACGTTAACTCACTATTATACTGTATGTCTGGTTGTTCACGCTGTCGTAATGTGGGTAATGAACATTTTTGCCGATGTTATCTTTACAGATCAGTTGTATTCTCCAGTGGTAAGGACAGTATTAATGATAACCACCCCTATAATACTAAGTTGTGACATCTCCACCCATGTGACAAGTGAGAACGTGGCTTGGTTCAATGACCAATGAGTTAACTACAATGCATTGTGACATCTCCGCCCATGTGACAAGTGAGAACGTGGCTTGGTTTAATGACCAAAGTTGTGACATCTTTGCATGTGACAAGTGAGAACGTGGCTTGGTTCAATGACCAATGAGTTAACTACAATGCATTGTGACATCTCCGCCCATGTGACAAGTGAGAACGTGGCTTGGTTTAATGACCAAAGTTGTGACATCTTTGCATGTGACAAGTGAGAACGTGGCTTGGTTCAATGACCAATGAGTTAACTACAATGCATTGTGACATCTCCGCCCATGTGACAAGTGAGAACGTGGCTTGGTTCAATGACCAAAGTTGTGACATCTTTGCATGTGACAAGTGAGAACGTGGCTTGGTTCAATGACCAATGAGTTAACTACAATGCATTGTGACATCTCCGCCCATGTGACAAGTGAGAACGTGGCTTGGTTCAATGACCAAAGTTGTGACATCTTTGCATGTGACAAGTGAGAACGTGGCTTGGTTCAATGACCAATGAGTTAACTACAATGCATTGTGACATCTCCGCCCATGTGACAAGTGAGAACGTGGCTTGGTTCAATGACCAAAGTTGTGACATCTCCGCCCATGTGACAAGTGAGAACGTGGCTTGGCTCAATGACCAAAGTTGTGACATCACCGTTGGGAAGAGAATACATTGCTGGAGTTGAGAACGGGATTAGCATAGACAGCTAGGGAGGAGAAGCGGGTAGTAAAGGTTCTAGGACTGAGAAGGGATGAGTATATAATGTTGGTGCTGGAAAAGGGGTAGTGTATGGGAAGAAAGGGATGCGTATAGGCTGCTGTAGATGCGTAGTGGGTAGAATAGGCTGCTGTTGCAGCTGATAAAGGGATGAGTATAGGGTGTTGCAGCTGATAAAGGGATGATTATAGGATGTAGTTGATAAAGGGATGAGTATAGGATGTTGCAGCTGATAAGGGGATGAGTATAGGATGTAGTTGATAAAGGGATGAGTATAGGGTGTTGCAGCTGATAAAGGGATGAGTATAGGATGTAGTTGATAAAGGGGTGAATATAGGGTGTTGCAGCTGATAAAGGGATGATTCTAGGATGTAGTTGATAAAGGGATGAGTATAGGATGTTGCAGCTGATAAGGGGATGATTATAGGATGTTGCAGCTGATAAAGGGATGAGTATAGGGTGTTGCAGCTGATAAAGGGATGATTATAGGATGTAGTTGATAAAGGGATGAGTATAGGGTGTTGCAGCTGATAAAGGGATGAGTATAGGATGTTGCAGCTGATAAAGGGATGATTATAGGATGTAGTTGATAAAGGGATGAGTATAGGGTGTTGCAGCTGATAAAGGGATGAGTATAGGATGTTGCAGCTGATAAAGGGATGATTATAGGATGTAGTTGATAAA
Organism: Haliotis rubra; assembly: GCF_003918875.1. Lineage (NCBI taxonomy): Eukaryota > Metazoa > Mollusca > Gastropoda > Lepetellida > Haliotidae > Haliotis > Haliotis rubra. The sequence continues at coordinate 713,646 of NW_025767012.1, forward strand.
GGGATGAGTATAGGATGTTGCAGCTGATAAAGGGATGAGTATAGGATGTTGCAGCTGATAAAGGGATGATTATAGGATGTAGTTGATAAAGGGATGAGTATAGGATGTTGCAGCTGATAAAGGGTTGGTTGTAGGATGTAGTTGATAAAGGGGTGAGTATAGGATGTTGCAGCTGATAAGGGGATGGTTATAGGATGTAGTTGATAAAGGGATGAGTATAGGATGTTGCAGCTGATAAAGGGATGGTTGTAGCATGTAGTTGATAAAGGGATGAGTATAGGGTGTTGCAGCTGATAAGGGGATGATTATAGGATGTAGTTGATAAAGGGATGAGTATAGGATGTTGCAGCTGATAAAGGGATGATTATAGGATGTAGTTGATAAAGGGATGATTATAGGATGTTGCAGCTGATAAGGGGATGATTATAGGATGTAGTTGATAAAGGGATGAGTATAGGATGTTGCAGCTGATAAAGGGATGATTATAGGATGTAGTTGATAAAGGGATGAGTATAGGATGTTGCAGCTGATAAAGGGATGGTTGTAGCATGTAGTTGATAAAGGGATGAGTATAGGGTGTTGCAGCTGATAAGGGGATGATTATAGGATGTAGTTGATAAAGGGATGAGTATAGGATGTTGCAGCTGATAAAGGGATGATTATAGGATGTAGTTGATAAAGGGATGATTATAGGATGTTGCAGCTGATAAAGGGATGATTATAGGATGTAGTTGATAAAGGGATGAGTATAGGATGTTGCAGCTGATAAAGGGATGATTATAGGATGTAGTTGATAAAGGGATGAGTATAGGATGTTGCAGCTGATGTGTATAGGCAGTTAGGGCTATAACTATTATACAGGAAAGGGCTATGTAAAATCATTGCAGAGTCCGACGGCTCTGTTTTGATCTGCAAGAACATTTCAATGCGTGATATAAGCAAGTTTAAAAGACATTTCCTCGGTGCAATATACATCAAGCAGCGTCGTTATTGCACCGTCTCCGAACCACTCAGTCACGTCATTTTGCATGTAACGGCTCTCTGTTCGCTTAATTTCTCATTTCAGTTTTAGCGATTCCTGATGACGGCAGGCTCGTGCCCACAAAGTACATTCATTTCCGCTGCGTCGAAAAACATATTTATGAATATAACTCTCCTTTTTCTGAGCAATTTTCTGTCAGAGAGATACAAGTATCCTCCATTTTGGTCTAAATTAACTGAGGCGTCGCGCTCCTAAATTCGCAATACATCTTGCGGTGGGGGGATAATTACACGCGCCGCTAATGCTCCGGAATATGGCATCGGTCCGGGGGATAACTCGTGTCTTTCCGGATATTAATTCGTTAAAACTCTACACGTTGTATACAAAGCAGTTATATGCTTTTAAAAGACGGATTGCTGTTGTAATTACCTCCCTCTGCAAGCATTACTTCCAGATTAACTCTCGTACCTCGTAAATTAATACCCGCAGTGACGATGTAAGTAATGGGTAACGTCCGTCGCACTGAGAGCTCTACTGTTTTACGATGCCTCATTTTCTGAAATAAAGTGTAAAAGAAATATTCAGATTCTATATGATCGAATAGAGCACACCGCTAAACATTAAATGTTTAGCTAAGTATAGAGATTATGTGTTTATCGACTACACATTCTAAAACATCAGGCATAACCAACCCATAACATCATATCCGCTAGTATTAACTGTAACACGACATTATACCACCTTAAGGAAAGAAAGATATCACTGCCTGTGAGTAAGAAGACTCCATGACTCGGTGTAATTAATAAAGCTGGGTTGAGGATGAAGTACCAATCCTTCAAACCAATAGGACTGAGATCACGTGACGAGTTACGGTGTGTGGAACTATAGCTGTGACAGGATCTCTAAATAATGGTTTTATGTCATCCATAATTCAAACTTGTGGAAATATATACAGAAAGGGGGGTGTAGTCACTTACTTTGTACATAAATGTTTGTTTGTTTGTTTTTTTTAGAAAGAATTTTTATTTGTTGATGGTGTTTTTTAAGGTTTTTGTTTGTATGTTTTCTAGGGGTGGTTGTGGGGGTGGGGCTTCACACATTGTACATGCTTCTCCATAAAACTCACCATCAACCCCCAGCCATAGATTATGAACGGTCCCTTATGGGAAAGAGTCACTCGATTAAAGACGTTTCGGGACACACCGACGATTCCATATTGGTTGAAGTTCTGCTTCAGTGCACCGTTAATTGTTAGGGTTTGTATGCTTGAATAATTCTTAATTGGTTGCGTTGGTGAAATGTGCGGTCGGCAGACCGAAGCCCAGTCGTTTTCACAGTGGTGGTCGCCATTTCCGTCTCGTCAAAATCTCGCAGCTGAATTGCGAGATAAGACGTGATCTCGTAACAATCGCTGTGGGGAGTTTATTTGATGTAGTTTTTATACAGCGCAGCAGCTGTCACTGATCAGGAGATGATGGGAGCCGATTATGAGCAACGTAACGTAAAGAAGTTGCTGTGTTTGATGTCTCTGGGAGATTAGATGGATTGACTGATAGTGCAACGCTCCAGCTTTCTGCCAGGACGTCACCTCAGTGAGAACTATTTTAATCCCTCAATCCCAGATCAGTCATAACAGATCCCCAATCTATTACCCCAATGAGAAGAAACAATAAGATGAAACAGTGATATTGACCATAGCCACACATAGATATATATTTTTCACTTTTGCACGAAAATATTACGAAATATGAAGCAAGAGACGGCAGAAACGGTTTTAGTCAGTAAATTAAATTACAAAATAGTCTAATTTATTAAGGTTCTATATTTGATCTTATCTGTATCAACTGTATACACTAACACGTGCCTTTTAAATTATTACGTTAATGAAATACTCAAAGAAATAAATGTTGATGGCAGAGTTGACTCGGCGTCCACGGAGATTCTCGTCGCCTCAGTCGTCAGTGAGTTTGGTTTAGCGTTCTCTGAGCAGTACTTTCGTATCACGGTGTGTCAGAAAACAACTATCAATCACACCAAAATACAACATTCCTTACAATAGACAACTATTTGTGATAGATATAATCTCATGAGAGATCTCCCTCTGTCCACAGCCATCGTTATATTTGAGATATCTTATCACAGCAATAATTCTCCAATTTTTCCAAGCGGTGGTCCAGTCGTTCCAGATACTAAATGCTTCAGAAGTCTACTTCAACTGCTCAACACCACACATATACAAAACAGAGGTGTCGAGATTGCGCTGATAAAAAATACGCGTTCGATCACAATCTATCTGACGATGACAAATCCGTACAGGGTAACGTTACGCAGTTATCTCCCCTTAGTAAATATGATTGATTATAACGGAATATGGCGACAGCTAGGTCCTATGATGTTGGGGGCCTCTTTCAACTATTGAAGTGGATAGGGCGACAGTACGGCAGGCCAAGTAAACTGGAATGCAGGCCCGCTGCCAGCTGTAGATGATATTGGTCTCTGGCACCACTTTCTCATTATACCAACACCGGTGATAAGTGTTAGTTTTTAAGGATAGCAGTACAGCTCTTTCTTCTCGTCTCCAGTGTAGTTTATCAGGGACGGTTTCAGAGACAGGCATGATTCTAATAATGAAGGACAAACCTTCAAATGTGTGATTTACTGTCATAAAACCAGTACAAGTAATTTCCGTTCCTTAATAGCTGACCTACATGAGATGCTCTCGGAAGGCTCGTGTCTGTGAGGTACCGTTAAATCATATAGATATGTACTTGCGGTCAGTTTGGTGCGATCGGTGTTTGTGACCAAAGTGAGTATGGCTGGAACCGCTACAAGAATGGTATTCCGGATGCTGGGAACTGACCCGGGTTTTTAACGTGACGAGAAAGTTTCTTAATAAGATTAGCCATTCTCGTGTCGAATTCTTTATTATAGATACATAAATTTTTGTTAGATAGTAAAGTCTAAGGCTCTAGAGGGTGAGACAGAGTTAAACAGCCAGATCCCGATAGTTTGGTAGTTAAAGTCTAGCTGTAGATAAATACAGAATAGACTACCTAATAAATATACCGATTAATCAAAGGTTTACTTTGGTCAACATCTATGAATATTAATATTTGCGTTCATATTGATACCCGTGAAGTTCCGGGTTAGAATATTGATCTTCAGTAACCCATGCTTGTCGTAAGAGGCGACTAACGGTATCGGGTGGTCAGACTCGCTGACTTGGACATGTCACCGGTTCCCAATTGCGCAGATCGAGGCTCATGCTGCTGATCACTGGATTGTCTGGTCCAGACTCGATTATTTACAGACCGACGCCATATAGCTGGAATATTGTAGGGTGCGGCCTAGAACTAAACTCACTCACTTAAGCGTAAAGCGTAGAGTGTATTTTCCCCGTTCCTTGAATTTTCTTTTACCCGTACGTAACAATTTTATTTGCAAGCAGGCGGCTATCAGAGGCATCAGAAAATCCATTCAACTGCATATACACGTGGATATATGTCAGAAATGTACACAAATAATTTTTCCTGAACATGCATATATATAGAGACTCACTAAGCTAATAATATATGTGTAACTGAATGGCGTCGGTTACAGGGATGCTTGGTTATAACAGTATGTTATTACAACACGTGGACAATTAATCGTGAATTATAGAAAAGTCAACTCTGTCTACAGATATTGAGTTCAAATTAGTCAAATCTAAGGTGCTTAATATAATAATTTTGAAAAGATTCACATATAATTAAATCCATGTTGCGTAATTGATCACCTGTATCAGATAGTTGTCTTTCGTTTGAAGCCATTGTATTCAGTCTCATATATTCAATAAGTAGATTACAGTTTCAAGTTCGAAACTATAGTAAACTCTCTAAACGTTTACCTTTTGTACTTTTAAGGAATGTTGAAATTTTAAACAATCATTTTCATAGGTTAGGCCTTTTCAAGACAAATCTCCTGCACGTATCCAAAACCGTAGGTTAATGTCACTTATGTTTTCCTCTGACTAAATTTCATAGAGAGGTAGCATGTGATACAAGTTGGGGAAAACTAGTTGCAACTAAGTCCTAGTTGGTGAAAATATCGTTTGGCAATTGTACTCCATTTATGTTTTTGTTGTGTAGGATACAAATTAAACAGAAACTTGTAGGGGGTGGGGGGATTATTTAGATCTCTTCCTGAGTAGTTTGACCCAAACCTATCAAACCGTGGTTCATCCAATAGCCAGGGACAGTAACAGCGTTACGCAAGCTGAATGCGTTTCATAATTTGGAATAACGTTCCTCGGATGTGTTTAACTAATGACGTAAGAATTACCTTTTTCAATACAAAGCTACTTCAACTACATTCGCCACCAATTTGCACATATAACGGACCGAAAGAATTAATAACAGTCAATTTGTGATCGCTTCCCCTAATCTCGAGTGCTTCAGGTTCCGAACACAAAGATCGAAAATACAAACAGGATCATTGTTAATTAAACTTAGCCATTGAATTAACATTGCTTTATTTCAAGAAGAGTCGGTGATGACATATTTACTTCAGATGAGCTGACGATCGGCATCTGTCAAACTACGCCATCAATTCAGCAACTCTAGTCAGTATTAAGCAGAAATACTTGACCCTTTGTCTCTGAGCGACCACTAATGACCACTTAGATTGGACCCTTACACCGGAGTCGTTCATTCATAACACTCGGTACCGACACAGTTGTGTATGTCCTAATTAATCATTGTCATACTCGAGAGTCACGTGATATACCCTTACTAAGCACATGCGCATAGCTTGGGCGTGAACAACGAACCGGGTCTTATAGATAGGTGCACATACTAGTTCAGCGCATTTTCCGAGAACCAGTCAACTGGCGATTTTACTTAGATAATTTCACAACGAATAACAGTTTTTGTATATGTACGCATATATGAAACACACTTTAGATACTAGATTTGTAGACCCGTGTTTGATTATACATACATGTTTATTTGACATTTAGCAGGAGTCAGTTCTCTGGATTATTCAACTCTTATGGACGAGCAAAGTATCCATCTTAAACAGGTTCTGTAACCACGGTGACGGACTCCAAGACGTACATGCAGCGTCTTCAAATTAACCTTATTAGCCCAGAGTAATTCATTTCCTCGTTCAACAAGAATGATATTTAACGTCTTCATAAACAACCTTCCTTCGAATAACATCAACAAAATAGATTTATGCTTTTATTTCAGAATTACTGTTTCAAGAAAACATCCCTGCTGTCCTGTCAGAGTAAATGAAAATTTACTACATGGAAATCAATGTTGAGTAAAGGAATGATTGTATATATGTAATGAATGAAACATATATATGCATGCTTAATTAACACTGACAATGTGTCTGATCAAAACTGACACTGAGGGAGCGGAAGCATAATTCCATAATGTTCATCTGTTAAACCTTTAAAACAGCTTCAAAATCAGAAAAATCTTCTCTTTATTCCGACAAGGTAAAACGCTTCGCGCAATCTGGCGTCATAAGGCCTACATCGACGTGAAAATGAGCTATCCTTGTTCACCACTGAACTTGGTCGACCCCACTTATAGTCGCCGTAATTTTCAATCAGAATTCGCGAAGGACCCGGTGTAAACAAATATAATTACGACGTCTGCCGCCAGTCAACAAAAATGTAGATAAAAAACATGAAGATAATCTTTAAGCATCTGCAGGAATGACTAGCAGTTGTCGTTGGTGTTAAACATTTGGATTTGTCTGTTTTAACGTTGTTTTCATACTGGGCAATTTTCATAGCTGAGTGAGTTAACAGGGGTGTTTAACGTTTTCAAATATTGTCAGATAGATTTGCAAACCAATATGCCCAGCACGTTCATCTTCATTACTGCAGGACAACCCCGAATTGACAGGATACCTCCCCTGTTCAGGTGACACAGGACGATTGATGCGTCCCATTGCTTCAAACAACTGTACCTTTGTACCAACTGTAAACAACTGTACCTTTGTACCAACTGTAAACAACTGTACCTTTGTACCAACTGTAAACAACTGTACCTTTGTACCAACTGTAAATAACTGTACCTTTGTACCAACTGTAAACAACTGTACCCGGGTGTTTGGATACCGATACTTTACTTTTCGGTTGAATAATACAGTTTATCTATCTATCTATCTATCTATCTATCTATCTATCTATCTATCTATCTATCTATCTATCTATCTATCTATCTATCTATCTATCTATCTATCTATCTATCTATCTATCTATCTATCTATCTATCTATCTATTTATCTATAATACACACACACAGATAATTCATTTTGTAAACCAAAACAAATTGTTGATCTGATAAATAGCAACATGACTTCCTTGTTCAGAATATTTCAGAATAGTCTCAATTTCTTGGGCTAAAAATACTTCTGACAATAAGAACCAATTAAAGGACACCTCATGAATCATTCAAACATATAGCAAATGAAAGTAAACAACTGTGTTTTGATGGTGGCTAAGTATAGACACACATGAACAGGGTATTGTGTGGTGACGTACCTGACACAGGTAGCATGGTTGTTTCTCGGATTTTAAGTTTGTAGTGTTCGGCTCTGTAACACTTTGCAGTACTTAGGCCAAATCCAGTTTTCAAGTGTGTACTTCTGTTTTCTTGAAGTATATATAATAATTGTGTGCATAGATCCCAGAAGGCGACACTGCAAGTGATAAGCAAAACAGATAGACTCCAAATGTTTACTAGAAGCAATTGCATAGTATACATATGTAAGGTTAGAATAGATTTATATTTCTGATGAACATAACACTTAATGTAAGGTGAACAGAGGGGTATTTATTTTAGCTTGCAGATGGTTCTGATTGGCTGTGTCCTGTTCCGTTATTGCCCCAATCTTGCATATCTTCTCATAGTTCTCCGCTCGAATTGCTGCCATTATATTTGCAGTATACCAACCGATATTTCTATTTCCACGCTATAGGATATAATAGATAAGGGGATATAACTCTAACTTAGTTTCTATGTCTGATATATATGCCAAACTGTGGTATTCTTACCGAATCCAGCCAAAGCAAGCATTCTTAACTGATGCCTACAATATGATTAGGTATGCTGTAAGAAAACTTCTTTGTCCAAGGGACACTCGGAAAACATAGGTTGAAGTAACTCTTTGATAGTCTATGGAAGATGAATGATCAACTCATTTGGTGCTGGGGGAACATGATCTAAATAGGGGAAAACCAACAATTTGTATCTGTATAATTCATGATTGATAATTATGAAATATAATTTGTGTGATGTCAACAATGACGTATATGAGAGGGGAAATAGAATTATATGAAACATGAACCTGAAGAAATGTAAGGTATATTAATATGTACGATGGACATACATTTATACCTGAGAGTAAACTGAATGTATATGCAAGTGGCGCGTAGATACATGCGTAGTGGCATGTGTAAGGGTAAGGGTGTATATGTATGCATGGCCCTTTAATATAGATACGTTTTGCCTTTGCTTCTAAATCATTGTCATATGTCTATGTACACGATGTTTCCCTTATATATACTAAGTTACTCTTTTATATGAATGATTGTTAAATTTACTTGTGAAACTGTTTTACCCGTGCATGTAAACCTATGCTGCCCTTCACATATTCAATTATGCAAGGGTGACATAGCTACCTGTGTAGGGACATGTATGCAAGGGGAACCAAAACGTATATGAAAGGGGAACATAGACGTATATGAAAGGGGAACATAGACGTATATGAAAGGGGAACATAGACGTATATGAAAGGGGAACATAAACGTATATGAAGGGGTAACATGATATGTGATGGCAACAAGGTGCAAGAATCTGCATCGAAACGTCGCACTCACGAAATAAAAGAAGCTGTTATCCATAAAGTTTGTTCAATATTGTACTTCCCAACTTCTAAAATGCCACTCAAAGAAAATAGAGTAAAGTGCTTCACATGCGGGGGAAGCATGGATATATGTGCTAGAGAAGGCATGGGAAACATGGATATATATGTAGGAGAATTTTGGGAAAACATGGATATATATGTAGGAGAACGTTGAGAACATGGATATACATGGAGGAGAATGTGGGGAAAAACATGGATATACATGTAGGAGAATGTGGAGAAGAACGTGGATATATATGAAGGAGAATGTTCAGAACATGGATATACATGTAGGAGAATCTGGGGAAAACATGGATATCTATGTAGGAGAATGCGGGGAAAACATGGATATACATGTAGGGGAATGTGGGGAAAACATGGATATCTATGTAGGAGAATGTGGAGAAGAACGTGGATATATATATGTTGGATATATATGAAGAATGTGGAGAAGAACGTGGATATATATGAAGGAGAATGTGGGATATATGAAGGAGAATGTTCAGAACATGGATATACATGTAGGAGAATGTGGGGAAAACATGGATATCTATGTAGGAGAATGTGGGGAAAACATGGATATATGTAGGAGAATGTGGAGAAGAACGTGGATATGGATATGTAGGAGAATGTGGAGAAGAACGTGGATATATATGAAGGAGAATGTTCAGAACATGGATATACATGTAGGAGAATGCGGGGAAAACATGGATATCTATGTAGGAGAATGTGGGGAAAACATGGATATCTATGGGGAAATGTGGGGAAAACATGGATATATGTAGGAGAATGTGGAGAAGAACGTGGATATATATGAAGGAGAATGTTCAGAACATGGATATACATGTAGGAGAAAGCGGGGAAAACATGGATATACAAGTAGGAGAATGCGGGGAAAACATGGATATCTATGTAGGAGAATCTGGGGAAAATGAAGGACATGGATATACATGTAGGAGAATGTGGGGAAAAACATGGATATCTATGTAGGAATGTGGATATATGAGAATGTGGAGGAAGAACGCGGATATATATGGGAGAATATATGAGAGAATGTGGGGAAAACATGGATATATATGTAGGAGAATGTGGGAAAACATGGATATATATGTAGGAGAGAATCTGAAAGCATGGATATATATGTAGGAGAATGTGGGGGAAACATGGATATATATGTAGGAGAATCTGGGGAAACCATGGATATACATGTAGGAGAATGTTGAGAACATGGATATACATGTAGGAGAATGCGGGGGAAAACATGGATATACATGTAAGAGAATACGTGGAAAATACATGGATATATATATATGTAGGAGAATGTGTGGGAAAACATGGATATATATGTAGGAGAATGTGGGGAAAACATAGATATACATGTAGGAGAATGTGGGGAAAACATGGATATATATGTAGGAGAATGTGGGGGAAACATGGATATATATGTAGGAGAGTGTGGGGAAAACATGGATATATATGTAGGAGAATGTGGGGAAAACATGGATATATATATGTAGGAGAATGTGGGGAAACATGAATATATATGTAGGAGAATGTGGGGAAAATATGGATATATATGTAGGAGAATGTGGGGAAAACATGGATATATATATGTAGGAGAATGTGGGGGAAACCATGGATATGTAGGGGAATGTGAGGAGACGTGCAAGGGTGACATGGGTTTATATGCAAGGGTAACATGGGTTTATATGTAAGGGAAACATAGGTTCATATGTAAGGGTAACATGGGTTTATATGTAAGGGAAACATGGGTTTATATGTTAGGGTAACATGGGTTTATATGTGAGGGAAACATGGGTTTATATCTAAGGGTAACATGGGTTTATATGTTAGGGTAACATGGGTTTATATCTAAGGGTAACATGGGTTTATATGTTAGGGTAACATGGGTTTATATGTAAGGGAAACATTGGTGTATATGTATGTGTAACATGGGTTTATATGTAAGGGTAACATGGGTTTATATGTAAGGGTAACAAGGTGTATATGTGAGGGCGAGAGAGTGTAGTAGATTTGGCATACAGTGATTGAGTGAAGAGATTGTTGTCGGTGATGATGGGGCTGCTCAGCACACAGCATATGGTATGTTTTGTGTGAGTGACGAGGTTCGGAATCAGCTTAGAATATACGAGTTATTATCAATTATGCATGTTTCACCCGAAGTCAAATAGAAAAGAGGATTGGTGTACTTTCCCTGCACACGAATTCCTGTTAAGAAAGAAGACATGTATTTAAATTGTTTAGGTTTCATTTAAAGATAATCAGGACGGGGTAGTAATAATTACAGATAAAGTTCCACTTCCCTCGTGTTGATACCGGCAACCAGGCTCGTACACACGTCTGTTTACTACTGGCTAGATCAAACAGATCCTGCACCAGTCTCGTCCCAGACAGTCAGCGAGGCACCGACATGACCACAGACACACACCTATCTTTTACCTTCACCCACAAACTCTCCACAAGCCACGCCCTGGTACTTACAGCCAACCTAATCCTTAACCCAAACTCTTCTCGGTACTTATGCTCTGTGGCTTCCAAGCTCTTCTTCAATCATTTTCTGTCCATTAGTTCTTTCTTCTCCCCGTCCTGAAGCACGTTAGGTGTCATCAACTGGAAGAGAGCGCCATGCTATACGTTTCATTCTTGAGTGAACCTCACGTTGCTTCCCTTCACAAATCCTTTCTCGCCAGTATCGGCTGTTGGACAGCCCACAGGACAAGCTGAAGTCTTATTTGAATAAAAAGAAAAATATGTGTTAAGGATCTTAAGATCTATGCAAGATAGGCCCGTGATATACCTTTCCTCGGCTATTAATTTGAGTTAAACACATACATGATACCACCGATAATTGCAGTGGAGATATACACAAGATATATCCATATATAGTGCCACCTTTCACATCACAGCGGTGATATCATATACAAGACATACCCATGGCACCGCCTTTGCCAGTGATGACACATACGATTATTTATATAAGATATGCGACTTTCCTGCACTGATGATATATACAAGACATATTCAACGTACCACCTTTCCTTGCACTGATGATATATTTACGAGACATATTCAACGTACCACCTTTCCTGCACTGTCGATATATACGAGACATATTCAACGTACCACCTTCCCTGAACTGATGATATATACAAGACATATTCAACGTACCACCTTTCCTGAACTGATGATATATACGAGACATATTCAACGTACCACCTTTCCTGCACTGATGATATATACAAGACATATTCAACGTACCACCTTTCCTGAACTGATGATATATACAAGACATATTCAACGTACCACCTTTCCTGAACTGATGATATATACAAGACATATTCAACGTACCACCTTTCCTGAACTGATGATATATATTCAACGTACCACCTTTCCTGCACTGATATATATACAGACATACCAACGTACTTTCCTGAACTGATGATATATACAAGACATATTCAACGTACCACCTTTCCTGAACTGATGATATATACAAGACATATTCAACGTACCACCTTTCCTGAACTGATGATATATACAAGACATATTCAACGTACCACCTTTCCTGAACTGATGATATATACGAGACATATTCAACGTACCACCTTTCAAGAACTGATGATATTATTTACAAGACATATTCAACGTACCACCTTTCCTGAACTGATGATATATACAAGACATATTCAACGTACCACCTTTCCTGCACTGATGATATATACAAGACATATTCAACGTACCACCTTTCCTGAACTGATGATATATACAAGACATATTCAACGTACCACCTTTCCTGCACTGATGATATATACAAGACAAATTCAACGTACCACCTTTCCTGCACTGATGATATATACAAGACATATTCAACGTACCACCTTTCCTGCACCGATGATATATACGAGACATATTCACATATTCAACGTACCACCTTTCCTGAACTGATGATATATACAAGACATATTCAACGTACCACCTTTCCTGAACTGATGATATATACAAGACATATTCAACGTACCACCTTTCAAGAACTGATGATATTATTTACAAGACATATTCAACGTACCACCTTTCCTGAACTGATGATATATACGAGACATATTCAACGTACCACCTTTCCTGCACTGATGATATATACAAGACATATTCAACGTACCACCTTTCCTGAACTGATGATATTATTTACGAGACATATTCAACGTACCACCTTTCCTGCACTGATGATATATACAAGACATATTCAACGTACCACCTTTCCTGAACTGATGATATTATTTACGAGACATATTCAACGTACCACCTTTCCTGCACTGATGATATTATTTACGAGACATAATCAACGTACCACCTTTCCTGCACTGATGATATTATTTACAAGACATATTCAACGTATCACCTTTCCTGCACGGATGATACAAGACATATTCAACGTATTCTTGGTACCATCTTACTTCTGATGATCCGCGAGACACAGACCCAGATTACCACCTTATTGAACTATACAAAACAGACCCTTGGTACCATCTTACTTCTGATGATCCGTGAGACACAGACCCAGATTACCACCTTATTGAACTATACAAAACAGACACTTGGTACCATCTTACTTCTGATGATTCGCGAGACACAGATATAGATTACCACCTTTTTGAACTATACAAAACAGACCCTTGGTACCATCTTACTTCTGATGATCCGTGAGACACAGACCCAGATTACCACCTTATTGAACTATACAAAACAGACCCTTGGTACCATCTTACTTTTGATGATCCGCGAGACACAGATACAGATTACCACCTTATTGAACTATACAAAACAGACACTTGGTACCATCTTACTTCTGATGATCCGTGAGACACAGACCCAGATTACCACCTTATTGAACTATACAAAACAGACCCTTGGTACCATCTTACTTCTGATGATCCGTGAGACACAGACCCAGATTACCACCTTATTGAACTATACAAAACAGACCCTTGGTACCATCTTACTTCTGATGATCCGTGAGACACAGACCCAGATTACCACCTTATTGAACTATACAAAACAGACACTTGGTACCATCTTACTTCTGATGATCCGCGAGACACAGATATAGATTACCACCTTATTGAACTATACAAAACAGACCCTTGGTACCATCTTACTTTTGATGATCCGCGAGACCCAGACCAAGATTACCACCTTATTGAACTATACAAAACAGACCCTTGGTACCATCTTACTTCTGATGATCCGTGAGACACAGACCCAGATTACCACCTTATTGAACTATACAAAACAGACACTTGGTACCATCTTACTTCTGATGATTCGCGAGACACAGATATAGATTACCACCTTTTTGAACTATACAAAACAGACCCTTGGTACCATCTTACTTCTGATGATCCGCGAGACCCAGACCCAGATTACCACCTTATTGAACTATACAAAACAGACCCTTGGTACCATCTTACTTTTGATGATCCGCGAGACACAGATACAGATTACCACCTTATTGAACTATACAAAACAGACACTTGGTACCATCTTACTTCTGATGATCCGTGAGACACAGACCCAGATTACCACCTTATTGAACTATACAAAACAGACCCTTGGTACCATCTTACTTCTGATGATCCGTGAGACACAGACCCAGATTACCACCTTATTGAACTATACAAAACAGACCCTTGGTACCATCTTACTTCAGATGATCCGTGAGACACAGACCCAGATTACCACCTTATTGAACTATACAAAACAGACACTTGGTACCATCTTACTTCTGATGATCCACGAGACACAGATATAGATTACCACCTTATTGAACTATACAAAACAGACCCTTGGTACCATCTTACTTTTGATGATCCGCGAGATCCAGACCCAGATTACCACCTTATTGAACTATACAAAACAGACCCTTGGTACCATCTTACTTTTGATGATCCGCGAGACACAGACCCAGATTACCACCAGGTACCATCTTACTTCCTAGAATGTTCTGTACAAGAATGACAGACGGTACCATTTACTTCATCTGATGATCTTTACAAGACAAATGGTACCATCTTACCTCCTCAAGTGCACCGTACAAGAAAAACCTATGGCACCACCTTACTTCTCATGGTGATGTGTACAAGCCACACTCTTGATACCACCTTCCTTGTCTCTCAGATGGTCCATATTTCAGACAGACCCGATGGTCCAGCTTTTCACCAGCCTTAGATGGTCTATATAAGACAGGCCGCTGGGTATTTATTCTCCTCCGCGACAGACTGATCAGGAGGCAGGTTCGTGTCGCCATGTTGTTTAGACGGGGGAAGCAGCCAGAGGGCGTTCTATACAACTACTCAGGCGTGTTTGGACCCAATCTCGTCAGTTTGGAGTTGCCACTTCGCTCGTAATTGAGGAGAATTTTGATACTTTTGATTTGATTTCTGGTTTTTCTATTCTTCTTCGGAGCATAAACTAAACGATGTAGGAAATTGAAAAGATTTTTGCCAATGACTTGGTCACGAAAATAAGTCTGCAGTCATTTTTCCGAATATTTGTTAGGGCAACCTATATTCTTATCATTTGCATTGTTCCGCCGGCAAGGTTAGGTTAGATTTTCCGTCGCAGATAAAAGGTAATTGATTAATCAAATCTGTTTCCACGCTTCCACCATGGACTACAACAGGAGACGACTGCTGGCCTCTGCACTTTGACATGGACATATGGAGTGCCGATCATCTTTCAAGTTTTACTGGTCAAATACTTTGTCGAATACATACACTTTGTAAAACGAAATTATCAAGCACTGATTCAATTGATCAAGAGTAATTTCGTAAATTAGTTAGATAACAGTTACATAAAGTTCGATAATTTGAACGTCCTTGTGTTATTCAGCTGGAAGTATAAATAAATTGTATATGTTATGCCAAAAATAGAATTACATTTCCATTTAAATTGATATCTTTCTAATGATTTCAGATTCCCGTCAGTGAAGGGAAATACAAGGAAGATACCTCAAGGACCTTTTATCAGTCTTGGAGATGGCCACAAGAGGAAGCTAATTAAATTAAGCTTTAATTAGAAATAGGAATAAATCCGTAATATTAACCACTTCAGTTTCAAGTCAGGTCTCCCAGAGTGAGTGTGCGGCATGATATACTCACTCGCGACAGGGGGTGAATATTTGGACAAATACTATTACTACAATGACAACAAAGGACGGTGACAAGAGTTGGTTTACGGATACCTCAACAGCTGTCATTTCTTTACTTATATCTGACAGCGGTCTTTCCCTAAACTCAAAATATGTGTGAACAAATCATTTTAGCACGTTGTACTTTTGATCGAATGTCGGTTGTGATGTTGAGGAAACTTCCTGCTTGTTAATGTTTATTTAAGTAAAGATTGAAAGACGGGACAAACCCCTGGTACACCTTTTCCCGCGAAAATGCTTAAATGTGAATAGTGTGGCCACAAGGAGATTGGGTATGGGCAGGCTTCTGCGGCATCGCTGTTCGTGTAACACCGTAGAACACCCGGTGCTCGATCGCATGTCTTCCAGAACAGATGACAGAATCCGCTATGCAGACATTATTAGGCAACACAAATATCTTTCGATTAATCATCGAACATCGTATGACTTACTTGGTCTCCACGTCTCCATAGGGATGTGTCACCATTATAGTCCCTACATCAGTACCCTCCTCCTCCCTCGGCAGTGACGGTCACATGAAGAGGCAGCCCCGGACATTGCAGCAACCTCACGCCCTGACGGACGTTACCGTTATGTTTTTGAGGACATCATCATTGCGTAAACTGGGGGTTAGATTCATCCATATGTAGACAGAGCACGCTGCACGCGCAAGTGTCTCCACAGTGAAAGCGTTAACAATCAGCGGGATAACACAAGGATTCTGTGAATGAAACAGTAAATATTCTTGAAGATTGCCACAGCTCCGAGAGTGTCATATAGTGAGCGCCCCTCAACATGAAGTGGTGGCGCTTAAAAACTTGGTGAAATAACGCACGGACAAATTCCCATTGCATGATAACATAAGCCTTTTCGCGGGCGGCAGTGAGGGGGAAAGAAGGGCTTTATTTACGAATGTTGTGATAAGAGTGATTTAATACCGTCATTAAACACTGACTTGAAATAATCTTCACATGAAGCGGTTTCTAACTGTTTTATGAGATGTATTAAGTACACCACTTTTAGATATTAATTTTTGAAGAGGTAAAACGCAGGCGACTTGCCGCATGGTTGGAAAACCGGTGAAGATAGACGTAGGATAAAATTGAAATTGTTTCTTGTGATAGTCTTCGTGATTTTGTATCAGTATTAGGAAGGACTTACATACTTCCAGGATGAAGTACGTAAACACTTGTGTTTCAAGTATTGCTCTTCCAAGTACGAAGTACAAATTGGAAGAGGAACCTAATCGTATTATATATTACGCGATATAATCACATTACATGTCGGAACGAATTCGTAAACATCTCGATTTTATCATTTAAAGTGAAGTAATTTTTACGGAATTGGGTAGAATATTCGTACCCTTCCCCTGAACTCATGACGTCATCACTGATTTTCAGTGATCCATTCCGGGAATATATACCGCTATTTACGCCACTGGGAAATCGAGGCTCATATTCTCTCGCGTTGACATATCAGTGCTTTTTAAATGTCATGTCACGTGATTTACACATTTAAAACAAATGAAAATGAATTTTTGTTGCGCCACTCAATGCACCAAAGAATCATCATCACATTATGAAAGACTTCGTTATCTAAAGGTTCACTTCTTCGAAAACCTTTTTGCTGTCAGGTGTTAATATTTTTCTGTCAGGTGAATATACAGGTATGCCTCTAATGAAGCTATTAAGGCAGATATGTACACCCGTATTTCTTGGTGCTCATTTTCTTAACGATTTCCGGCTAAATCTGCGTCACCGTTAAATACGTATTTTCGTCTATTATAAAAGTTGGTCGCGAGGATCGGCCTGGATCCTTCCCGTCTTCTATATTAAAAGCGTGATGGGAAAATTCATTACCTATGTCATTTAAAGTCATTTAGGTGGGCGGAAGGGGCCAAAATGTCTTAATTAAAATAAGGAGCATTAATTGAATTTTTATCGGTGGCGCAAAAAGTTAAAACACGGAGACAAGCGGCTCATCCCCAAGTTTGAAAGTTTGGCATCAAAGGCGTGGAAAGTAGCTTCATTACCAGGTTCTTGAGAACTAGATAATTACACTATAACATCAAACAAGCGTGACTTCCTACATCTGTTGTGCCTGTATTGATGCGATGTTTAAAGACACCATTGGACGTTGCTTCCCACTTGACGGGAAAATTCTCGCTCACGTCAAATATTTTGTTGTCCCCTACTTAGAAGCTAAGCAGCTAATGTGCATATTTCACAGAGGGAACCCGCTAATTCTGTAGTCATCTCCGATTGCGACTGATTACTGCTCCCTTGGTGCGGGTAATACCGACACAAGGAGCTGGTTCGACCAGAACGTTCCTGCCGAGGTCTACGGGAGAGGTGGAAGCATGACTACCAAAGCGCGGCCACCGTTCCCCAACACATTGTCGGTGTGCCCCGCGATGTACACTGATTTCAAAGCCTCGCAAGTGTTTCATGTTGGGGCCTGGTTTCCGAGGGGGTAATTCGTCGCCTGAGGGGGTCGGTGTGAGGAAAGGGGAGGGGTGATATTTTTCTGCCCCTCTCCCGTTTCAAAACTCCCCAAGCTGACACACAAGGTTTCGGGGCATGAAACACGCAGCGACGGCTTATTCTCATAGGAAAATATAACATAATTTGCTTTATGCGTATTTCGTTATTAATCCTAGTTTGCCTGTATCAAGGGAAAATAAATTGACTAGAGTTTGAAGTCCTGTAACTACACCCCACGTTGTGATACTCGTAATGAAAAGTATATCACACTAACTTTTCCCACAGGAAAATATACACGATTTTAGGGGTAAACAAGTTGTGATTGTCAAGATAAGCGCGAAAGAGACATAGATCTAGAAATAATGTTGTCGACGATATGAGCAGCTATCATGTAATAAATATTATCAGGGAACGGATTAATTAACACATGGTTGTAAACGACTTCTTGTGCTAACACGGACTGACTGTATGTCTCTCACACATACGCGCGCACGCACAGACAGTTTTTAAGGAAGACGTATGTAACTATGTTTTTATGTCCATATGTTCATATATGCATATATAATATAGGCTATACATATTCAACATACGTATACATGTTTGAAACTGTACAGTGGAGAGAGCGCTCAATCCCATGCATTCACACGATAAATAACAAGTCCTGCTTGACAACGGTAAAAGAATCTGTATCGAAACGTCGCAAGCACTCACGAAATAAAAGAAGTTGTTATCCATAAAGTTTGTACAATATTGTTTGCCTCGCCAGGTACATTTCGCATGCTGTACGGGAAGGTTTGTTTTGTTGAGATGATTAATTGCACAATTAAAATACAAATTATAGTGCAAATAAAATGACATATTTTCAATACCCACTACAATGACTATAACATACTTACCAGGGATAAAGGATATACGATTTTTTTTTGCAGTGAAGACTGAGGAGGTAATTTTGTCCTTACGTGCCCCCTTAATATATTCAGAGTCCCTGTATTTTTCTGTCAGTATTTCTTTTCAATGGAGTTTGTACAATAGAATACAAGTTTATGGATAACAACCTACTTGTTGCATAGAGATATATTTTAGTGCAGATACTTACAACGCTGTGAATCTAAACTTCTAAAATGTCGAAACAATTAATGTGTACAAATTGTATTCCTTAAAACAATAACATTGTGTAGCTTGTGACAACCGAACGGATGTATATGTGGAAAGTCTGTATCATTTTAAGGGGAAGATAGTTTTGTGTTTTGAAGGAGCAGCAAGACAGCGAGTTCCACACTTTGCCGTGTATACCCAGGTAGACGTGGCGCGGGTTATATATACGCCAGGTTCTTGGTGGTGGCGTTAAGTACTAGTGAGTGAGTGAGTTTCGTTTTACGCCGCTTTTAGCAATATTCCAGCAGCATCACGGCGGGGGACACCAGAAATGGTCAGCTACTATAGTCCGTTTGGCTCAAAAGCGGACCGATGAATTGCAATCTAACTCGAAGACTAATAAACATATAATACTCAATGAAGCACTGATCATAATCAAAACGTCAGACCAACTCTGTGAGTTTTTTGCAGAATTTATGTCCTAAAAATAAAAAAGTTGTTTAACAAACTATCATTAAAATATTGACACAGTTCACTATTTGTTACGAGGGAGGAGTGCAGAGAAAGGGACAGCCAGGTGTGCGAGAAAGGATGGAGACGGCACAGCACTGGTTAATGAATCAATAACTTTGTCGGCACTTGTGCACGTGCTTCTCGAACACCTGGCTGTCCCTTTCTCTGCACTCCTCCCTCGTAAGAAATAGTGAACTGTGTCAATATTTTAATGATAGTTTGTTAAACAACTTTTTTCACTATAGTGATGGTAGGATGTCTTTGCAAATAATTGCAGGATAACCCGGTACATGTCATTTTTGTATATCGTAGAAAGTAATTCAGAGGTTGTTAATGCGGTTTAATGTTTTAATGGCACACACTTTAAGTGAATTATCAATACCTTCATTCCACTGGCGATGGCATGCTGCTCGTATTTATAGCAATACCAACTTAAGTAGCTGTCATTCAAACCTGCCTCCACAAAATGTAAAAGTAGGATGCTTTTACTTAGTAAACAACAGTGACTCCAACATTGGTGACCTTGTCGCATGACTATGTCATCAAAACTGACTCCCATCAATGTGACACCTACCCTCGTCACTATAACACTTATACCCTCGTTACAATAATAATAACACCTACTCTCGTTATTTTCAACACTTACCTTCGTCTTTATTACTAAACATTGACACTCGTTACTTCATTATAACATCAACACCAAGCGTCTTCAGGTTTTAATTCATGTGCACAAAAAATTGCAATCCTTTTCTGAAAAGCGGGATTTCAAGTAAAAAAACTCCACAATAATCCCTTCACCAAAACAGAAGGACAAGCCATACCCACATGGAGAACAGACACTGGCTTGCACGTAGTATCCCGACCGACGAATTAACACAGGACAGCGCAATTGTCAGAACATGCAAGTTAAAAAAAGTACCCAAATACTGTCGCTTCAGTAGCATTTGTATACTGAGATAAACAAATAAGGGAACACCATTTCATCACATTGTTCCTGTATTTATTTTCAGATTTTCACCCACAGTGAAATAAAAAAGCTTGCAAAGAAAAATATGAAAAAATAATTAAGCACCTCGTGTAATTTTATGTGTTCCTTTATTTGTTTCCCTCAGTATATATTGTTAGACAACCCCGAAATAACGAGTCGCAATGTGACAAGCACAGCGCTGGAATGGATGTGCTAAACCAATTTTACCTGGTACACAACACTGTGTAGGCAACAACCAGCCTGGCGGAAGTCTTGAACATCTCTATATAATTCCTTTAATCTGTCCTTCTTATCAAATGTCATTCTGTACACTAGGTGGCGTTGTAAGACAATGATACACCGCAGGTAAGGACAAGTAACTATGATGCAAGGTAAGGGCATTCATGTATGGAAGCAGCTCATAATGATAAATCAGTTAAAGAATTTGTTTTCTTGTTTTCTGGTTAATAAAATAGACCATTTAAACATCGCTGTGTATGTTGCCGTGAACCATTGCATGATAGAACAGCGGAAACACGATGCTGTCTGAGAACACTCCACGCTCCTTAGTTCATTATTTTGAAGTAAAAATGAACTCAGTACATCTCCATTATGTTTTCCTACTTTTATGTCTGTTTACATCGGACAGTCGGATAGTGTAAAGCAAATACAACAAGAGGCTGGTTGTCGGAAACGTCAGCATTATCAATACCTACACTGTGGCATCGGATCGCAAGCTTGACTTTTGGACATTGTGCAATGCTGGAAACGGTGCTGCAGCTAGATGGAAGAACTTAGCCCACTCGGCTAACCACATCCTGCATCAGCTGGATGCATCGCTCGCCATCACCAGTATAGTGTCTGTGTCATCGCTCACTTGAGAGGCACGCGAAGTCAATTGTCGTTTCTGTGTTGTAAAACCCGGACTTTTCGCGTTGTTTAAGAGGTTTGAGAGTGGCTATCTAGGGGCGACTATGTATATGTACTTCCTGGTGAGTTGTGCCAGCCGCGGGACTGACCCCTTCCCCCCTCCACCCACCAATACCCCCACCCTACCACTACAATATCCCAGAAACAAGTCCTCGTCTTCTCTGAACGAGAGCAACCATTGGCCCACAACACAGACCCATCCGCGCACATCCGTTTTGGGTTTTTTTGTAATGCGTATGTGAAATAGACATTATGAAATCAATTCAATCAGTGGGTCTGTGTAATATTTCTTGTCAGCTGAGATAAGAACACCTGGAAATATATTTGTGACGAATATTAAAGTTCTCCATAAACGTTGCTCCAAAATGATTTCCATCTATTGGATGTCGCCATTACGTTGAAGTACATTATTCTGTCATTGATAGGTTATCCCATTCCCGTCAATATATAAATACTTTAAAACACCCCGACTATCAGAAAAGTGTTGACTTGAGTTTGTATATCTCTATAAGTTCCTGACATGTCAGTTTGTAGATTAGAAATGGGTATAGCGGTCGCGTGTGGTCACATATTTCTAGCGCGTTTTTATCACTTTTTTTATAAAGAAATCAACAACTGTTTGGGCGTTATTTTCTTCTCTTGGTCGCACAAGCCTCGGGCATACTGAGTACACGTACGTGACGGATTCCGTGTTTGTGTGAAAATTAAATGAAATTAAATGAATCACATTTTAGGAAAAGTTCAGTTACAAATAAATAATGATCGGGAAGCATATACTACTTGTTGTATGTAGACGCGGATACCACAAACATTATGTATCTGGTCAATCACAGAAAACGATATTTTTCATATAATGACTAATTTAACACCAACTTCAAACTTGTATTCCACATAAAGATTACATTGGCTGTCACAACCGTTTATATTCAAACACTGGGAGGGGTATACTGGCCCAGTGTTTCGCCTGCAAGTGCCAGTAATTAATTACCACTCCTATCATCGAGCAGCAGTCATTTACAGACGCTAATCACAACGGTCAACTGTTGCTTGACCACTACACTAATGGACGCATTGTCTCACTGACCAGCGGACAAGCTCCGTTCCCGTTCGCGTGACTTCCCGTGGCGCCTCCTAGCGGCGAGACTTGTCGGTTCAAAGGCGATCATCAATTTTATGTGGCATAAGTAAATTTAGATATGGTTGGTGGTGTGGCTATCTGGCAGGAGTTGTTGGAATGGACAGGGTGACCAGTGTATGGACAGAGTGACCAGTGTGTGTACCGTCTGTCAGTATAATCTGATGGCAAAATAGATCTGTAATTGGAGCCTCCATTTGTCGTGGGTCAACTTCATTCTGTCGAGTTTGGGATTAGCCAAAAAAAAGGGCAGACTTTGAAAGTTCCTGTTGCGTATAGAAACGTGGACAGAAAGGTACTTCAAGAGGTATTGTTTTTTTGAACGGACGGACCAAAGACGCGAAACGTTATTTTCGGTTAGGTGCTGAAACACACACGCATGCACACATGCACAAATACATTTATATGGTTTCATTTTTCATAAATGCTTAATAAAAATGCTGCATACTTAAATAAACGATCAATGGAAAAACGTTATATAATATATATATATGATACTTTTATGACGTATTTAGATTCGGTAATTGTATATATTTTTCAATCTTCAAGTGTCGATTAAACGAGTCGATTAAAAATAAACTCTGCTACAAGGATTAAGGACAAGGAATAATTTTCACCCGTATAATATACTAGCCGACCGATACCATCCAATGTTCCATGTTAGGATCTTGTTCGATATTTTAAAACTGACATGACTTTGTAACTCTGTAATTTGCAAAACGATTCTTTTCAAAATGATTATCTGTTCCTTTAGTAATATGATTTGGTTTTGAATGTCAGCATTTGCACTGCGAATGTACACAAGGTCCTCACCGGAAAGGATATCGTCTACATGAACGATCGGTAAACAGAGACACCATCTATTGCTACCCAAGTCAAAGGAGAATCAATATTGACCTGGTCAAGTGATGCCACCCAGCTTTTAGGCACATACAAGGTGTGACGTTCTGACAGGGTAACTGACAGCACAGTCACAACACACCCTAATACCATTCCTTGTCACACCTAACCCATGGTTACCGCGAGGCGGCCACCACGGCCATCAGCTCATGGATGAGTGGCGGAACGCTGGATGTTGTGCAATGTATGTAGTTGGAAGTAGGTATTACCTTGGCGATAACATCACCTACTTAGATACCTTCACAGTGACAACAGCGTGGTTGATTTGTCATCCAGCATGGTTCGCAGAGTCTTGGTATGGCATACGAGGTTCGTTCAACTACCCGATGCCTCAACGTAACATGGCGACATCGTTGGTAAAACATCGTCAATAAACGGGTGTGGGGAGTATGTTACCCAGGACTCTCCAGGACGTGGTATGCCCTGGTATTTGTAGTGCTGGGATTCCATGGTATTTGTAGTGTCGTCATTCCCAGGTATTTGTAGTGTTGGAATTCCATGGTATCTGTAGTGTCATTATTCCCTGGTATCTGTTGTGGTGAGATTCTCAGGTATTTGTAGTGGTGAGATTCTCAGGTATTTGTAGTGTCATGATTCCCAGGTATTTGTAGTGTTGGGATTCCCAGGTATTTGTAGTGGTGAGATTCCCAGGTATTTGTAGTGTTGGGATTCCCAGGTATTTGTAGTGCCTGGATTCCTGCGTATTTGTAGTGTCATGATTCCCAGGTATTTGTAGTGTCATGATTCCCAGGTGTTTGTAGTGCCTGGATTCCCAGGTGTTTGTAGTGTCGTGATGCCCAGGTATCTGAAGTGCTGGGATTCCCAGGTATTTGTAGTGTCGTGATTCCCAGGTATTTGTAGTGCTGGGATTCCCAGGTGTTTGTAGTGCCTGGATTCCCAGGTGCTTGTAGTGTCGTGATTCCCAGGTATCTGTAGTGCTGGGATTCCCAAGTATTTGTAGTGTCGTGATTCCCAGGTATTTGTAGTGCCTGGATTCCATGGTGTTTGTAGTGCCTGGATTCCCAGGTGTTTGTAGTGTCGTGATTCCCGGGTATTTGTAGTGCCTGGATTCCCAGGTATCTGTAGTGTCGTGATTCCCAGGTATCTGCAGTTTTTGGATTCCCAGGTGTTTGTAGTGTCGGATTCCCAGGTATTTGTAGTGTCACGACTACACAGTATTTCTTGTGTCATGAGTACCTGGTATTCGTAGTGTCCCGATGACAAGGCAAGAGTAGTGTTGCTGCTCCTTGCTGTGTTTCGCTATTCAATGGCTTTTGTAGTGTTGAGATTTCAGGAGCCTTCAAGTACAGCTTATGATGACTCTTAAAGAATTTGTTATAAGGACAAGCTTATGAAATGCGATGTTGAAAGTGATGAATGGGTCGAAAGCCGCTTTAAATTAAATAGAAGTCCCGTTATATCATGGCGTAATGTGTCTTATTCGTAATACTTCTCTCACATCATGTGTAAGTATGATGATGAAAGAATACGCCGTGTGCCTACAAGGCATGTATCACACAAACATGGCTGTAAGACATCTCAGTGCCTTTTTGCCAACAGTATCTACTCATGATATTAGTGTAGTGCTCAAGAATCCATTGCATGTGATTCAACATTTACACCACTGAACAGCAAGACACAAAAGCATCCAATACTTTTTCAAAGAATGTGTATACTTCAAAGTAGATACTGTCAGTCGTATAAAATGGGAGTCACAGGAGTTTATTTGCTCCATTTAATCCGCTCTCTTAAACTTCGCCTAATCAATCTCTTCCCACGGCTGCGGCTCACTTGGTGGATCTGCCGAAGCAAAGTGCAGTTACTTGAATTGATGTCATCATCTTATGTCAGCACTCCAAACGTCAAGTTGAGCTTTTGACTCTTGCTTGAAACGTCTTGCTGTATGGCTTCGAGAGTAGATAGTTTGAGGAGACACCGCGAGGTGGCACTTCGATACTCTCGTTCTACCTACACGATAGATGGTAAGATGTGTTTGTTTGGGGCATTATGACTTTAGAGATTTCCTTTTGAGTGATAAAATGCTTAATGTGCGGTAGATTTAAGAAAGCGTTTCTTAATGAATATTTTAAAGGGTGTGATACTCAGGTTAATGTGACTGGAACTCAGTTGCTGCCTTTAATGTTCTGCCATTTCAGATCCTCAAAAAGATGCATTATGTCAGTTGATGAATAAAGTTGAAAATAGGGAATTGTACATACTTTGTAAATAATCATTTTGAAATTGATTACATGTCCATGTCCAATTATCATTACGATCAAGTACGTTAAGTAGGTGTCAACACCAGCAACACACGATAAACATCTTTCTTCAAAGTCCCGGATGTCTGCTAGCCCTAACCAGTTTGTTATCCCGTGGAAGTTTGAAATAGTCTCAAATGTAAACTGTAAAATATTAAGTTTATTATCGAAACTACTTCTATTCTCCATGATGACTTTATTAATATGCATAACGTGACAAACCCATAACGTGACACCGAGGTATCTCCTCGTCCTGCAGTCAATTCTTCTTGTGAAGACAAAGTGCTAGTTTCACTGCCATATACTTAAGTGTAGATAGAATATTGCTGAAAATGACGTAATACCAGGAGCGGACCCCATTGATTGGTGCCATTGCTCCTGTTGTTCGAACTAGTACAACGAGTGTTTATCTGTGAAGTTGTCAAGAAAAAATTATCTGGAGGACACAGAATAATCTAGTTTAAGGATTAACACCACATGGAGATCGATTTCTCTTAAAAAGAAGAAAGAGTAAAGCTGGATTTATTCTGTTAGTAATGCCCCACTTGCCCTACATTGTTTATACTGAGTAACATGGTTTCTATGTAATACAGAGGAAATAACGGGTATCGCTTCTTGAACCAACTACCAACTTACCAACAAAACTTGCATTAACGGTGACAGTTACCGATAACAGGACAACGTGCATATTGTTGTATTATTTATCAGATTTCTTATTCAATTTTAAAACTAGATTTTGATAAACTCATCACCTGCATTTTTCGCACTTAGTACTGGTAAGTAAAAAAACACTCATGGAAGGTTAGTATGTTAGCGGTTTTGAGGGTGTGAGTGTTTAACTGAGTTAATTTTCACTGAAAATGTTGATTTTCCCGCAAATTCACCTCTATACAATTTCGGACTTCTGTGTAATTTGACCGATTGCAGCTTCGCCGATATTGAACCAGGATGGCCCTGAACGTATTGACGCCATGGTGAGGTGGTCCAACGGGCTATGGTCACTACATCCAGAAGGTATTGACGTCATGGTGAGGTGGTCCAACGGTCCAACGGGATATTGTCTCTAAATCAAGAAGTATTAACGTCATGGTGAGGTGGTCCAAATGTCCAACGGGATATTGTCTCTACATCCAGAAAGTATTGACGCCATGGACAGGTGGTCCAACGGGATATTGTCTCTACATTCCGAACCTATTGACGCCATGGTGAGGTGATCCAATGGTCCAACGGGATAAGGTTTCTACATCCAGAAGGTATTGATGCCATGGTGAGGTGGTCCAACGGTCCAACGGGATAAAGTTTCCACACCCAGAAGGTATTGACGTAATGGTGAGGTAGTCCAACAGGATATTGTCACTACATCCAGAAGGTATTGACGTAATGGTGAGGTGGTCCAACGGGATATTGTCTCTACATCCAGAAGGTATTGACGTCATGGTGAGGTGGTCCAACGGGATATTGTCTCTACATCCAGAAGGTATTGACGTCATGGTGAGGTGGTCCAACGGGATATTGTCTCTACATCCAGAAGGTATTAACGTCATGGTGAGGTGGTCCAACGGGATATTGTCTCTACATCCAGAAGGTATTAACGTCATGGTGAAGTGGTCCAACGGGATATTGTCTCTACATCCAGAAGGTATTGACGCCATGGTGAAGTGGTCCAACGGGATATTGTCTCTACATCCAGAAGGTATTGACGCCATGGTGAGGTGGTCCAACGGGATATTGTCTCTACATCCAGAAGGTATTGACGCCATGGTGAGGTGGTCCAACGGGATATTGTCTCTACATCCAGAACGTATTGACGCCATGGTGAGGTGGTCCAACGGGATATTGTCTCTACATCCAGAAGGTATTGACGTCATGGTGAGGTGGTCCAACGGGATATTGTCTCTACATCCAGAAGGTATTGACGCCATGGTGAAGTGGTCCAACGGGATATTGTCTCTACATCCAGAAGGTATTGACGCCATGGTGAGGTGGTCCAACGGGATATTGTCTCTACATCCAGAAGGTATTGACGCCATGGTGAGGTGGTCCAACGGGATATTGTCTCTACATCCAGAACGTATTGACGCCATGGTGAGGTGGTCCAACGGGATATTGTCTCTACATCCAGAACGTATTGACGCCATGGTGAGGTGGTCCAACGGGATATTGTCTCTACATCCAGAACGAATTGACGCCATGGTGAGGTGGCCCAACGGGATATTGTCTCTACATCCAGAACGTATTGACGTCATGGTGAGGTGGTCCAACGGGATATTGTCTCTACATCCAGAACGAATTGACGCCATGGTGAGGTGGTCCAACAGGATATTGTCTCTACATCCAGAACGTATTGACGTCATGGTGAGGTGGTCCAACGGGATATTGTCTCTACATCCAGAACGTATTGACGTCATGGTGAGGTGGTCCAACGGGATATTGTCTCTACATCCAGAAGGTATTGAGTCATGTTCCACTATACATATGTTTAGGTTGTATAATGAACCATTTTGCCCCCATCTGCCCCCAAACGGCTGTGATATATTCTGATGCACATGAAGGGCAATAATATATTTAAACGAAACTGAAAACAGTATGAACTCCATAAACCACTACTGTTGTGCAGTTACAGTTATGTGAAGATAATTTGAATAGGTTACCAAATATAGATTTCTAAGTAACGTGTGTTTTTTGGTGTTCAAAATGTTATAAGCACACAATGTTCGTACAAGGTAAAATGCTGGAAGATCTTACATCGAAAGTATTCAATCCCAGATGCGAATTCCTCACAGTGCCATCTCGCAAACAACTACAGCGAAAACTCCCCACGACCACTGAAGTCGTAACGGAAACCAATTTAAAGTCTTTTGGCGGTGATAAATGTGTCAAAGAAAAACAGACGACCTGCCTGATTTATGCTGAAGCAATTGATAAACGGCAATTGTATGGAGTGAGCGAAGAAATCAGCCTGAAATGAGAGGAATAGGGGAAAGAAAATGAGAGGAGGCCAGGGGGAGATGAAATGGGTAAACGTTCCCGGAGCAGACGATACACTGGGCGTCGGAAGGGGGGACTGGGAAAAGACGGAGGGATGTTGAGAAAAACCACCATCCGTCTCTGTGGGAGGTAAATGGGCATTTGAAGGTACACAAGGCTGTATGTGGAGCTCAATTGTTCGGTTTATCAAGAAATGTGTTCGAGGCCGACTCCGCGAGGTTTTGCGGGAACTGACTTCGCGCCTCTCGGATTTATCAAAGTCATTAGACAGAGTAATTACACAGCCTGCCTGGTCAGCTTAGACAAAGTAGCGCCACTTTGAAATCACATAAAGGTCATTGTTGGCTTCGTCTGTGTTTCCACTGATAATATATTAATGTTGATATCACCCCATACATTTATCACTATTACGATTACAGGAAGTATTTGCTGAAAAATACTCGCTTTCCACTATTTGAATAGTTTATGTGCAGTTCCAAACTATACTTATATCATTGATGATAACAAACTTGATCATATAAACATTTAACTGTCTTAAAATAATACGAGGAAATATTTTCATATGCAGGGATAGGTTCAATATTTTAACAGCTCGACGAGAATTTCAGAGAATACCAAAAGATTTATGTTGAAAGTTTTTCAATTTCCATTCAGCCAAAGTTTTAAATTATTACGAATACTTCAAATATTCCCCATCAGGGATGTGAACGATTTGTGGATAGCCATAAATGTTAAAAACAGAGCAGATACCGACAGGGCATACCAGGAAGAAATTATTAACATCGTAATCGACAATAATTGGCCAAACTGTCGGCATATAGCCAGCGTGTAACGGAGACAAGAAATAGAGCTCATGCATATTCATGAGATGGTCACTAACTTAGCAAGCCCTTGAGACTTGTTGGCTGTTTACACACACTGTAGGAGGTCTCACGCCGTTCTCCGAAAGGAGCGTGCTGATTGGCTGACGCCAGGAGTACGTGGGTTTGTCATTGCAAGATTCGCTCACGATAAGTGATCGTCCTGCACGATATCAGAGCCGTCAGTTGCCTCTTACAAACATCACACAGACTGTGTGTGCATCCAAAAGACTAACAACTCCTTGGATTTTGTAAAATGTACTCCAATTATTCTAACTTTTCCGTGAAGACTCTGCTTAGCGGAGTCGGAGAAAATCACTTGGACTATCAGGCCATTAATTTCCCAATGCCGCCTGCTAATTTTCCTTTCGAGACGCAAAGATCTTGCGATCCACTGCAGCTGAATAATTACGCTTCTTGTATCTATGGAAGTCCGGCTTCTCCAACTCTAGATCATATCCAGCCGACTTACACCACCCTGCCGTGCGGCTCCCCCGGGACTGCGCTGGGTGCTGGGCCACCCCCTACAGCAAAAGACTTCGACACTGTCATCCACACCCCGCCAACACCTTGCATCGACGATGACAGCGTCGACACAAAACGTAAGTAAAAGAGGGCTTTGAGAGATTAAGAGATACTTAAGATTCTACTTAGCTGCTTCTAGTAGAAATCCACATCTCCTTGTGTGTGTTCATTTCATATGATATGATTCAATTCATGTGGATGAGTTGAAGAGGTTCTTAGGTAGAGAGGGTAGAGATGTCTGCAGTTGGGTTGTTGCTTGTGTGTTGTTTGTTGCCTGTGTGTACTTCCTCGAGTATACACTCAACGTCAGGAATGTCGTCTGTGGGAAGAAAGTAGATACAGACATATCACCAGATGAACTTCGTGTTCACGCACCTTTGTTTAGCATAAAATCACCAAACGCTGTCCAGTTGGGCTCACATGAGAAGATCAGCAGAACGGATGTTACGCGATCAGTCTCCCAGCACGTGGGTCTCCCCGAACGGATTATCCGGTCGTATATCCAGTCTTGTGGGTACCGGGTCTATGGTGAGCAACCACTTTGTCCACACAATTCAGTAAGCATTTCCTATCCGGTGTAAGTTAATAGACATTGGCAATAATCTGTTACAAAAGAAGAAACCTGTTCATGTGATCATGACAATATGGAGTCCGTCTTTTACATATTCTGTTGAACATCCTGGTATAAAAATGTATGTTAGGATTATTGTTTGCAACCAATTACTCCCATATAATGTCTTGCTAGGAAAGGCGAGCTTGTCATTATATGAACAGCGACAGGTTAGGCTCAGCTGGTATGTTTGCACTCTTGTTACAATTGTCGTTTTACACATAACGTTATACACTTCCTAATGAACACGTCATTTCGAACGAACAATACGTCAGATTTATAACAATATTCTGATTCATACAATTACCGCGTTAGTTACGTCTTCCTCTTCAACATTTTTTTACACCAAATCATTGTACCCTACAATTTTTAACACGCGAATAGTTAACTATTTCCGAAATACATGGCCGAATCATCGGAAACAAAAATGTCCTTGTGCCTTTGGGACGTTAAATACTAATATTTATAACTTCTACATCAATAATGTTATATAGTTTCATTTAAATGCACATAGCTTAATACAAATATCTTTTAATATTTGTAAAAAAACTAAAAGGAGAATTACATAAATCAGTTAGCACACAAATACGTTTTACAGTTGACTGCCAGGAATCTTATACCGCTAAAGGAGGTAAAAAATAAGATTGAAAACAGAAAGAAAAAACATGACAAGAAAATTTGAGCAGGTTCTTACATAGCTTGTTTATACTGACTTCATCTCATTAACTGCAAACAATATTTCCATATGTCTTTGGTTACTTTTCACACCCTTGGGAAAACCCACGCTCTCCGACGCTATGAAATGAAATTTAATTTGTTTCTCCGGCGAAGGCAATAGAAGGTAGCTCTTGAAACATAGCAGACGACCCAGTATCTGGATGACTATCGCTTCTCTGGGCCAAAAATGAAGGAACTATCTGATGAAGAAACTTCAAACGGACTGATCGTTCTTATCCTACAATTATATTCTCAACATATCGTCTGTGTATGGAACGAACCCCTCTCTGCATTTCTGCCACCCAGAGACTAAGTTTATATACAAAGCTGTTAGAACTATCGTCTGCTCCCCGGGACGCAGACGACACAAAACCTGTTCGCGCCATTATCCGTATTAAACGGATTCCACGAATGATATGTAAGGTTTTCGGAGGAGCCATAACCCCTATGTGTATTTTCCTCTATCAACAATCCAATTAGCCAAATTCACAATAATACCCCCCTTCGTAACCCGGCCAGTACTTAATGAATGTCCACAAGGAATACTCGTCAGCAGCCGAAGACTGGGGAAGGGTTTCCTACCCACATCACTCCCTTCCTGAGTCGGTAGATCTAAATTGGGCGGTCCCCCACGCCAGGGGTTGATTATTATTCCTGTCATGGTTTATAGCCCCTAAGGATCTGTTCATTAATTTATAATACACAGATCCGGCGATGATAGCGATGAAGCAATGGGCTTCTTGACTACTTATCGTGACTTATTGCTTGCAAAGACCACCGTCCGTAAAGCGCCTGACTTAGCAGGATGCATTGTGCGTTCCGTCTTATCCGTCCTGTCATCTGATGGTATAACGACTTTATACCCTTTGACCAAATCTTGGCAGGGATGCTGTGAAACCGTCCTGTTTCGAAAACTTTTAACCCTTCTTACTTCCTTGTTTTTTGGTCTACATATGCGCGCGTGTGACATGATTAGACTGGAAATTATAATTGCATCTGCAAATGTCTCCTTTTTGGTTTTTGTGATTGAAAAAACTGATCATTCATATAAAAAAATATAAATAAAAACGCTCTTTGAATACGATCCCAGACTAGTAAAGAAGGATTGTAGCGCGGATCCACACTGACGGAATATCACACCACCTTCCGATCTAAAAGTTCAAATGAGATGCGTTTTCCTTTCGTCGTATACAAGGAAACAATTGGCCTATCTATACTGCTTAAGTCATTGTGGATCATATCCTCCGCTGTATTGTCCTAGTGTAGAATTACCAAAGATCATTGACAAACGTTAGATTTGTCCATGGTCTGGGTCTTCCTCCTTTTACGAGGACACTTCAAAATCTATTTTGCTTTCGGAAACGCCTGTTTCCAAATTAGAATCCAGACCGTAAGAATTATTGGTCGAGAACAATTATGTAATTACAGATTGCTAATAGTATATATTAATGTGTGCGTGTGTGTGTGTGTGTGTGTGTGTGTGTGTGTGCATGCGTGCGCGCCTTGTCGAGGCCGACACTTCTTGATGTATAATGTTAAACTGGATAGTACATTTCATACACATAAGAATATTTATTTGCTGTGCTCTCTCTAGATCTCTTTCTCTCCCCCCCCCTCTCTCCATCTTTCTCTCTACTTCTAACTCCTTTTTTTTTCTCTCTCTCTCTCTTATGTTGTAAAACATATACGTACTGACTGGAGTTAAACGGGTCACTGAAATTATAAGTGCGTTATCATATATTGATATATTATTGAGGTTTCATAAATTCATATTATAAATATGACCTGATGCCTTCCTTCCCTTCATTTATTTCTTATTTCTTTCTTTACTATAAGCTCAGAGGTCCGGGTACACATGAAGGATAAAGTTATTATCTGGCTCACAGCTGCCACATCATAATCATATATAATAACTATATTCTCACGCGTATATTATTTTAACTAAAGGGAATACATATTTGTCATAACAATAAATACCACAAAATATTTTTTTATACAAGTAAAAAGTATCGAACATATAATTTGGTTAAATGCTTCAAGAAACTGTAGTCGTGAGGCACAGCCCAACTGTTCAAATTTTCGCCGAGCGCGCGTGCTTCACGTGCAGCACGCACTTGCAGTAATTTACATTAAGACGTGTGTGGCATCTACGTACAGCGGTGATCGCTTCACCAGACACACGCATGCAAATGGCTGGAATTTTGAAAGGGTGAAACCGCCGTACTTTTGTATATATCAAACTTCTAAATACAATGTGAATTACTATGTAAACGACTGTCCTTCAATGTTCTTACAACACAAATCAAGATTCGGACGCTCCTGTTCGTTTTGGAATATTTTCTCATTATTTATTAAGTTCAGGTTACTTATAATCTCGGCATATATTGCCGCACGCTAGTATGTAACAGTAAACATCGAAATTTGGACGCTGAAAAATTTGTTCGTATATGAAACGGGAAAATGTTTTGAATATTTTGAATGCAAATATGATACATGCTATAATTCAGAGTTAGATATAATACGTACATTTTTATTTATTATTATAACATTAAATTGATATTAAAAAATACATTAACGTAATGGTTAAAATATTAACGACGGATAGAAGACAATGGGATGTTATATACGTCTACAAGTAAAGTATACATACGTTAAGATACAGACATGTGTGGTTTAAATACAGCGTCACTTTGAAATAAGACATGGCTAATTGTTGAGACAAAACTGTGGAAGTGACACGGGTTAAAACAACTAGTCTCCACATGCATGTAGGAAAAAAGCTTTAGAAATGAGCTTTTAACCAGCTACCGTTGGCTCATATCTGTCTTTGACACGTTCATGGTCATTTAAATGGTCGGCATTTCGAAAGGCATCCGAATGGACGTAAAATACTTTCATTACCCATAGCACTGTGTGAGAACTGCAAACGTTGGCGGTACAAATGTTTGGTACTTTAACAAAAACAAAATGTAAACATATGTTTTTATATTTTTTCAAATTATTATTTATTAGGAATATTACTACTAACACGGTTTAAATGATGTATAATTTGGGACTTCTGTTATACTAAGTCGTGTAAAATTAATTGTGCAAATCAACCATCCATTGGTTTGCTGGTTACAGTGCCTTGCTTCTTCATTGAATTCCTCATTACTTTTGATACTCGACCTAAGTTACTGTTCCAACATTCACATTCCATTTCATATACCTTTTCCGAGTGCTTGGAAACATTCGCTTCGACATATTAAGAATATTTTGATAGTAATGTTTAAACTGAAAACAGC
Source organism: Haliotis rubra (assembly GCF_003918875.1). NCBI lineage: Eukaryota > Metazoa > Mollusca > Gastropoda > Lepetellida > Haliotidae > Haliotis > Haliotis rubra. Next base: position 749,002 of record NW_025767012.1, read on the forward strand.
GATATATATTATAACTGAACATCCCCTGGTGAATACACTCATTCCTCCCGTATAGCTTTTTACAATAAAACTTCAAAAATTTCACCTCCGCGACAGCTCTCTTCCCTATAAGCCCCAAGTCAGCGTCAACGTTCCTCCAATCAGGTTTGCACCGAGTTACATTCTGGAAGAGTAAGCTATATGTCATCCCATTAAAGTTAGAAGCAGAAAGAAATTGGTGCCGTATGTTCTAACATCATGGGTTAGTTGGCGCATTTTTATGGCTGGGAGCTTTGCAACTTACACGAGAAACGGATCAGCAATTATGATCTTATTTTGATCGCTTTTCCTACTTAATTTGATGGATAGCTACGCCGAAATTGGGAACAGATTTTAGCTTCCGTGAAAAATATCCAGCGTTAATATAGAAAGTAGTTTAGAATAGTTCTTTCGTCCTTATGCAGAGGAAGTGTTCACATCTTAGAAGTACAGCCATGGATTTGATTAGGATGGACGAAGTTTGAATTTATGACTGACAACTGTGGTATGTGCATGACTGATGTAATCGACATGAGAAATACATATCTATATGCACTGTCGTTGTTTGCGATATTGACAGCTGATGGTTCATATACATTCACTGAAACGAGTATACTAGTATACGATTCTCCATTCACTATAAACACCGGTATATTATATCTGTTCAGCATACATAACTGAAATAGCTACCTGTTGAAGACTCAACACGGACATCCCTGTCAGTTAGATGAAATTGACATGAAATGAACACGTGTCAGTGTCATTGTGTGGTTTCCTGTCTGCCTCTGTGTAGTAGAGCTATGCACAAGGAAATGTGGTAATTAAGCACAAATTACACCATCCGAAATTGTTGGCTTACCTGGGCATAGAATTTTTTTCCAGATACAAATGGTCTCGAGCAATCAATGACACTCATTTAGTTTCTAATCTTGTTAATCGAAGCCTACTTAAAGCCACATTTCTGCAAAACTCTTTTGTAGTACCATACTGATACAGGTGTAATATTAATGTATTAAATGAAATTACTGTCAGTGAAATTTAATTTTAAATTTATTATTGCCCCCTTGAGTAAGCAGACCCTAATTTAAACCAGCTCTAAACGATCAATGGACGTTCTGACTAACTGCCAATATAATACCCCGAAAGTGTGCTTGTCAACCTGATTATAATTAATAGATAGATATTTCAGTACATCGTTATGCTATTATCTGCTAATTTATCAATCATTCAACACAAGCTCCAGTTATGGTGCTTCCTGAGTACAGGAGTGCTTCATTGTGTGTTCTTCTCGCTAATCACATACAGCACAGTTCCAATTTAGATATATGCCGTGTCTACCTTGTTTAGAAGTAAAACGTTTAAATTGTAACTGAAGTTTAAAAACGTTTCAATTACGCCTTAACAAGCACAACATGCAATAAAACCATCAGAAAGTTTTACTCTTGATTTTATGAGAAACTTTTGGCGCTGGTTTTAGGGTAAAAAGTGTTGGTTTTACATAGCAATAACGGGATGCCACTGCTATTCTGGCACTGTTTGGAAAAATCTACAAATTAAATTCTTCTCTATATTTTAATCAATTTAAATAATTGCATTTATAAAACTCTAGATTGAATGACTTTAATTTATTTCACAGTGCGGAATTTCAATGAATGACTTAACGACATAATTACAATCTATGCGGGAGAGACAGAGACAGTGTCTTTGGGAGATGAACCAAATGCCTTGCTTACTGAACCTGTCTAAAAGAATTATAACAATACTAAAAATCTACACGTATTTGCCACTATTGTAAGTTTTTAGTGTATTGCTAAACTGAAAGCTTTTTCACTCATGATAAAACACCCCTGGTGACCAGCGCGAGCGTCTACCGCGCCGTAAACCCACCGTAAGTTCGTTTATGATTCTGACAGATCTGTTGATAACAATCGTGGGATACTGCAGGGTTATCGTGCCCGTGAAATCGACAGTGCGTGAGGTGGCCAAATTTAATATATTTTTGAGATAACTTCTGCTTTCGAGTGGTATCTAGTATCCCATGTAACCCCAATTCATCAAACTAACCCCTAGTATATACAATATTAAACAGTTTGATAAATGTTAAGACTTGGAATGTCCGCGGTACGGACGGGCAGGCACTGGGAACTGCAATTATTTTCCAGTTTGCAACCCACTGATAATTTTAAAAGATAGTTCTAATTTATGTGGTGTATTTTTCACGAATGCGTGGTTTTGTTTCAATCTAAATGAACATCGTCATGCTTAAATTCTAATTTGGAACTATGTATCAGATATTTTCAGGATATTGTCATAATTAAATCACATGACTCGCGACGTTCGCTTCCCTTAATTGAAATCGACATTACACAGCGCCGCCTATGTGTCAGCACTCTTGTCAATTTCACAAGTCAAGTGATTTACAAATAAACGTTGCACGTGCAAATAACCCCGAGAGTAGAGGGATAATCACCAGATAAATCACGTGCTTGGTAACACCTTGAAAAGGGGGAATGGAGTGTTGGAGACTGGGGTGTATGGCGTCGTGGATTAGGGTTGGGAAAGGGATCATGATGGTGATGGGTGTCATTCTAACTGATTTAGTAACTGACGCTTCGCACAATCATAGTTTGAGATGATATGTTTGTCCCACAACGACCAAAGTCTGTGATCGGTTGAAATCGTTTCCTTTGGTTCGCTATTAATACAACCTGACCTGGACAACACCGACAATGTTATTGCCACACCCTTTCCCCATATATATCAAAAGTCGCTACTTGGCTGAATTACCACTGAGCGATGATACACTCATCTTCACCACCGTATAAAGATAATGACGAACTTCTCTGGCTCTGTCACACGTGTATCAATAGTCGATGTGCCACAACTCTTTTATTTATACGTACCGAAATACATATATCCAAGCCAAGTGAAGACGGCGTTATCTACATTAGTATTGTTGTGTCAGCCCTTAACACAATGTGTTTCTAATTGAACCCTGTAAGTGCCATGTCACGATGTTTGATGTTCACAGAGGCCGACCCGGCAACCACCGGCTACCCCGGGTAGGCACCCTCCTAAAACAGACAGTACAAAGCGGAGTAATCCTTCAAGTGGCCGTCCAACCCATTCAATCAGAGATTAGGGGCTTGTACTACTTTTACAACTACTTGAGAGTAATGGATCCATCGACTTGACCTGATCCTATGTAAATATTAGGAAAGCCCTATGTTGTGTGGTCGCACCGTGACGACATGACATATTTTTCAAAACTGTGGTTTGTGTTGCACTTTTCAAGCAAATAATTAATCAATTATTGTCGCAGTACAAGGCATAAAATAGTCGCAACATGTCTATAGAATATATACAACGATTATATTTAACGAAATTTCACTTAAATGAGGTTTACCTATCGAAATTCAGAACAATTTGAAATGTTAATACGTTCGTGCATACGGGTATTATATGAAAAGTTGGAAAGTACAAAATGAGAGAGCCCATCGCTACTTGTATTGTGTATGACCCAACACCGCCCGGCGGTGGGGTGGCGCCGGCTTGTGTGGGGGGTTAGGGCTTGCATACGTCGAAAACCGCGGACAAGGAAGAAACCATCAAAAACCGCATTTTCGTTTTCGGAAAATCCGAACGGTTTCACTTTTGTTGGTTTGTGGTTTCTCCCGTAAACACTGACGCAAGTTTGTAACCTTACATTTATACACAATGTGATGCAAGTGTTGTAACTTTACATTTGTACACAATGTGATGCAAGTGTTGTAACTTTACATTTGTACACAATGTGATGCAAGTGTTGTAACTTTACATTTGTACACAATGTGATGCAAGTGTTGTAACTTTACATTTGTACACAATGTGATGCAAGTGTTGTAACTTTACATTTGTACACAATGTGATGCAAGTGTTGTAACTTTACATTTGTACACAATGTGATATGCGGCATCTTCTCCCAGAATTTCTCTTTGTTTCGGCAGCCGCTCTGTATTTACACTTTGCGTCAACAGTAACGGATGTATCGCGCTTATGCGACAACAGTTTGAACAATAAAATAATTGCATTGTAGTTTAATATTAACAGAGTTTGTCCAATGTTATGACGGAATTTCCATGAAACAAATAAACTACAGTACCTTCCGAGTTGTGAAAGACGCGCAACGGAGGCCTCATTGTGCATGTATGTAGCTGAATATATAAGGAAACGGATCCCAACAGATAAGAACATTACGAGTCATTCCAAACAATGTATAATTGCTCTTGAATAGTCAGTTTCTGACAATCTTGCCAACGGGTTACATTATATAATATCCGGCTCAGCAAATTAATGTGTTTGATGATTCAAGAACGTTATTCACCGGCCAGGGTAATATGTCCTGAAATACAGTTTCCTAATAAGGGAAGCCATTTGTGCGCGTGGGAGGCAGAGTTTATGATATGAACAGTTTAAATGTTATCAAATACGTACAGTCCCTTTTAATTTCTTTAACAATACTGTTCTGAGATCATGTTCACATGCAACCGCTGCCTCCATTCATGTCCCGCTACATACACTCCCGGAGATAAGTCGGAAAATAATTCCTGTGGTTCTTTAAGTCTGTATTGTATTTTGTATGGAAACAGACATACGCTGGAGATTCGCCATGCGATCGGGTCAACCTACCTGTTCTAGTCCTCGTTAGGACTGTTAGGCAATAAATAACACGACAAGGCTAAACTGTCTGTTTAATTTACCTGCAGAAGTGTGACAATCGAAAAGTGGGAATGTGTTAAATCATCACAGCATTTCAACAGAATAGAGTAGCCTATCACAAGCTCATAAATGCTGGGATAGGGCATGTTGTGCTTCGTGGGCACCTTTTCAATACATCGATGCAGTTTAAAGGACATGTCTTGACACGCTTGTACATATCGCTGTGTGTTTCCAAGTATAGGAACTACAGATATATCTGTTATAAATTCAGAAAGGGTTTGATTGGTGATATCTACATACACTTTACTAACCGTGGACGTTAAACCATGGATCTGTCCTGCTGCAACGTTTTTGTATGTGATGGGAACTAAGTTCAACTTTGTTATCATACTGCATTCTTTCTCTGTAATGTGATCGTAGCATTCTGCTGAATGTACAGCCCTTGTTGGCGTCACTGGAGACATTGTGATATACACATGTTTGTAACTGCAACCTACAACTTGATACGTGCATGGATTTAACTGCAGTCTACAACTTGATACATGTATCGTTCTAACTGCAACCTACAGACCAATTCGTGTATCGTTATAACTGCAACCAACAGACCAATTCGTGTATCGTTATAACTGCAACCTACAAGCTGATCCTTGTATGGTTGTCACTACAACCTACAACCTGATACCTGTATGGTTGTCACTACAACCTACAACCTGATACCTGTATGGTTGTCACTACAACCTACAACCTGTTACCTGTATGGTTGTCACTACAACCTACAACCTGATACCTGTATGGTTGTCACTACAACCTACAACCTGTTACCTGTATGGCTGTCACTACAACTTACAACCTGTTACCTGTATGGTTGTCACTACAACCTACAACCTGATACCTGTATGGTTGTCACTACAACCTACAACCTGATACCTGTATGGTTGTCACTACAACCTACAACCTGTTACCTGTATGGTTGTCACTACAACCTGTTACCTGTTACCTGTATGTTGTCACTACAACCTACAACCTGATACTTGTATGGTTGTCACCGCTATTATCTGATATGAACACATTTCATTATTTACATCTCACATCAATTACAGAACATCTTATGACAGGAAGATTGCAAGCATATGCTGCTCTTATGACAGGATATATACCTAGACATTGTCTTAGTGCACAGAGAGTTATCAACAATACATGCTTCCTATCAATGTGTATGTGTGTGTCGGTGGTGATTCACTGGAGGACGATGGTGGCGGGGCTGTGTGGCACGGCATCGCACCGTCATCCGCCGGACAGTGGTCAGGATCCGGTGACCAGCCGGGAGATGGCAGACACAGGCAAACCTTCAAAACAGCGAATAGCTCAAATATTTCTCATGTGGAAATGAATAGGTTGCGGTTTATGCAGTATTTCGAAAACGAGAAACCACGAATCTCTTTTGAAATCAGTCCATACCACCACAACCAACTGCACAGCCATGAAAATGTTCAGGCCACGACTGTGTTACGGTGTTAGTCAGGTGTTATTTGGGGGTTAGTCAGGTGTTAGTTGGGTGTTCGTCAGGGGTTAGTTGGGTGTTCGTCAGGGGTTAGTTGGGTGTTAGTCAGGTGCTTGTCGAGTGTAAGGGTGTTAAGGTGCTATTGTAGTACGGTGTTGGGTGTGACCGGTAGATCACACATGCTGACACTTGGCCCCATAGTAATTCCGCCTTTTGCACATATTGTACAGGTTTAATTTTGTCAGACATTCCAAACTGATATTCTGTGGCGTTTTAAATTTACTTCCATGCCAGATAATCTCTTATGATGTTCCCGATACCTTTACCACGGACCATGCAATATGCCCTAACCTTTGATGGATTTAACCTGGCGAAGGATTAACTTCTATTCCCTCTCCCCGAATTCTCATTCATGTTTGAAGTGGTTCATTCAAGAGTGGCGTCTTTCAACTGAAGTATAAATAATATTCTGGATCTTTCTCCTGTTTAATCGTACCTATATGCACACACTACTGAAATGAAGAAAGGTAGAATGAGATTGACCAGTTATGTTAGGTCAGTGCTACCTCCTCTATATGACGCAGTAGAATATCGATACCTTGTCGCACTGTTGTAGTCTGGGGGGATTGCCGACTTTATAACGTTCTAATGTCCTGCCTGGGTGGACGTGTTAATACCGAGAGTACTAAGTTGATGCGGGAAGTTCGCGTCCCTTGACCCAGTGTCACATAGCATGTAGCAAGCTTTCAGTTGACAGGAGTGGTGAGGTAGCCTAGTGGTTAAAGCGTTCGCTCGTCATGCTGAAGGCCCGGGTTCGATTCCCCACATTGGCTCAACGTGTGAAGCCCATTTCTGATGATATTGCTGGAATACTGCTTAAAGCGGCATAAAACCAAACGTACTCACTTACTCAGTCTGTTATTGTTGGTTAACAAATGTATTAGGAGGATGAAGGACCAGATCGAGATTGAATACACTGTCACCCATTTTTGTTTCCGTGGGAGGTCACGTCAAATGGTATGGAGTCTACAATGGCACAACCAAATAATACCTACAGTGTACTACTTACATTGACGGGGGCAAACCCATGAGCGACAGAAAAAAGTAAACCGAATTGTCTTAAAGGATTTGAATTTTTTCATTACGTCTATTTATATTTACCAGTGAGTAAACAGTAACCTGTGGCTCGGTCATTTTGGGTGAAAATATATACATACAGTGAAGAGAGGGGTACGAACGGAATGCATCCGCAACTACATGACCTGTCCATGTTTTAAGTAACCGCAAATATCATACTTGTTGATTTGGAATTGTCAGATAACGATCACCAGCTTTGCATTCTGAGAATTGTTTTTCAAGCTTTAAATCAAAATAACTATGAAATTACAAAACCATGCATAAGCATTATTTTAGAGCTGACTAAGCATTTCTGGATATTTTTAGATATTTACAATTGAAAATTCAGGCATAAGATAACCTAAACTGAGAAGTGTCTTTGATAATTACAACAACTGCAACAACAACAGCAGCAGCAACAACAATACTATTAAAGATATTAATAATAACAATTTGAAAAGAGTAATAAAGAATATAAAGCAGTTATGTTTGAAATGAATTTAAATGCGTCCAAATGTATGCCTGTACGAAACTTATAATTCATAAACACAAATTTACCCTTTTGTTTCTATTTCAAACATAAATATAGGCGTTGGCTTCGTGTTGACAACCGTCTGTTTCCGGAAGCTATTGGCTTACAATGGTGTTAATCTCCGTTTCGGACGTTAGTGAACGTTGTCAGTGCGCACTTAATTGTATCTCTGTAGTGTAATTGTCTAGTAATTTCGTATTTCAAGTACCCGATCCGTTTTCATTAAAATGTACCAAATATAGAGATGGCTAAACCCTGGAGGCAACTTGACTGAAACATCGTCTGTGTCACGTGACATATCCAGCCCGACTTCTTGTGCGTTTCTGTATATTCACTGTCGATACAAGAGTAACCCGGATGTCGCAATAACACAATGTGAGCGGTAACCAGTTGTACCATCGTCATGACGTCACGCAATTGTGGTTGCAGTTGATTCTGAACCAACCAGAAATTCATTGGCCACTCAAAATATGCATTTTAACAAATAAAACGAACGTTATTGGACCCAGTTAAAAAATACAGAATGTATATATCAGCAATGATGTAATTCAAGTTGGAGAAATCACTCTAATCTGTAGATTCCGGAAATAGAATCAACTCGCCCCTTGTGGGTTAGTTAATTTTACTTCCGGAATAAACAGACTTCCTGATTTCTGCATTTCGAAATACCCGTGAACAGGCGCGATCAGCAGTTGATTAACTGATTAGATATATTATTACAAGAATTCCGTAGTATGGCATAGTCTTGTTAATACTGCCCTAGTCATATAGCCCCTCTAGGTTGATGGCGGTAAGCATTGTATATATAGCTTGTACATTACATGTCGCAATACGTGGGCTAGGAACCATGACACCCATCTTACACACTGCCCTGATTACAAGCGGTGTACACAGAATCCTTGTTACCCATAACCTCAATAGTATCGCTCTCAGTAACTTTTTAAAGTTTCGATGTTTACAAAAATCGACAGTGCATGAACTGTTATGTGATGTTACATTGAACGTTCGCAATCTCTGTCACTTGAAGTTGTAGCCCATTTCAGATGCATTGTTGCTCTCCCAAACACAATAGAATACGTCTGTGCGTGCGCCCAGGTCGCGTTCATGTTATAACGTATTTCATGCAGAACCATTTATTACGTGTTGGCAAATGACCTCTGACCTCATATGTCAAGGGAGAAGTGTTATCTGTGTTTTGCCACTGCCCAGTTTCCACTACAGTGGTGGCAATATTCTTTATCATGTTGTCGTCTTGGTAAAGGGGCGAGGTGAGACTCGACAGGGCTAATGAACCGATTTCCGTTTCCGCTATATCCTATTACGCAGGTTCGTATAGGCCCGTCTGTTCTCATGCTTCTCATTGATTGAAATATACTTGGTAAAACATTTACACTTCTTTCTTGGAAGCAGGTGTAAAAATGATAGAGAATCTATTAAATTGAGCATTCCGTGTTGAATATCTCTCACAATTCCACGCTTTATTGGGTGTACTTCCGCTTTGACTGCGTGGAGTAATTATAACGCGTGGTTTACATAAGCTAGCGCACGGCATGTGGGGACAACGTGTTCTGTACGACCGCTGCCGTCGCTGGGAGGGGCGTCACTGTGTTCACACCACCAGCCACAGCAGCAGAGTTGGCCTCATGACATACATTTACTTATGATAATTATGAGGCTTACGTTGGAAGTGGCAATGATGGTTGGTATGATGGTGGTGGTGGTGTCGATGTCGTGATGGTGTATCTCGAAGTAGAAGGATGGTGTGAAGTTAGTTTGTGTTGGTGATGGTGTCTGGAAATGTTGGTATTAAATCAGGTTGTGTTGGTGATGGTGTCTGGAAATGTTGGTGTTAAATCAGGTTGTGTTGGTGATGGTGGCTGGAAATGTTGGTATTAAATCAGGTTGTGTTGGTGATGGTGGTTGGAAATGTTGGCATTAAATCAGGTTGTGTTGGTGATGGTGTCTGGAAATGTTGGTGTTAAATCAGGTTGTGTTGGTGATGGTGGCTGGAAATGTTGGTATTAAATCAGGTTGTGTTGGTGATGGTGGTTGGAAATGTTGGCATTAAATCAGGTTGTGTTGGTGATGGTGGTTGGAAATGTTGGCATTAAATCAGGTTGTGTTGGTGATGGTGTCTGGAAATGTTGGTATTAAATCAGGTTGTGTTGGTGACGGTGTTGTGTTGGTGATGGTGTAGTGTAAGTGATGGTGTAGTGTTAGTGTTGGTGACGGTGTTGTGTTGGTGATTCATGTCGACTCTGGTGATGTATCAAAGACAACATGGATGTAGGTGGTACTGATGCTGGTAGTGTTGGTATCGATGCATGTCAATAATGTTGATGCTGCTGGTATTGATGCAGGTAGTGGGTAGTTATGGATACGTGGTGTGGTAGTAGGGGTAGTGGTGGTCATTGTAGGTACATAGGCTGGAGTTGCACGGAAAGTAGTGCTGATGATATCTGTGGCGATGTGTGCTCGCAGATTCTTTTTAGTTGATAATGCCGGGATGAACTGAACAACAGGTGTATGAACTGAACCTTTGAAAAAACATCCCGACAGTTCCAAAATAAATAAATAGATAAATAGATGTAGAAAAATTATCCTAATATTCTTACAAATGTGACTAATGTGGATGCCTTTCTCCTTACAGCGACACTGCCGTGCACCGTGACCCAGTCCGGCTCCCCCGCCACGGCCTCCAGTCCCCCACGCCCCGAGGGGGAGAAGACGAAGACCCCCTCAACAAGCTCCGACTCTTCAGGAGAATGTCAACTTCTGAAACAAAGACAAAAGAGGAAACCCCGGGTGCTATTTTCCCAGGCGCAAGTGTACGAGTTGGAACGACGATTCAAACAGCAGAGGTATCTCTCCGCACCGGAAAGGGAACAATTAGCTTCCATGTTGAAACTGACTTCAACCCAAGTTAAGATCTGGTTTCAGAACAGACGATACAAATGCAAAAGACAACGACAAGATAAAAGTTTGGAACTGTCAGCCATGCAGCCCCCAAGAAGGGTTGCTGTGCCAGTGCTTGTGAGAGATGGAAAGCCGTGCATGGGACAAAATATGACCCCTCCTTATTCTGCTCCGTACAATGTTAATCCCTTTGCCTATTCATCACCCAGTTATAATACGGTCCCCAATCACATGGCCCAGGTCAACCAAATACAACAGAACGGATATGTCCAGCAGCCAATGCACCAAGGCATTAGGGCGTGGTAGGGACGGGGTCGTCTCAAAAGTAATGACTCATTACATGGCACTCTAAGGTGTCACTACCTTCTCAGGTAATTCAAAGCTTGAATCCAGCCCGATGTTTCTTTGGCTGCACAATTGTACATAAACTCCATACAGCGCCTTTGTGATGGAGTGTAAAGCTCGGGTCTGGCACTTCGGGCCGAGACATCGCAGACAATCAGCACCCTCGATAGGACTGTTCGACACTCGGATCCTTGAATCCATTTCCGGACGCCGTCGATAACGAACGCAGATGTGCCAAGGGGACCCGGATGTGTTGCTCCAACGGACAAATTCGTCTTTAAGAGAAGTGTCCTCTGATGTATTATTGTCAGATACTCCAGGGCACACCGGGGGACATAACACGTTATCATGTATGTCAGTGTTAAGGCAGTGTTACGTTTGTAATCAGTTGGTTCATGATCTGTCTAAGTCTTTCTGACTGGTCCACGCTACACGAGAACAGTACAACTTAGAACCACGTCTACTTGTGATGTGCATGTTAGCTGTATAGATCTCAGTAGCAACTACAGGGTATTTCTATCTGGAAAATAATTCTAAACTACTTTCACCAATCAGTGAGAACAATATTGACCCGTTTCACAATGTGTGAATAAGATGTACATGTTTGTGTATTATAGCTCATTATCATCTCATCCGAATAAATGTTTATTTATCAAGCGTGTGTTTGTGATATCTATTCTTACCCATGTGATCAGTGCACAGCGATTTTTGACATTTGGTCAGATTTTGATACAGAAACATTGTTCAGAACATATGATAGATTCTTGGTGAAAAGTCAATGACATCTCGGCAGATCATTTCTTTTGCATTGTCTGTAACAACTTTCGTTAAGTCTCAGATTAGTCTATCGGCATGACATTATGTACGTAAACTCGATATTGGTCAATAGATGAGGCTCTGTGTTTGTAGGTGGACATGGTTTTGTCATTACATTCAATCTGGCGTTGTTAGTTAGTTAAAAAATAGGCCTGCTGTTAGTATGACGTTGTGTTAGTAAGTTCAATCTGGCGTTATGTTAGTAGGTTCAGTATGGAGTTGTATTAGCAGGTTCCATATAACGTTGAGTTTGTAGGTTGAATATGGTTTTGTGTTAGTAGGTTCCACATGGCGTGGTCAGTAAGTTCAGTATGGCGATGTGTTAGTAGGTCCAATATGGCGTTGTTAGTAGGTTCAATATGGCGTTGATGAATATGGTTTTGTGTTAGTAGGTTCAATATAGCGTTATGTTAGTTGGTTCAGTATGGCGTTATGTTAGTAGGTTCAATACGGCGTTGATGAATATGGTTTTGTGTTAGTAGGTTCAATATAGCGTTATGTTAGTAGGTTCAGTATGGCGTTATGTTAGTAGGTTCAATACGGCGTTGTGTTAGTAGGTTCAATCGGGCGTTGTGTTAGTAGGTTCAATCGGGCGTTGTGTTAGTAGGTTCAATCGGGCGTTGTGTTAGTAGGTTCAATCGAGCGTTGTGTTAGTAGGTTCAATCGGGCGTTGTGTTAGTAGGTTCAATCGAGCGTTGTGTTAGTAGGTTCAATCTGGCGTTGATGAGTATGGCGTTGTGTTAGCGTTCAATCAGTTAGTTGTGTCAGTAGGTTCAATCTGGCGTTGATGTTAGTAGGTTCAGTAATCTGGCGTTATGTCAGTAGTAGGTTCAATCGGGCGTTATGTATGGCGTTGTAGTAGGTTCAATCGGGCGTTGATAGAGTAATCGGGCGTTGTGTTAGTAGGTTCAATACGGCGTTATGTTAGTAGGTTCAATCGGGCGTTGTGTTAGTAGGTTCAATATAGCGTTATGTTAGTAGATTCAGTATGACGTTGTGTTAGTAGGTTCAATATAGCGTTATGTTAGTAGGTTCAATATGGCGTTATGTTAGTAGGTTCAATACGGCGTTGTGTTAGTAGGTTCAATCGGGCGTTGTGTTAGTAGGTTCAATCGGGCGTTGTGTTAGTAGGTTCAATCGGGCGTTGTGTTAGTAGTAGGTTCAATCGGTAGCAATCGGGCGTTGTGTTAGTAGGTTCAATCGAGCGTTGTGTTAGTAGGTTCAATCGGGCGTTGTGTCAGTAGGTTCAATCGGGCGTTGTGTTAGTAGGTTCAATCAGGCGTTGATGAGTATGGCGTTGTGTTAGTAGGTTCAATCTGGCGTTATGTCAGTAGGTTCAATCGGGCGTTGATGAGTATGGCGTTGTGTTAGTAGGTTCAATACGGCGTTATGTTAGTAGGTTCAATCGGGCGTTGTGTTAGTAGGTTCAATATAGCGTTATGTTAGTAGATTCAGTATGGCGTTGTGTTAGTAGGTTCAATATAGGCGTTGTGTTAGTAGGTTCAATCGGGCGTTGTGTTAGTAGGTTCAATCGGGCGTTGTGTTAGTAGGTTCAATCGGGCGTTTCTTCCTTAAAGTAGAAATCAGGCGTTGATAATATGGCGTTGTGTTAGTAGGTTCAATCAGGCGTTGATGAATATGGCGTTGTGTTAGTAGGTTCAATCTGGCGTTGTGTTAGTAGGTTCAGTATGGTGTGACTTGAACATTTCTTCCTTAAAGTGAAACATGAAATAATACTCGTTCATGAACATCAAACGCGCGCGTTCCGGGGAATCGCTTGCCTGTAATGCAACTCACTGGATAGGGTAGTAGATAGAAATAGACATGGAACATATATCAGTCGGGACCAGGGCGTGACAGCTCGAGTTCCGCATGCTGTTTGTTTATTACAGATCATAATGCTGGACAAGGACACCGGGTCAAAGTCCACGATCCGGTGAAACCGCTGGGACTCGTGGAGTCATCGTAAGGAAATGTGTTGAAGAAAAACACTGATTGTGGGGGCAGCCACAGCCGAACACGGTCTCAGTCAGCGGATGTTATTCACACGCGAATTCGTCAAAACACGAATATATGCACATCAAAATGAGATGTCAAATATGGCGGCCCCAGCTAGTTCTTTGTACGCATCACTTGCCCTTCAGCCCTTGTGTGATTCTGTGAACACCACACAGTACAAGCACACACGGTACGAGCGTATACAAATACAGCCAGACTTTAGCTGAGAAGAAAATGGTCGCCCATCCATATTGTATGCACACTTTTATCAAACATGGATGTTTAGTAATTCTATCCTTTAAAGAGGCAAGTCTAGATAAGCGGACAGTACAAAGGACTCCAGTCTGTTATTTATTATTTTTTATTCTTTACCTTAGAGACTTGTGCAAGTCTAGTCAAACCCGAACACGTTGACTTCCTCTTAGATTCATCGTGGGATTAAAAACGATCAGAAGTTCATTTAACAGCGTCCGCTCACCAGAAGCCATGGTGTGACCAAAGTTGTATTTAAATACGTTTTTCTATAATTGACAACAATCAATGAAACTACCATCATTTTCATGATAACTCTCGTGTACTTGAATTCATTAGCCGAGGCAGCCACAGAAATAACAGATCAACGTTCATAAGAATACGTATGTGCATATATTAGTGAGTGAGTGAGTTTAGTTTTACACCACACTCAGCAATATTCCAGCTATATGTCGGCGGTCTGTAAATCCATATATTAGTGAGCGAGTGAGTGAACTTAGTTTTACGCCGCTTTTAGCAATATTACGGCAATATCACGGCGGGGAACACCAGAAATGGGCTTCACAAAATCCATATAGTAAACCAGAACACACTGATCCATCGCTGTGATGAAACTATTTGTCATATATGATCAAACTTCTATATAAACGACATCGAAGAAACATCCGGGTGTTTATATCAGCTCAAGGTTATACATGGAGCTATTAAATACAATGAAATGAAATATATTAAATATTTTATAAAAGTATATATCTGAGTTATCAGGTCCACCTGTCCCCCAACCTCCATACATTATCCTAGCCCTCACTGCGGTCCCCCAATCAGATCTGCCAAGGAGGTGCCTCTCTGTTAAGTCTATCCTCCATCCTAAGACCCCCATTCCGCCGCGACAACAGAAACGATGAGACCGTTCCCCGACACTATTAGTAATGATGCACATTGCATCTCGGGTCGGAGATAACATAAATACTTTCTCGCTTTGTAGACACGGTGGCGGTTCTCCGCTAGAATTGTTGCTGTTCGTCTCGCCCTCCTTCCGAATCCTATCTGTCTCTTTCTCTGGTTTGTTTCAGAGCTTCCCCCGATATTCTCTCGGTTTGGTCCGCTTTTTCGACTCTCGCCCCCAGCAGGCCTGTCGCTCCGGGTATTCCCTCGCCGTAATTACTACAAACAACACAGATTACTGATGCAGCGTCGGTGTTTATTTGAGTTACGAAGCTGCGGCAATGCGCCATCTAGCGGGAAAGGAGGCTTTCAGCGTGCTTCAGCATAAATCACAAATTGGGAGGAAACGTTTGAAAGAGAGCATTCACTTCATAGGTACAATAAATGCAATACTTCGACCTGTACCACAATTCCCATGATTATTTATGGTAAAAATGCTAATTTTCTTGAAATATACGTTGTTCCCTGTATCAAGCTATGCCTGGCATTTGTATCATCTCGGGACTCAATGGAAAGGCTTGGTCACCCATGACACTCTCCGCTTCTTCTGCCAGAAAACCACCAGTGAAGACCCGGTTGGAATTGATCTTCAGTAACTTATGCTTGTCGTAAGAAGCGACTAACGGGGTCGGGTTGTCAGGCTCGCTGACTTGGTTGACACATGCCATCGTATCCCAATTACGTAGATCGATGTTCAATGTGTTGGTCACCGGATTGTCTGGTCCAGACTCAATTATTTACAGAACGCTGCCATATAGAATGAATATTGCTGAGTACGGCGTAAAACTAAACTCACTCACTCACTCTCAGGCATTTCTGTTGTTTGACACTTCCGTGACATGGTCAGTATAATTGTAGATAAAAGAAGCATCACATTCCTGTTTCCTCAAACAATGAAGGGGATTATGAAATATATTGCTGTGATCGGTTGTCAGAAGAAACATCAGCTTTGAAATATGACTACCAAAGAGAGAAGACCCAAATACACGCAAAACACCAGCAATGTTAACGACACACCTCGGACTCACAACACGTGTTTAGAACGTAGAAACTGGATGAATGTACTTACGTGGACTTTCTGCGGCTGTCTCTTCGAGCGACCGCCATGGGAAGTTAACATTTTTTGGGTAGTTTATATAACTCAGTGATAATGCATTGCAATATACGGTAGTCTATATACGTCAGTGATAATGCATTGTAATATACGGTAGTCTATATACGTCAGTGAACATGCATTGTAATATACGGTAGTCTATATACGTCAGTGAACATGCATTGTAATATACGGTAGTCTATATACGTCAGTGAACATGCATTGTAATATATGGTAGTCTATATCCGTCAGTGAACATGCATTGTAATATACGGTAGTCTATATACGTCAGTGATAATGCATTGTAATATACGGTATTTTTTATAAGTCAGTGAACATGCATTGTAATATATGGTAGTCTATATACGTCAGTGATCATGCATTGTAATATACGGTATTTTTTATAAGTCAGTGAACATGCATTGTAATATATGGTAGTCTATATACGTCAGTGAACATGCATTGTAATATATGGTAGTCTATGTACGTCAGTGAACACGCATTGTAATATACGGTAGTCTGTATACGTCAGTGAACATGCATTGTAATATATGGTAGTCTATATACGTCAGTGATAATGCATTGTAATATACGGTAGTCTATATACGTCAGTGAACATGCATTGTAATATATGGTAGTCTATATACGTCAGTGAACATGCATTGTAATATATGGTAGTCTATATACGTCAGTGAACATGCATTGTAATATATGGTAGTCTATATACGTCAGTGAACATTCATTGTAATATATGGTAGTCTATATACGTCAGTGAACATGCATTGTAATATATGGTAGTCTATATACGTCAGTGATAATGCATTGTAATATACGGTAGTCTATATACGTCAGTGATAATGCATTGTAATATACGGTAGTCTATATACGTCAGTGATAATGCATTGTAATATACGGTAGTCTATATACGTCAGTGATAATGCATTGTTATATACGGTAGTCTATATACGTCAGTGATAAGCATTGATATATGCATTGTAATATACATTGTAATATCTATATACGTCAGTGATAATGCATTGTAATATACGGTAGTCTATATACGTCAGTGATAATGCATTGTAATATACGGTAGTCTATATACGTCAGTGATAATGCATTGTATTGTTTGAGTTTAGTTTTACGCCGCTTTTTTAGCAATATTCCGGCAATATCACGGCGGGGGACACCAGAAATGGGCTTCACACATTGTACCCATGTGAAGAATCGAACCCGGGTCTTCTGCGTGACGAGCGAAGATAATGCATTGTAATATACGGTAGTCTATATACGTCAGTGATAATGCATTGTAATATACGGTAGTCTATATACGTCAGTGATAATGCATTGTAATATACGGTAGTCTATATACGTCAGTGATAATGCATTGTAATATACGGTAGTCTATATACGTCAGTGATAATGCATTGTAATATACGGTAGTCTATATACGTCAGTGATAATGCATTGTAATATACGGTAGTCTATATACGTCAGTGATAATGCATTGTAATATACGGTAGTCTATATACGTCAGTGATAATGCATTGTAATATACTGTAGTCTATATACGTCAGTGATAATGCATTGTAATATACGGTAGTCTATATACGTCAGTGATAATGCATTGTAATATACGGTAGTCTATATACGTCAGTGATAATGCATTGTAATATACGGTAGTCTATAATGCATTGTAATATACGGTAGTCTATATACGTCAGTGATAATGCATTGTAATATACGGTAGTCTATATACGTCAGTGATAATGCATTGAAATATACGGTAGTCTATAATGCATTGTAATATACGGTAGTCTATATACGTCAGTGATAATGCATTGTAATATACGGTAGTCTATATACGTCAGTGATAATGCATTGTAATATACGGTAGTCTATATACGTCAGTGATAATGCATTGTAATATATGGTAGTCATATAAGTTAATGAACACCTGAAACACAGAAAGTTTTCAACAACACGCTCGTACTGTGATATAGAGACACGCATATTGTTCATAGTTCCTCTTTCGAAAATTGTTTTTTCAGTTTCCGCAGCTTGTACCAGGTTTCCGTAGATAGAAGGGACTCGCACTGTCTTCCTTCTTGTCGGATTTCTGGATGTCAGATGGAATTGAATTCGTTTCATCAACAATGGCTTTTCAAGAAAACGACACAATTGATTCAGTTTCCGTGCAAACGTAATAGTGAACAAACTTTTTATGAGCTCCAATTGTAGTACCACTAAAAAGAAAATGTGTGTCCTGTAGAACAGAATAAAGTATGTCCTTGAAGAAGGGAGTGTACACATAAAGATTACAAATCAGGCCGTGTGATGGTATTGTACGATCGCCTGCTTGTATGCCTTGTGACGGCACGCGTCAGGACGATGGCTGGTTTCTCCAGGCGATGAGTGACAGCTCCCGACAATAACAACCTGACAGCGTGTTTTGACATCGACATCCCTACCTCTACACGCCGTCCATGCTGTGCGGAGCCCAGGCCTTCATTCATAAAGAACAATTTTACACGCGAATCACGCTACGACGTTGACATTAACCGGTTTGAAATCGTGTGCCTTCTAAATTTTTATTTTCCGATGTAGGTTTTTGAGATTAGTGAATATTTGGTGAAAAGTTACAGCAACAGGCCGGGCAGAGGAATGGTTCAGTTCTAGATTTATATCTGGATATTTCTTCCAAACCATGCTAGTACATTATCCAAATACATTTTCCTTCATACTCAGGGTGTCCTTTAGGGTATTCAGGGCAGAATAGACTTCCAGTCCTATAGCTTATAAATTCCCTCAATACGTTAGACCCATGAAGGTCCGGGTTAGAATACTGATCTTCAGTAACCCACGCAAGTCGTAAGAGGCGACTAAATGGATTGGGTGGTCAGGCTCGCTGACTTGGTTGACACATGTCATCGGTTCCCAATTGCGCAGATCGATGCTCATGCTGTTGATCACTGGATTGTCTGGTCCAGACTCGATTATTTACAGACCGCTGCCATATAGCTGGAGTATTGCTGAGTACGGCGTAAAACTAAACTCACTCACTCAAGACGTTAATCGTTGGTCATGCTGTTAACCTCGAGTTTGCCTCACCAAGGTGGGATTTATTCCAGGCCGTGATCGAGTCCGGTTTAAGGCCACTTCCTAGAGTGTGTCAGTTTTGACAGCGTCAAGTGAACAACACGGCACCGTGCTGACAAGCCGACAGGCAATCACTGCAAAAAGGACTTGAACTCACGGTCGTACGTTTTTTGTACGTCTACCGTACGCAACTCAGCCCAGCAGACTGCTGTACCTCAGGTGGCTGGAACATACGTGTCCCCTGGAACCAAGGAACCAGGGCCTACGTGTATTAGTTATCTCCGATATATTGATCCCGCCCCCCAAAGCGTTCATGGTACTACACCATTCGCAAGCCTATGATAAACTTTACAGTTACGACATCTCGTAATGCTGCGAACGCTTTGTGGCTGTTGACAATGGGGCGTAAGGCCTATGTTTATTGTCATATGTGAATCAGGGAATTGGGAGATACGTTCATCCGTTATATCTGACGAAGGGGACGGGAATCTTCGTTTATTCGTTATATCTCAATCAAGTGACAAGGGCCTATATTCAATCATTGTATCTGAACCTGGTAGTAAGGGCCTATGTTTATTCGTCATATCTGCAGCTCGGAATGGGGGCCTGTGTATATTCGCTATGTCTGACCCAGGGAATGCAGACCTATATTTATTCGTTAACCTCCATTTACGGATGGACAGATTCCATCTACATGTTCAGGTTCTTCTTCAGGGAAGATGGATTCTGTCCGGGATAACGAGTTACTGCCAACTGAAAACGTTTATTGGTGTGATATATGATAACCCTGCCTGTCACACAGTCCGAGGTCTTACCGTAGCAAGGTCAATGTGCGTGGCGGTACGTTAATGCTGTCCAAGGACTGAAGGTCGAATCTGGAACACAAACCTTACGAGACTTTAAAGCCATTGCCTATTACTCATGTGCCCGATATTTGGAGATGGCAACATTAAAGTAACGAATGAATCTTTATTTGCAAGTTCAAAGGTCACAAAGATCACGCTCATTTTCAGCCTGTGAGTGACAAGACCGCGCGAGGAGAAGCGGAAGTCGATGTTAACAGTCATCTCCAGTGTCAAAAACAGTACTGAGAACTAACATTTAGTAATCAGTTTTCTTCATCTAGATTTCTTTGACTGACGCTTAAGGTTGTGTGAATGAAAAGATATTTTATATTCACACCGAATTAAAGGAAGACTTCGCCATGAAAAAACACGTTGACGAGTGCAGTGTATATCATCGTAAGACGAGCCATGTCGAGATTTGTGATATGTTTGTGTGGCTCACGGGAGTTGATCGTGCGGAGATATGAGTTAACTGGGAAGTGCTTGAAGGTGTACACCCGACTTATTTATCTAGCAATACAGACTTACATTACACATTGCTAAAATTACTGAGTGTACACGGCGCATCCCCAAATATGTGACCAACACGGTGTCAAAGCGCATACAGGTGTCCCACGCTTGTAGTGGGAGGCTCTTGTAATGAATGTCAAGTCAAACATATTCCTTTATAAATCGTACAACAAAGTGTTAGTTATAGTTGATACAAAGCAATAGCTAATACAAAGCACAGAATAACCTCCACGTAACCGTTTACCCAATCACGCGTACTGTTCTCGAGGTTGTTATGTCTACCAGACGCCGTGTTACTTTGTTACCCATTTTCTAAGATGTCAATTAATTGATGGAATGGTATCCATAATTGTGTCACTGATTGACCAAACTGGGATCAAGTGTTTGTTGACATCACAAATTAGACATTTATATATCAAAAATAGAATATATATAATATATACCTGCTATGTCAGAAAATGGAATCAATGGAATCAAAAAATCATCGTACATATAGGAGAATATAGATCTTTGTACATCAATAAGTATTGTATCCCGGTAATAATTATTGCTGTCAGTAATCGGTATCTAATTTATGGATTGTGTTGATAAAATGGATTGGCATGTCAGAAAGTGGGTATCAAAGAAATAGGGCGCTGTACAGATGCAACCTACCGCACGAGAGTGAGTGAGTGAGTTCAGTTTTACGCCGCTTTTAACAATATTCCAGCTATATCACGGTGACACCAGAAATTGGCTTCACACATTGTACCCATGTGGGGAATCGAACCTGGGTCTTCGGAGTGACGAGCGAACGTTTTAACCACAAGGCTACCACACCGCCCTACCGCCCGAGTCAGGACTTGAATCAGAAATACTTGGCAGATATCTTGCAGTGTAAATGCTTGGCAATTGTCGCATTGATATCTCTCATTCGATATTGCAAACAAATTTGAATTCACAAATTCACTCAATACAATGTAATGCAGTTTTGACATAAGATACAACCGTATAGACCCGGGGCTTCAGCAACCCATGATTCTCGTAAGAGGCGACTAACGGGAAAGGGTTGTTGACACATCCCATCGTATATCATTTGCGTAGATCGATGCTCATAATGTTGATCACTGGATTGCCTGGTCCAGACTCGATTATTTACAGACCGCCGCCATGTAGCGGCATATCGCTGAGTGAGGCGTTAAACAACAAACATATAAAACCCACAATAAATAGTGAGACGGCGCCCCAGGCAGTTAGTTTATAGTGTCATTGTCATGTAAGTACTTACATAATGCAGGATTCCAATACTGGTACACAATCGTATATTTTTAAGGATCCGTATCAACTGGCATTTACTGAAATATCTGACAAAGTCGACAGTTTTCTACAATAATTGATACATTGGAATCATTGATGAGAGCCTGAATAGGAAATTTAATAATCTCTAATTGAAAAATTTGGTAAAATTCATGGAACTATTTAGCACCCGGCATCGCTGTAACTGGAGCTGTATACCCAACAGTTGCAATGATGACATCCACATATGTGTTAAATACGATCCCACGGAGGTGAAATCCCCACTTGTGAGGCGAGTCCATGCCCTAGTCATATACAAATGCCATACTGAAACTATAGCTGTTTGCCTCCGAGCGGTGTATAGGGGCTCACAGCCTAGTCGGCGCTGCTATTTGAATTTTCCCCCAGCTGCCTGCGTCAGGTGCACAGAGTGTCATCCCAAGCAATACTGGACGTTTGTACTTGTAATTAGTCGGCGGAAGCCCACGTGGATCTCATGGCAAAGGGCTCAATTTGATAGGCATTTCATGTCGGATGAAATATACACGTGTACATTTCAAGACGGTTTACATATACGGAGCGGTCTGTTTTTGTTGAAATATGATAAATCAAATATCCACAAAGCTCACATTGCCATTTCAAAATGTTTAAGTGTGTTCGTATGCCAATTAAATATTTGAATTTACAGCTAATATGAACAAGATAAGTTTGAAATTACTTGTATGAGTGCACAAAACCGAATTCTAGATATGAATGAATTGTTTGCTTTGTGATTAAAGATGTCTTGCACGTGAAATTTGATTCTTAATGTATATTTCCCCTGTGCGATCTCTGGTGAAACGTTGAGAATCTGATGGGCATGCACCACGCTTTGCTTAGACTTGTTTTTATAACATTTGAAAAATTAATATTTGTCTTAAAATAAAAGCGCATGTGTTTTTGAGTATATTACCAGGGCTGCCTACACGTGCTTGGCGTCCTGGAAACTAGTTAACTTCATTGAGATAGGTCCGAATGACATCACACAAAACACTCATTGGTGGCGGCAACCTGAGAAACAGAGTGTATGGACTTTCACAGATGAATGGAATTCTTTTCCCATGACCTTAACGATCTAACGCGAACAGTTCGTTCTTAAACATGTCCTGTACGCTATTGCTATCAACTCAGTGACTCTGATATCTGCTCATCACCACGTTAGTAGGTGTTCAGGTTATCGACATGCCGAGATTTCATTCATACTCGGCCTCATCCCAACCATATCTTCCTGATATGAACAAGACCATGCTGCTACCACCATCAAAATCATGAATGAGAATTTACTCCAGAAAATTCCCATCCATGAGACACTTGCTATCAGAGCGAGGCTCTATATCACGAGATCATAGCGTGTCGAGACGATATTTTATTACATAGATTAAAGGGGAGACTTGTCCACCCACTGTCAAGGGGCGATTACAAAGTATGCACAAAGTTGCTACCCGCTAAATAAATCACCTTCCAATTGCCCCGCATATAAGACTCCACGACCTGTCGTTTGATGTAACGTAATTCTTACGTTTCACGCGAGCGCTGTCACGCTGTGCGCACAATCAGCCTCGTTCTGGGGTTCCATGATTTTTTTACTGATCCCGGGTCAAAGGTTAAAGGGCATTTGCGACGCTGGCCACAGTCTTCTTTTAAGTGTGATAAGTTTTTATGTTGTAATTTGGGATCTAACAGATTAGGTCTGATAACACTTTACAAATATTGGTCGCCCTCGGTTTAAACAGATTTGTGTACTTCTAAGTGATGCAAATCTACCACGTGTGGAGTACGGCGACAGCGACAACCTGTCGGTTAGGGAACTTTACTGATGATGTTCGAATAGAATATATATGTGACATTGTTTATGGTTTGCTTGTTAGGGTTAGTCAGTGTTATTTATAATTACACGTTGACTATAATGCGGTCTAGTGGTCAAGTGGTCAGTATTGGTCGCGAGGAAATGATGGGATGGGAAAGGGCAGAGTTTATTATGGACGAGGGAAAGCGGTTGCGTGGGAAACATGTATGGGCATGGAAAGAATTGTGTGTATGGATAAAGAAATATGGAAAGTATGGACTAGGTAAATATTGTACGTAAGGAGCAGAGAACGGTTGAAAGTATGGACCAGGTAAATATTATACGTGATGAGAGAAAGGTTGAAAGTATCGACCAGGTAAATATTGTACGTAAGGATGAGAGAAAGGTTGAAAGTATGGACTAGGTAAATATTGTACGTAAGGATGAGAGAACGGATGAAAGTATGGACTAGGTAAATATTGTACGGAGGGATGAGAGAAAGGTTGAAAGTATGGACTAGGTAAATATTGTACGTAAGGAGGAGAGAAAGGTTGAAATTATGGACAGGTAAATATTGTACGTAAGGATGAGAGAAAGGCTGAAAGTATGGACTAGGTAAATATTGTACGTAAGGATGAAAGAAAGGCTGAAAGTATGGACCAGGTAAATATTGTACGTGAGGATGAGAGAAAGGTTGAAAGTATGGACTAGGTAAATATTGTACGTAAGGATGAGAGAAAGGTTGAAGTATGGACTAGGTAAATATTGTACGTGATGAGAGAAAGGTTGAAAGTATGGACTAGGTAAATATTGTACGTTGAAAGTATGGACTAGGTAACTGGTACTGAAAGAAAGGTATGGACCAGGTAAATATTATACGTGATGAGAGTACGGTTGAAAGTATGGACAAGGTAAATATTGTACGTAAGGATGAGAGAACGGTTGAAAGTATGGACTAGGTAAATATTGTACGTAAGGATGAGAGAAAGGTTGAAAGTATGGACTAGGTAAATATTGTACGTGATGAGAGAAAGGTTGAAAGTATGGACTAGGTAAATATTGTACGTAAGGATGAGAGAAAGGTTGAAAGTATGGACCAGGTAAATATTGTACGTAAGGATGAGAGAAAGGTTGAAAGTATGGACTAGGTAAATATTGTACGTAAGGATGAGAGAAAGAAAGTATGAAAGGTATGGACGTGAGGATGAGAGAAAAGGTTGAAAGTATGGACTAGGTAAATAAGGTTGAAAGTATGGACTAGGTAAATATTGTAAGTAAGGAGGAGAGAACGGTTGAAAGTATGAACTAGGTAACTATTGTACGTAAGGATGAGAGAAAGGTTGAAAGTATGGACCAGGTAAATATTGTACGTAGGGATGAAAGAAAGGCTGAAAGTATGGACGTGAGGTGAAGAAAGGTTGAAAGTATATTGTACGTGAGGATGAGAGAAAGGTTGAAGTATGGACTAGGTAAATATTGTACGCAAGGATGAGAGAAAGGTTGAAAGTATGGACTAGGTAAATATTGTACGTAAGGAGGAGAGAACGGTTGAAAGTATGGACTAGGTAAATATTGTACGTGATGAGAGAAAGGTTGAAAGTATGGACTAGGTAAATATTGTACGTAAGGATGAGAGAAAGGCTTAAAGTATGGACAAGGTAAATATTGTGCGTGATGAGAGAAAGGTTGAAAGTATGGACTAGGTAAATATTGTACGTAAGGATGAGAGAAAGGTTGAAAGTATGGACCAGGTAAATATTGTACGTAAGGATGAGAGAAAGGTTGAAAGTATGGACCAGGAAACTATACCATGTCTGGATGAAATAAAGACTAAGCGTATCGACTACGAAACTACTGTGAAAAATTGAGCGTGAAAGGGGGACAAATTATGTGTGGATGGGACATTTTGTATCATAGATGAGAGAAAGAATTGTTGAATTGGATGAGAAAATAATGTAGACATGCATGCCAAGATAATACATGTATTGGCGAGAAATATATTGTGTGTATGGATGAGAAAAATATTGTGTGTATGGATGAGGAAAATATTGTGTGTATGGATGAGGGAAATCTTGAATTTTTGGTAAGATATTGTGTTTATAGGCGACAAATAGATTAAATGTTTCGACGAGGATGATATCGTGTGCATGCACGAGATGAAAATTTAATCATCTTCGAGGAAAAGATTTTTTGCATGGATAAGAGAAAGTCTGAATATAAAAGCGAAAGACATTTTGTGTGCATGGATGAGAAAACGGATTAAAGGTATGGACGAGGAAAACGTAGCGTGTACAGATGAGAGAAAGACGGAGTGTATCATCATGGACGAGGGTAACATGGGTAAATGCATGAGAGAAAGATTGAGTGTATGAACGAGGAAAAATGGGTAAATGCATGAGAGAAAGATTGAGAGTATTGTCCATTTTGCATTTTTCTTTAACTTTGTATGCATGGACGGGGGAAAGATTGAATTTTCGAAGAGGAAAATACTGAATGTATGAATGAAGCGAAAGACTGAATGGTGAAGGTAGTGTCTATTGATGAAGAAAGGATTGTGTTATAAATGATGAAAACATCATGAGAGACGAACATTTTATCAAACAGTTTCGGCCGCCAAACCTATTGTTCAACTGAGCGTTGATTTTATTATTTTAGTGATGTTTATGCTGTTCAAATATCGGACAATAAATAGTGAACGTAGAACTGGTTTGTTGGACTTTAATCTACTTATTTTCTAACGTTTTCTTTTCATAAACTTCGTTAAACTTTAGAATATAATTTATCGAAGATATTCATACCTGAAATTCTTCACCCGTCTCCCTTCACTGACAGTTTATAGGAACTCATTTGAACGTCTGTTGTGGCATATATGATACTATGTGATTTTATACAGCTCTGAAAAGCGGCTTGTCATCTAACATTACAATACTTTGCTGGTGCTCAACAATAATATTATTGAAAAACAAGAAAAATGTGAAATCCACCCAAATGAATAGGAACACGAAAGAAATATGTATCTGCTTTGGACACGGTATTGGCATCAGGTGCTTTCAGTCGTTTACAACAATAACAAGGACATCTTTACTACTCCATCTTTAGTCTGTTAACCAATATTCGAACTTAACCGTAATAGCGACTGGTTTAATAAAACATCGGATAAAATTACAATAAAACCATTAAAACGTGTAGGAAGAATGTATAAATGTAAGAATGAAAAGCGTCATTATATTGTGTGCCCGATATATCTTCCCCGTTAAGTGGAGCAAGATTTGTAGAGAATGTGAAATCTACATTTTGTTTTAAAGAAAATATAGATAGGTATATTTTCTTCCGATTTGTTTGCTTGACAGTCACTGACCATGTTACTCTGTATGATACCGTCAAAATTACATGTTTACAACATGTATCACTTTTTTAGGGAACAGTGTAAATTTGTCGATTTTTCATTTTTTTCGATGATGCCCCTACTCTTGAAAACAATTTCATAGTTTTGGACAAGTTAACTTCCCGACTTTATTTATTGCAAAGAGCGTTCACCACATTCAACTACATCTGTAGACCAGTGGCACTGAATGAAACCATCAAAACCATCAGCAAATAGAGGAATATTATAAAAATTTAGCATAATATCCTGAGCAACAAACGCACTATAATGACATTCATAATAATTTTCTTTGTCGAGCTAAGTATGCAGAACGTATACAAGACCGGACCTAGTGTACATCCTTGGCGTACGTCACTTATATATTGGAAAGTACTTACTGGGCAGGGTTATATAATACAGGCGTTTACTATGACTACATGCTTAACACTAAAAACAATTTCTCATTACACCCTTCGGTTAGAAGTGAATATAACATCTTTCCCTATTTACCAAAAATAAAGCGTTTTAGAAAATGCAAATGCTCTTTAATCAGGTTAACATTATTTAGTATTTAGAACATAAATCCTGTAATATAGTGTGATAGTTCAAATATGTTAGAGGAAATCTAGACTCGCATTTAAATAGATCATTCAACTCAAAGACGGCCTTCTATAACACTATAACTATATTAAAATCTGTAAAGAATTCAGTCGGTATTCGATCTTCACTAGCAGATTTATCAGCTATCCTTATTTGTAAGGCAATCTCAGATCTCTTTCTCTGATGTTTCGCCTTAAAATAAATGGTACTTAATTCATGAGAATGGAAATTAACAAATTGTGTTGAAGAACAGTAAAAGTTGTTGTGACAAAGTTATTAGAGTTCAATTGAACAATACATCCCATGACAAATGTCGAATTGATCTAAAAATATGTAAACTTATATCACAGCATATATGTTTATTTTAGTCCAGTCTATATGTGAGATATATGGCTCCTGTATGTACACCACATGGAATAAACATCGCCAGAACTTTACAAATCATTTTAAATTATTTTCTTCTAGCATTACAGGACATTCACTGAACATTTCTCCTTAGTGTTAGCGAGTAAATAGACTTGAGACGAAGTGATATTCAGTCGGTTTGTCACTGTATGGTTTATTATCAGTCGTTCTGTGATGTTGATGGCGCTGACAAGCTGAGGTAGATGGTCCCTCAGATCTATAATTCTGGCATTTTAACTGCTATATTATTGCAAACTGGACACACCTTAGTAAAATGTAACAATAGTCAACACTACCCTGAATGTGGTGCATATGTGAGGTTGCATGTAGTTTCTACATTAATACCTTCAATAACGATATGGATGCCAATGACGATACATACGACGTTATGGATACCAGCCTCTATCTGTTGCATAGAGTGGAGTTGCAATAAACAAATAGCTGTTATAAATAAACACGTATGTTTCGTTATTGACTCACCGACTTTGTTTGAGCACCGAATGTAGGTCAAACAATTAACATTCGACATGGATGTCGAGTATCTTACATATATCCAATAAAGTTAGCCAAAGTTGAATATTATATATTGAGAGAAGGATTGTGAGCATGCATGAGGGTTAGATTGTTCTAGGGGAGGATTGAGCGTGATCTGACAAAGATTGTATATATGAGTGAGCGAGAGATAAAGAGTATCGATGAAGGAAAGTAAAAAGTAAAATGTTTGGAGAGATGAAATGACCTATAAGATGGCTTCAAGTATACATCTATGTTTATATCAATCGATCTCCCGCTCTTTGAGCAGATGACATATTTTCCCATGGTCAGAGAAGCGGTCTTTGGGTTTATGGATGAGGTAAAGATTGTAAAAAGGCGAGAGATTCAGATTGGTGCGGGGAAGGTAGTATTAAACGTGCGGGAGAATCAGCTTGCTTGGCAAGAGGTCTGACCATACCAACCCACACACAGCACCTGAGTAAATTTACGGGGAGTGTATTGCACAGCAGTCACCGAACGATTTGGTACATAATCAGATAATAATAGTGTTGTTTACAATTGATTATTACATCATGTTCACAATGCAATCGGCTAAAAGTATACAACGTAATGTGATTGTTCAATACTCTACACATCAACCCAGTGGGCGTTCATACAATCTACATTCTGTAACAGTCACACAACAGCATAGTATTCACAGCATAATCCAGTAGTTAAACTACGCGACACAGTCTATACATATAATAGTCACAAAACAGTGTAGTGTCAATCAGTATTGAATAAACAATCCTAAACAGTAATACAGAGTATAGGAGACGTGAAAATAAGGATGTCTCGTTCCACATTAATCTGAAGGTAGTGCCAAGGGTAGCAAATAGTTAAGATGTGTCCAATAGGTTAAAGTTAATATAGAATAGCAATGGTAAAGATTTATCGAACTAGAAGAAAGTAAAGTTACACCTGAGTGAATTTATTAGACAGCCACCCCCTGATTTGTGACTGTCATCCGTATTATATACATATTCTATAGCTGTCGCAGATAATCGCATTTACTTACGATAACGTTGTTATTGTGAACGTGAGATTTAATTATGTCATTTAGTTGGACCGAAGCATCGATTGCAAGTCGCGCACGCACGTGATTTGACCAACGTGGGATACAAACAGCCGTAAAGACAGATACTAGTAAACGTATTGCACCTTGGATCTATAAGGTTTAGAGATACTGGTCCCGTATTAAGTCCGATGCTCGTTATCAATGCGACCCTTGGCAGGTTTAAGATTGAGGAACGTGGTCAGTTCTGTAATATTCCCAGTTTTCAATAACACATATCGGTATAGAATATTGGTAAGACTTAGTCGAATTTTTCCGCGTTAATAATAGGAATCTCTGTGAGTGAGTGAGTTTAGTTTTACGCCGAACTCAGTAATGTTCCAGCTATATGGCGGCAGTCTGTAAATACTCGAGTCTGGACCAGACAATACAGTGATCAACAGCATGAGCATCGATCTACGCAACTGGGAACCGATGACATGTGTTAACCAAGCCAGCGAGCCTGCCACCCGATCCCGTTAGTCGCCTCTTACGACAAGTATGGGTTACTGAAGATTCATTCTAACCCGGACCTTCACGGGTCAGGAATCTCTGTGTGGGTCAGGGAAATACAATAGGTTTGGGTGAGGGATATTTGGAGTATATGGATGGGGTAAATAGAGTTGTATGGGTGAGGCAATGACTGCAGTGAATGTATGGGCCAGATACAGGTTTCTAGTGTGGGTCAGTGACAAAAGTGATAAAAGATTAAAATTGGATATTTCAGCGTGTGTGTGCGCGAAGAGTAGACTGCGCGTACGCCACGTGGATGTGAATGTGTGTGAGGCGCTGTGTATATGTGTATTTGGGTGGTTGAGTGAAGTTGCAATATTCGTAGATACATATGCAACAAGAAATCATTTCTTTCACGTGACCGAAAATCATGAGACGAGTTGTGAGCAACACAGCGTTGCTGGGACGGAAGAAACGAGATACCATGATGTAACGTGTTCAGCGATTTGAGGGCAAATGGTCAAATATTAGGGTGTTTCCTTCCACTGGCCTGTTCGCTGATTGAGGTGACCGCGGACATCCGTCGTGGGTCAAGTGGTCAGAAAATCCTGCGGATTCTACCCAGGGGCTCAGCGAAACAATGTACTCGATGTTCTCACAATAATGATCGACTGCAACATCAGCAACTAATCACGACTTCCTCGTTTTAATTGTGTGTGATGACTAAACAATTAAAAAGATACTTTATCAAACAAATATAATATTCCAAACGTTACCTCCTTACCATGGGGCGTCTGTAACAACAGTACGTGACTCGCAGAGGTCGTCAGTAACTATGGTTTACATAAGACTCACTGTGACTAAAACTTACATTTCCTGATATTGTATGTGATAAAGTCCAAAGTTTGTCATGCAGGAAGAAATTGATGGCAAGACAAGAACTGTACAATGTGTGGTTGCGAGTTCCCTGTAGATCAGACACGGTAACAGCACACAACCCTGACACAGACGGAGACGGGAAGGTAGGAAATGATGGCATCAGTTGGTAGCCCAACCCGCCCCATACAGACCACAGTGTACAATATATAGCTGTATATAAGAGGAGGATATATGTTCTCCAGGTCATATGAAATTAGCCAATAAAAAGTACTTCAGATTCATGTTGTTGCTGTTAACTTTACCTGACACATATATAACAGCAACACGCAACAACAACTCCCACGACTACTCATTATAATCATAATGATAATACAACCACAAAACAAGAATGATAACAGCAGTAACAATACTAACAAAGTAAATTCAAACAATAGCAAATATTATTTTCCCCTGACGTCCTGACTAAAACATAATTCATTATTAAGTTTGAGTAAACTGACAATAATTAAACGTTCTTGTTCCGTTCAGATCGTCTGTAGTGTCCAAAATAGTCATTAATGTCTGGTATTGGAAACACGTTTTTATTAAATGGATTTATCAATGTCCGAAATTTCCTGACCTCTTCCCCCAAAGATAATGGACATTTCTAATCTGGGTTGTCACTTATCTTAAAGTATGCACATTTCCGGTTCATAGTTCAACCAAATACAAATGTGCTACGTCCCGATAGTTTATCGCCGAGAGATTCGCGAACCAGACTTCCTTTCCCGCTACAACTGTAGTTCTGAGATTCTGCGTAATGGTACTTGTTGGGCGAAATTCGCTTTCATATTATTGTTCAAAACCAAATAAGCTTGAACAGTCTAATATAGTTCACGTTCCACGTGCATCCGTCACACAGGTATTTAACATTGCAGAATACCTTACACAATGCACCCCATTCATCTGCTTTGGCACAAAACATATTTTTCGACCAATTATTTATTCTATATGGTAAATATCAAACACAATTAAAGGTACATTAATACTTGAGAGTGAGTGAGTGAGTTTAGTTTTACGCCGCCTTTAGCAATATTCCCGCAATATCACGGTGGGGGACACCAGAAATGAGCTTCACACATTGTACCCATGTGGGGAATCGAACCCGGGTCTTAGGCGTGACGAGCGGACGCTTTAACCACTAGGCTACCCAACCGCCCCTAATTGATAATTAGAAGTAGCATGACATTCACGTAATGTACATTGTGCAAACATCTTGTCCATTTCGGAGTTTCAAGGTTCACCTTGATTTCTTGAATTTGAACTTGAAAAATTAAAATGACAGTTGATCAGTTGCAATGAACATCGTCCATTGTAGATTTTGCCTGGCCAGTTACACACACCAACACTGCCTATAAACACCAACCGGTTGTAGACTTGGCAGTGGCAATTTCATGTACATTACACTAGCTAGTGCTATAAACACCACCCCACGATACAGTACAATAAGCCTGCTTGATGTTCATTACCCACGACGGGTTGTATCATACAACCATCCCCGGCCACAAAGTCAAACCTGAACGTTATTCCACGCGCTCCCGACGCCACACACGTTGATGGAGCCTCTTTCACTTGTCGTAGAAACATTCCATAGTGTCAGGGCACACATTATAAGGCTGTTTTGCCCTTGCTATTTACGCCAGTCCCTCTTTCATAGTTATTTCAGATAAACACGAAGCCGCTCGATGCCTGGGTTACGCCCGCTTCTGACATCAGTGGCTGTCGTCGTCATGTTGCAGTCTGCGGAGGGCGCCTCTGATCGACAGGGTCGTGGATGATGCTATCCCGGAACGGCAGTGTACGATTAGCGGCCAGTCACGTAAAAATATTCTTATTTGTTGATTGGTCCATACTTGATAATGCTTGTCGACTTTGCCTTTCACAAGCAACTGTATTCAGTTTCATGTCAGAGACCTTCAGAATATCGGGTCAATATACCAGCGATTTAGCAGCCTGAACGTTTGTTACAACGTAAATTGTAATTCCACTTACAGCAGCACTGTTCTCGTAAATACATGTGTATATAGAAACTGTCGTACGAATCAAATTTTCGTGACGGCACTTCATTAAACGTAAGTCTTACTCTGACCCGTGCACGTAGAGTACTGAATGGGGTAGAGCCCCGACAAGCAGAGATGTCAGTCATTCACCTTGTGTTCCTTCATTTTCGACCCGCGAAGATCCGGGTCAGAATTGATCTTCAGTAACCCATACTTGTCGAAAAAGGCGACTAACAGGATCGGGTGGTCAGGCTCGCTGACTTGGTTCACTTGTCATCGTATCCCAATTGCGTAGATCATTGCTCATGCTGCTGATCACTGGATTGTCTGCTCCAGACTCGATTATGTACAGACCGCCGCCATATAGATGGAATATTGCGGAGTGCGGCGTAAAACTGCTCACTCACTCAGCTATCGTGGGAGATCGTGTCGTTGATCAGATAGTAGATTATGGGGATATCACTGCACAGGGTGGCGGAAATATGCTGGGTTCGTCGACAACCGCTTAGAGCATTGGTTGTGATTCACACTGAACAATACTATCACGCTGAACTATACTATCACGCTGAACTATACTATCACGCTGAACTATACTATCATGCTAAACTATACTATCATGCTAAACTATACTATCACGCTGAACTATACTATCACGCTAAACTATACTATCACGCTGAACTATACTATCACGCTGAACTATACTATCACGCTGAACTATCATGCTAAACTATACTATCACGCTGAACTATACTATCACACTGAACTATACTATCACGCTGAACTATATATCACGCTGAACTATACTATCACGTTGAACTATACCATCACGCTGAACTATACTATCACGCTGAACTATACTATCATGCTGAACTATACTATCACGCTGAACTCACGGCGATTGTGTACTTGGTCTACTAGAGTGATATGTATTGTCCATGCATCGAGATCAGTGTGAAGCATACAACGAGTCAGTGTGTCAATATAAGTGTATATACACGAGGAGTATATATATCAACACTAATGTCAACCATACGAACGTCCAAATGTTCGTTCACAAATTAACAAATTCACACGAATCCATATATCCATTTTAGAAAATTCACCCCAACCCATAGAGCCATTTTAGAAAATTCACACCAATCCTTATATTCATGCTTGTAAATTTACACGAATGTAAGTTAAAGTACACGTGTCCCTACAGCCATAACAGTTGATTGTCATGAATCTATACATGTAGTGGGTGTCTGTGTGTGTGTGGCGGGGTTGGGGGGTGGGGGTCTTGTCTTCATCCAAAAGACAAAGTATGTACCTTGACACTTGAACTATCCGATCCTTCGATCCTGACTGACACCAGGATAATACCAGTTAAAGAGCCATTAAGTAAAACAACCAGCCGTAAAACAATTGTCACGTTTCTTTGCAGATTTCAAAACAACAAAATTGATAGTGGCCAATTATCATGTTTACGACTGTTGTTTCCTGAAGAACTTTTAAGCACCAAAGCAAGTTGACAATATGTTTTCACTCAAAATACTTGATAATCATTTTTTTTGTTTATCGGTCATTAAACCTTATATAATGTTTCCCTCTGTACATTGAAAACACTTGACATAAGGAGGCTGTAAGGTTGACTGCCCTAGATTTGAGCTTCGTCCACTCTCGTCTCCAGTCTGGCTGTCGCCACTACACAAGTCAGCTGTGACCTGCACTCGCCGCCAGATCGGAGAAATAACACTCATTTAATACTAATTTGAACAGATTTTTGTCCTTTTGATGTGTTTGAACGTAAAGTATGACCTAGTCTAAGACTGGTTAAATGACTCCCTTAAAACTATGTTCAATAATTATTCTGACGCCAATACTACAGAGAGCATCATGGGTTCACATTGTAGATACATCTTCGTGGATTGCTCTGCTATTACACACAAGGAGTAGAGAGTGACACGGCATTCAACAGTTTAACAGTGTTTAATACAACAAGGGGCATAGGAGGAATGCGAGAGAAAAGCCGCATCCATTTTGATGAAAACCTCGAGCATTGACATAGTCTTAACAATCAAGCCAAGAAACCACAGCGAATCTAGAATTTGAAGCAAGTGTTACAGGATCCTGGTACGATTAAGGGACTTAAGGCTACACAGCAAGTTGTTGCTGTTGTGGGGAGATCAAGGGTGGTGGTCAAAGATTTACACATTTTAAGCCGCTTTTAGCAATACTTCAGCAACATCACGGCGGGGACACCCAAAATGGGCTTCACACATTGTACCCATGTTGGGAATCGAACTCGGGTCATCGGCGTGACGAGCGAATGCTTTAAAAACTGGGCTACCCCACATATTTGAAACACCATACGGTATGTAGTTACATAATACCGCCCCCTCTTTAACGCGCAGGAGAAATTAGAAATTAGATGACTCGTTTTCAAAAAGTGTTTGTGCAGATTTTCGTCTCAGTTTGAAGCAACGGTTCTGAAATATGATGTGTCAAAGCGGAAAGAGAAGTTGAACATCTTTACGACGCAGATGGGTTATCCTGTTGTTGTTGCGTTATTTGTTGGTCGCCATCCCTCTGTCGACATCAAGTACGTCAGGTCACAACACTATAACAAACATTTAGGGACGTATATTAAGATTCCGGAGTTCTTATAATGTTTTACGTGAAACAATTCTTGGATCAACAAACTGTTCTGTGCACATGCAGAGGCCAGGATGGACTGATCTCTACACTAACAACTAGTCTCTGAAGTGAACATATTTTACAGAAAAACCTCATATAAAAAAATATAATATAATGAAAAGGATCCCTGAGACTTCCTAGCTGTGGAAATCTAGACTTGTCACAGTGTGCAGACTTGCGTGGGCTTTCTTGGATATATGTGCTTCAGGGTCTGTATGACAGACTAGACGGATCTCATGCTTGATGTGAGGTGAGGTGAAATTGCGTTTAACGTCGTGCTTGAGAATATTTCGCTCATATGACGACGTGCATGCGCGCGTGTGTATGTGCGGCTGCTTGTACTAGCCCAGAATTAAGCTGGTTTTATAGTGCTAGCCCACTGAGATACCATGCCGCAGTGAAGCACGAATACCCCACTCAGACACATTATACTGACTCCGAGCCGACCAGTCCTTGTTGTACCCATTAATGCCGAGCGCCAGGCAGGGACCAACAAGTACCATATTTTAACGTCTTTTGGTATGACGCGGTCGGGGATCGAACCCACGACCTTCCGCTCTCCGGGCGGACGCTCTAACCACTACACCACGGAGGCGGTCTCATGCTTGATGTGGTTGTTTGAACATGTGATAGTAATACTCGTGTACTAACGAATATTTCTTTTGTGCTTAAAGTAGCGACGAAATTAACCGGGTTTGCAAACGAGAGGATTGAATACAAGTGTTATACAGTTTACGTAACACAAAGTAACGCGACGCAGCGCGACGCATCGTAACGCATCGCAACGCTACGCGACGAAACACATGGTGCTGTGAACCTGATGAAGGTCAACCTTGGCATACCCGTGACGTCAGAGGGTCAAGGGGCGCAGGGATAGCCTAGTGGTTAAAGCGTTCGCTCGTCACGCTGAAGACATCTGTTCGATTCCCCACATGGGTACAATGTGTGAAGCCATTTGCGGTGTCCCCCGCCGTGATGTTGCTAAAAGCGGCGTAAAACTAAACTCACTCACTGTCTTCAAAGTCGTCAATGGCCTTTTTTTTTAGTCAGTCCCATATTACCTTAAACTGTTTAAGAAACATTTCATGATAAATGGAATCTGCAGATTTCGGCACAATTGTACAATGATGGGTTCAGGTGTGATCAATATGGTGTGTTAGTGTGTTAGACGACGGTGTGTTAACTTACAAGGTAAAATCAAAAAAGGTTTTAGTGCCGAGATGGCGATTGTGCACATCACCCAGTAATATACCTGGCATGTATGGAGTGACAAGTACTACCTCAGATTGCTTACCATATATTTAATGCAACATGATTGAAATGGACAAGGATCACAATGGACAAAGGAGCCCAATGAGTCGATATCATTTCCCCTTGGAAAATTGATATCACATGATATCCTGCATACAAGGATGCACATAAGGGGATGCTTGGGGCTGCACGTGGCTGATAACGCTGTGTAGGGTTAACATGAAGTGATCAGCATGCGAGCTACGTTTGTTACATGCAACAAGCAAACAGGAAGGTTTAACCAATACCTGATCATCGGTGATCAGGTTGATCGGGCAGACACGTGTCTTGCAACAGACCTACAGATGCTTAAACGTAGCTGCATCTTCTGTGGCTGCTGCTGCAGCCTGCGCCAGTTTCCTGCCAGCTGGTTAGCCAATACACGTCATCTTATTGAGATGTGTTCAGCACTATTTGATACACCCACAAGCCGGCCATTGATGGCGAAACCAAACACGAAAAACGTATCTTTAACGTTTTTGCAGTTTAAAAATATTTTTCTTCACACAAGAAAATCTCATTACAGTGAAACTGACGTTGTTTTTTTTTGTAGTCATGAAGGCTTTATATTTAAGGGACATTTGTCTTATATACACTCATGTCTGTAAATGCTTATAATGTTAAAGGGGCGGTGGGGGCAACCGTGAAGGGTTGCCTCGTGTCGAGGATTGGGTTCGATTTCCGATATGAGCACAGATGGGTGAGGCCAAATATTTCTTGAGGCCCGCGCCGTAGCCATAAAATACAGCCTCTTATCGTGCTTAATATGAAAGTCAGGTCATAGAGATGTCTTGATGGAACCTGTACAAGACTACCGTAACGGCAGCATAGATCACTGCGAAATATTGCTTAAAGCGGCGTAAAACTAAACTCACTCACTGCGAGCAAACCAAAGTGATTCTCGATTATCGTGATATAGTCCAAATACGTCGCTTAGGAGAAAGTGAGAAATCACGAATTGCATATGAAGTGTATTTCTTGAAACAAACTGTTCTCCCTGATGAAAATAGAAGTCCGGTGCCAGTATGAATGGTAGGAAATAACAATCAAAGTACTCCATCCCACCGGGTGCCCAGTTTCTGATTTGTGAGCATAGAAAGTGCTTCGTCTTCAGGAGCGCGCGCTCAATGAACAGCCTCGTGTGACACGTTCCCTCCGTCAGTCTGAGTGAATCTCGTAAAGTGAGAAGATATTACAGATAGTTTCTCGGAAGCATTATTGTCAAGTGTCTGAAGCACCGTATGTTGCGCCGTACGCTGCTCTTAAGGAGACAGCTTAAAACGCTCTTAAGTCTCCAATATGGCGTTTAAATATAATACTTAAGACAACATCAACACGGATATTAGCAAGGAGATGCGCTTTTAAGTATTCATATGACCAATTGAATACTTGCTCCATATCTACTCTTGACTTATTGAAGTCTTTGTACATCGGATTTTAATGTAATACGGAATAGGAAGTGTAGGAGGAGATTAGAGATTAAACCGTGAGACTTTATGAATCATACATTTATGTAGCTATATAGATATCTGGAACATCGTTTATAAGAGGGAATTTATCCATAAGGATGCACTTATACTTAATATACAAATGAAAGAGACTGTTTCAAAAAATCGATAAAGTAAATAGAATGGTAGATCAACAAATGTATAAAGAAACATGAATATAGAAAATGAATTTGCACGAAAAGTTTCAACTGTGTGGTGATGATGGTACGAGAGAAGGAAGCATGGGATAAATAAATATATGCACAAGTAAATTAAGGAGCGAGCAAATAAAAACTTAAGTCAGAGACTGTGAAAACGTTCAAATCAGATACAGCATTATACAACACCAAGCATCTGGGATGTCGATTTCAAATCTAGCCCGCTACTTCTCATTGCATTAAACTGAAATACAGCCTTAAACGATATCTCAGTGAAAAAGTTACAATATATTTTAATAACATTCGTAATCCACGGAAGGAGTTGATACACTATTTGCGTGGCCCTGTAGTTCGTGCTGCTAATTACTGCGAGCGAGACCCAGAAGTTCGCGGCGGTACCCACATCAGGCCAGACAGCCTTCCGTTGGGCCGACAGTGTTCCTCGGTCTAATTGACACTGGCGTGGGACCGGCCGCGGAGAAAGAAGAACTGACCCACATAGACTTGAGGTAGGGGACTCCCTTTGACCGGGGTGGGAGAGAGAAACTGATCATGAGTGGGTGGACTGTCTTTGATAGGGGTGAAGGAAAGGGTAGTCTGCTTTTGACTTGGGTGGGAGAGAGAGACTGATCATAAGAGGGTGGACTGTCTTTGACTTGGGTGTGAGAGCGACTGATCATGAGAGGGTGGACTGTCTTTGACCTGGGTTGGTGAGAGAGACTGATCATGAGAGAGTGGGCTGTCTTTGACAGGGGTGGAGGAAAGGGTGGACTGCCTTTGACTTGGGTGGGAGAGAGAGACTGATCATAAGAGGGTGGACTGTCTTTGACATGGGTGAGGGTGGGCTGTCTTTGACTTGGGTGTGAGAGCGACTGATCATGAGAGGGTGGACTGTCTTCGACCTGGGTTGGTGAGAGAGACTGATCATGAGAGAGTGGGCTGTCTTTGACAGGGGTGGAGGAAAGGGTGGACTGCCTTTGACTTGGGTGGGAGAGAGAGACTGATCATAAGAGGGTGGACTGTCTTTGACTTGGGTGTGAGAGCGACTGATCATGAGAGGGTGGACTGACTTTGACTTGGGTGTGAGAGCGACTGATCATGAGAGGGTGGACTGTCTTTGACCTGGGTTGGTGAGAGAGACTGATCATGAGAGAGTGGGCTGTCTTTGACAGGGGTGGAGGAAAGGGTGGACTGCCTTTGACTTGGGTGGGTGAGAGAGACTATCATGAGAGGGTGGGCTATCTTTTACTTGGGTGGGAGAGCGACTGATCATAAGAGGGTGGACTGTCTTTGACTTGGGTGGGAGAGAGACTGATCATAAGAGGGTGGACTGTCTTTGACATGGGTGAGGGTGGGCTGTCTTTGACTTGGGTGGGGGAAAGGGTGGTGTGTCTTTGACTTGGGTAAGAGAGAGCTAGACTGATCATAAGAGGGTGGACTCTCTTTGACATGGGTGCAGGAAATGGAGGTGTGCCTTTGACATGGGTGGGTGAGAGATTGATCATAAGAGGGTGGACTGTCTTTGACAGGGGTGGAGGAAATGGAGGTGTGCCTTTGACATGGGTGGGTGAGAGATTGATCATAAGAGGGTGGACTGTCTTTGAATGGGTGTGTGAGAGACTGATCATAAGAGGGCGGGCTGTCATTGACAGGGGCGGAGGAAAGGGTGGTCTGCTTTTGACTTGGGTGGGAGAGAGACCGATCATAAGAGGGCTGGCTGTCTATGGCTTGGGTGGGAGAGAGACCGATCATAAGAGGTCTGTCTGTCTATAACTTGGGTGGGAGAGAGACCGATCATAAGAGGGCTGGCTGTCTATGACTTGGGTGGAGGAAATGGAGGTGTGCCTTTGACAGGGTTGGAGAGAGATATTGATCATATGAGGATGGGCGGTCTTTGTGTGTGTGTGTGTGTGTGTGTGTGTGTGTGTGTGTGTGTGTGTGTGAGTGTGTGAGAGAGAGAGAGAGAGAGAGAGGGGAGGAAATGACAGGCTGGGCTGTCTCTAATTTGTTTGTTGTTTAAAGCTGTGCTTACATTTTTGCCAGACAATCAAGTGATTGGCATCATCAGCATCGATCTACGCAATTGGGATGTGATGGGCTGCCGTTGAAAGAGCTGGTGGGGACTGAATGGTCACAATATGGCGGTTTGCCTTTGACAGGGAGAAAATGAGACTGATCATGAGAGGATAGGCTCTCTTTGACAGGGGTGCGATAAGGATTGTGTATGGCTGTTTGGTAGGGTTAGTTGCGGAAGGTTGGTCCAGCCTGTCGGTTCTTTACGCAGTTTGGTACACAGTGTCGGCTGCCTCGGTTGACCATGCTGGATTTTCAGGGCTTGCTGGGACCGTGTGTCGGTGGTATGCGGCAGGTTGGTATAGGGTGGTATCAGTGACGGCTGGTTGGGACCGTGTGTCGATGGTGTGCGGCAGGTTGGTATAGTGTGGTATCAGTGACGGCTGGTTGGGACCGTGTGTCGATGGTGTGCGGCAGGTTGGTATAGGGAGGTGTCAGTGACCGCTGGTTGGGACGGTGTGTCGATGGTGTGAGGCAGGTTGGTATAGTGTGGTATCAGTGACGGCTGGTTGGGACGGTGTGTCGATGGTGTGCGGCAGGTAGATATAAGATGATCAATGCTTTCTTTCCGGGTCGAGGCAACCTGAACCAATGGTTATAGACATGAACTGAACACATTTCTCCACAGGTGACTCAAGCTTATTACGCTTGTGGATCGATTAAGGTGAATGTATTTTCATTAGATACCGCGGCTGGGAATGACCTTTTATTTCACGTTCTTAATCTCATTAAGTTAATATATCATATTTTGGGGCTCTTTCCAATATGATCAAGAAGTCAGAAATATATTCATTGGCGCGCACCTATTGGCGTGCACCTATAAACTGGGCTTGAATTCTACATCAAATTCTTTATTTAAGATGTTGTATCACAGTTACATCTCGTGTTGTTCCGGAAAAACTTGCTGAAAGGGTACAGTGGACTCATTCATGCACTGATGGTATTTGCAGTTCCAATAAGTTGCTTCTTCAACTAGAGTATAGTTGAGATACCCGTGTGGGTCATATTATTTAATGAAACCATCATTCAGTTTGCTCTATTGTCGTGAAACTAAATGAATATCCTTTGTATAATGTGATGCTGTCGAACCCCCACCCCACCAAATAACGCTTATCGTCGACACTAAGGTTTTCCCGTTTACAGTAATCGACTCAAAAGTGTTAAAAAGCGTGATTGAATTTGGGAACAGGAATGTTGTATGGGGGATGTTTTACGGTTCAGGTACACATATTCCGCACATTTGAGTGAGCTGTACGGGGCAGGGAGTGGACGCAGTGCAGGAAGGGTTACGTAACGCGAGGGGGGAATTAGACGCCCCATTTACTACATGAAAACGCGTGACTGAAGTTGTCAGGGGGTGACGAACTGGCACATTATCAAAGAGAATCGATATTTGAGACACTGGAATCTAGTTGCTCAAAGTAGTAAACTAGAAGAAGAAGAACGTCTAAATTAAGCTTAGTTAAAATAATGTTGCACTGACGGGTTCCCATTTCTCTCGTTCACTTTGGACTAAACAACTAGCGTGGGTGGGTGTTTGTGAAAACGGCTTTGTTGAATACTGCATTTGCCCCTTTAAACTTCAATTTGACGATGTCTGTCAATCCAGTTTTTCACACAACTACCTTGTAAAGAAGACAATTTCCTTTTTTCATTCGTAGGCTAGAAAAGGTTCCATTTATGATCGCTATAGTTAATCTATCTGAGGAACTGGTGGTGTTGTCAGTCACTGACATATTCACTTAGTGGTTAAAACACAATGTCTTGCTAAACGTTACATAGAATACATGCGATTAGTTGCGACAAATTAGTTTGATACGGGGTGGCGTGTGGCCCTGTGCATACAGCTCAGGTCATAATCAGTTGGGAGTTAAGCAACGGTGGGCGCGGAGAGTCCTTGGATGGGTAACTGTGTATGGCAGCTTGACTCCTGAGAGTTTCTTTGACTTCAGTCCTGCTCCACAACGAAGCACATGTGATACATGTAGTCTCACCTTAGGCAAGTGAGTGTGTTCAAAACTGCATCTGTCCACCCAGCAGAAAATGGGTACCCGGTGAAAAAGGTCGCGAGACTATTAATCTTCAAGCGCCTAACAGGCAGCTTGGGTTATCCGGGGTAATAATGATCAGATTGTGGGCTTTGAGCAGGATAGCTAGCCTGGAAAATGCGCGTTATAAATATTCTCATTATAAAAATTGTTTGGATGAGGGCATGTAAAGATACGGGTGCCGGCTCACACTCAACAGAGCAGTTTCAAGGCAGCAGTGAATCAAGAAGACTAACGCTTAGACTCTGAATATATATCATTTTGATAGTAACAAACAAGCCCATTTAAATAGAAAAGGAGCCCCAGGGAGATCAGAGATTGAGGAAATCTAGGCTTGCTTAATTTAGGGCTTCAGCACTGCAGACAGGGCTAGGCAGTACGGAAAATAATGTGGTTCAGGGAATGTGAGACAGACTATGAATCAAGTTATAAACTGGTGATACTGTGCCGAACAACTTCGGGACACGTTTGTGGCAGTAACTGACAAGACTACAAACATGCCTGATATAATGGATATTTTGAAGAGTGGTGATGTTTTAACAACTTTCACTCCATCTTTGTTGAAGATGAAGAATAAACACGATACTCCCTCAGCTGCCAAACCTGTCACCGTCTTCAGCTCAATCAGAAATGATTGGAGCTCAGATCAGTCCCATGATGTCAGTACGCATGTCGACAGGGGAATGGACCACAGAATAAGTTTTGTCCATGCATCTTTGGTCGGTAATACAAAAGCAATATTATAACTGATAGAAATAAGTCGAGCGGAGATCCCAACCTCACTGCTAAAACATCGGCAAACAGGCGTGTCCAACAGTCTGCGACAATACTGATAATTCGTTGTTTTTCTTGTCGCCTTGCAATTATTGGAGCCAGGATATTTTGGCATTGTATTGAATTTGAACTGAAGAAAAATGAATTTATTGTGTGTCTATTTTTGCAGTTTTTTCGTCAAGTCTTTGAAACACCAAATAATCATCATTCAGTCCAACTGGCTCGTAGCTTGTGTGTGTGGATTATCTGCGTATTACCAGCGCCTTGCGACACTCCAATCAAAAATATAACTTTACATTAGACTTTAAGACTGAACAAATCTAGCCATGTCCATGAAAAGGATTGTATTTGAATTTCGGAGGAAATAGATTGTACTGTCTACTTAGTGAAAGTTAACAGCGGTATCTTCGGTATGTGTATACTGAAGATGAAAATAGTTATAAGGAAGGTAACGACCACTGAAGCACCACACTTGTATATGACTGAGGAGAAAGACACCTGAAGAGAAATGGAAATTAAATCAATAAACATACAATTAAGATTCACTGCCATATTCGGCAAGTTAAGGCATTACATATTGATAAATGATACCAAATACTTCTAGCAGTGAAAAACATTGTTGCGTAAGTTCAGGTTATCTCACTCCACAGAGCAGTCGTAGCGCTGAGATGATCGTTACTCCCATACTTTAACATGGAGTTACGACAGACGTAGCTCTGAGACCATTTTCTGGAACTGGGACCAGGTCATAAAGTGGCATAAACAGGGTTCCCACATTTTGTGAAACAAAATCCATGATTTTTCACGAAAATTATTGCTTTTTCCAGACACATCAATATATGTCTTGGGGTATTATAATACCTTTAAACATATATTACTGTGTCTGAAATAAAACAATATGTTAATTAAGGCCTCCCGTCACCCCTTACAACTCTCCATTCACACTTCTTTATGATAAGATGACATAATAAAGATGATATTATACAGTTTTGTTAGATACAAAATAATATTTCAGGATTTCATCCATTTTGTTCAAATTTCATGATTTTTCAAAGACTGGAAAATGGGGTATGAAATTTTCAGGTCTTGTGAGAACCCTGATAAGAAGGAAGTTATTATATGGTACAGATTT
The DNA here is from genome assembly GCF_003918875.1 of Haliotis rubra. Classification (NCBI taxonomy): domain Eukaryota; kingdom Metazoa; phylum Mollusca; class Gastropoda; order Lepetellida; family Haliotidae; genus Haliotis; species Haliotis rubra. Next base: position 793,749 of record NW_025767012.1, read on the forward strand.
CATTTGCCAAGATATACTGGACACGTTTTCCATCCGGAGATTTACGAATATTATTTTGTGTTTCAAGCAGCATTGGGTGAGTGAGTGAGTGAGTTAAGATTTAAAGTCACATCGGCAATATTTCAGCCATATCGTGACGAAAACAATTTAGACAATAAAAAGTGAAATGAGAACATTTGACATTGAAATGGAATATATGTACGTTATAAAAACCTGTCGACGAAGGACAGTAAAACAACTGGAATATCACAACTTCTTTGAGTGCCATTTTAGAAGTTGGGAAGTACAATATAGAACAAACTTTATGGATAACAACGAATAAAAAGTTGTTATCCATAAAGATTGTTCTATATTGTGGAATATCACAATTACAACTAAAACTAGTGTGGAGAGTTAAAACTGATAGCACTATTTGGACAATACAACATAAAAACAGGCAAAATAAATCGCCAACACCAGAAGGTAGATCACCATACCAGGGACCATGGGGACTTACAGTACCTTTGCTACCTGCATGGACCCTAGTTGGATTTACACCATCCCTTCAGCTGCTGGCGACAAGCAGCATTGACGGCACCGCGTGGTGAATACAGTTGTCCTTGAGACCCGCCTGCTACTACCGGGAAGTATGGAAGAAATATATCCCTGTAATGCGGAACTAGATGCCGTCACACAGAAACACAACTATATAGGCATTTCAGTAATAGACTGTATCTATCTATTATCAAGGAAATGCTCAATTATTCGCGTGTCAAGTTGGGATTCCTTGCTCTATCTGGGAAAACCACACCATTTCCAAAGAAACCCGGACAGAAACAAATCCCACCGGTATTTGTCTCGGTGTTGAGCTTCGCAAATCGGAAACAGAGTGATCAGTGAGGACATATTCCCGTTACTGACAAGTTTTCATCCGACGAACCCAAACTATATTTTCACGCAACATCTGGAAAGAAAGAAAGCTTAGAGTAAGTTGGTTGGTTGGTTGTTTAACGCCGCACTCAGCCATAGTCCAGCTATATGGCGGCGGTCTGTAAATAATCGAGTCTGGATCAAACAATCCGGTGAGCAACACCATGAGCATCGATCTTCACGATTGGGACACTATGACATGTGTCAACCAAGTCAGCGGGTCTGATCACCTGATCCCGTTGGTTGCTTTTTACGACAAGCATGGGTTACTGAAAACCAATTCTAACCCGGATCTTTACGGGTTGCTTCGAGTAAGATAAGAATTTACTGCGAAAGAAAACAACTACGAGGGATTTCGAACTAGCTGGTTTTGTTTTCTTGTTTCTCAACCGCAAGTGTCTACGGTGATCGATCCTTTACCAGACAAACCAGTGGTTGATGTTATGAACAACAGTATATGCCGTCTGGGTACAATGATGCCCAATATTGTCAAGCCGCAGAGACTGACCCTCCTAGACAGATTTAGTCGCCCCAAGAATGTTAGGGACCTATTCTAACCATGAGGCTCCGATTATATTCCCGTCTGAACGGGAGACATCCTCGGGTCTTTTTAGGGCATCATATCCATAGGTGCGGACAACATTTCCACACTCGATCCATTCTCTTCCCACAGAGGTTACTTGTCATATCTTCCTACGAACCTCTGTTCTAAAGCGGCCATCTTTCCCGGTTCTCGTAAAATCCCCTAGCGACCAAAAATCGCAACACGAAGTATCTCCCTTCTTTCTATCCAATCAGAACACGTGTTACATCGACTTAGATCCAGCTTGACTAATACAAGCAAATGTGGGGCCACAAATATCCCTCCTCTGCCGGGGACTTGTGTTGATGTGACACACAAGGCAATTAATGGCTAGCTTGTCTGTTGTCAACGAGGGCGGTGGAGACGCCATTGATCCGCTATAACATGATTGAGTTCTGTCTAGAAGAAACGTTTGCGCATCGCGCAGGGGAAGAGGTTCCAGTTTTCCCGAAGTATACGGAAATTACCGAGACCTTCCGAATGATCACTTTTGAAACAACGTCGCTGATTGCACAACTAAATCTGATTGCAACTAATCACGAATCCTGAACACTCGCACCTTGAAAGGTCCTCTAGAGCAGAGGTTCGTAGGAAGACATGACAAGCATCCTCTGTGAGAAGCAGTGTGCGAAATAGTTTCCACATTTTGAAGGCGATTCGGGCTAGCTATGCTAGAAAGTTACTACCCCACAAAATAATTTACAAGCCCGAAATTTGAATGTAGAAACTAAGCAAAAGATTACAAAAGGTAACATACCATCATTTATCAGGCCATAATCTTGCATGATTTAAAAGTGTATAACTTAATAACTCGGATATACTGGTCCGACTGTATTTTTACTAGCCACGGACTAGCGGGCTAGTAGTTATTTCGCCCACTGGTGGGAAGAGAATGCACTCGATCATGTTCTCTTGCCATACGTCGAACGACAAGGCGATAAGACATTGCCCAGACATCATTGCTTACGAGAACCCTCAAGGTAATGAAATCGCACACAGGGTTTTGTTTCAGGTAAAGAACCTGTTAACAGGAAACTAATATGTTCAAGAGTGAGATTATTCTAATATAGGTATCGTGATTGAATTGTTACGAGAAACACATGCAAGACATACACGTGTTATTCAATATGGAGTACACCCGGTTTGGATGCTTTCCATGAGATCAAGTAGAAAGCTGTTTTCTTATGGGTTCATAAAAGATGCAGCTACTAATATTCATCACCGTGTAGGAATAAATTATTTTACACATAAAATACCAATTAATGGGCAGAGAGGGGAAATTACCCTCCCCACCCGCGAGGCCACCACTCGGAATGAATTTAGTGTCATAAAATTACATCAATACATCAAGAATACATCAAGTTGTACATTTTATATCAAAACCACAGACATTTCTACATGTGTTAATGACCGTCTCATATCCAAAGAAAACAGGAGTATACACTTACTGTATCCTCACTATTGTTCTCACCACTTAAGTCAGAAACACGATTATTGATTAAAGAAGAGAGATTCACGAACCGCAAAACCGGTTTAAAAAAACCATCCATTTTGCTATCGATAAACATATAACTGAGTTTTGATCACATTTCCGTACACGAACTGAAAGGGACACGAATGCAGATACAGTATTTAAAGCTGTTCACCGAGTTTGGGGTGCACACACAACGGCAAACTGAGGGACTTGTCAGAGAAACTACACCTTTCAGCTGATTTCATAATATTTAACTTTTAACTGAAAATATCTTAAGTTAACGATATTATGCAGAATAATGAAATTTACCGGCGCTTTGTCAGTACTCGTAGAATACGGGGTTTTATCTTTTAAAATATAATCTGATTTTAAACTTTTCAAAATTACATAACTTTTTTTTCTCGCACATGACTGTTGATGTGTTCATACGTTACCTTTGAAAATGAAATGCCCCAAACTAGATACATATTCGTATGTAACTTTATTTGGTGGATTGTAACCTTGGCCAAATTTACCACACAACAGTTGTTAACGGTCACAAGAGACTCATTTATGTCATACATGATAGTCTTGGTAAACAAATTAAAAATATATCCTGGAATGGAAAAAAACCATCACCAAAGGTGGGGTACATGGTGTAATACACAGGCATTCAGGCGATTAATAATTATAGACTGTAGAGATGTCACGATTTTTACACTGAAACATTTTGATAAAGGCTTAAAGCCTCAAGTCCAATAAAACATCGTCACTTGATCACGTGAGGTACCCCAATATTATCGCCCAGAGCAGTTGATGGGATGTGTGTTGCACGAGTAATCCTTGCAGAATATGATATATTGTTGGCATTTAAAGGAACTGCTGCACAAGAAAATGCTGAACTTCCACCTGGCATTGTTTCAAGAAAAATCATTGGGGTCATGTGAACTCGGATCTTGTTTCTTCCAAAAAGAAATTTTGTCTCAGCACTATGCTGGTAGATTTCGATGGTGCATGACATGCTGTTGTCATTTTCAGTTTAACTATTCTAAAAAATATTATATTATACAAATGTTGCGTATTTGCCGACTTGTTTGTAAAGTTTTAGTTTCAATGGTTAAATGATTTTGTTGATCAAATCATCAAACTGAGATGCTCGACAATAAGGATTGTGAATAAGTAAACCATAAATACATGGCGTCGTTTTCGAGAAAGAGAACGTCTATTTGACTTAACCCACTCCTGAAATCCATAGGCTCAACGTTTTAAGTTTTCACTGGAGTTCTAACTGTTTAAGGCATCGCCTTTCCCCATTATTTTCACACGTTCAATCAAATTTATAAATTCTTGCAGTTACCCTTCCTTGAAAATACCGCATGAAAGAAACTTAAACGTTTGGGTTCTAAGTGTGTAGACCAAAGTCGTAATCGAACTTTTTGTTGAAAAAACGCACCTCCAGTCGTAGATGTTGTCACAACGTTAACCCAGCCGTCGCCATCGCCACCACATTCTCTCAGCTGGCGCCGGGACGGACGGCGAGTGGCGTTCTGGATTCTTTCATATCAGCAATTGTAAAGAACACCCCGACGTGGTGTAAACCTGCGTAGATCGGACATGTCTGCGCAATTTCTGCTTTTGCGTAAGAAACGAAAGTCCGAGAAACACGGACAAAAATCAACGCTACGCCACAACCTCTTTATAACGCCGATTACTTATACAGACAAGACCTTTCTTCTTTTGTCTTTTAAATATTTGTTTCAGCTTCTTTGTGATAATTTCTTATTTTTGGCTTCAGATTTAAGAGGTTGTTTACTGTTTAACCTGTTCTCGTTATAACGAGTTATCAAGTGTTTATAATTTTGGTCGTCTGTCTTGGTTGTGCCATGTTGGTGGCGGGAACTACAGCGATTGGAGAAACTAGCAAACCGTTAATGTTTTGTAAATACGGTAATAGATGTGTTGAGAGAGGGCTGCAGCTATTATTAACGATGCCCGTACGCGATTTGGTGTTTTAGATTGCGGAATAATCGCCTAAAGGAGCTATTAAAGCACTATTTTAGGTCGCCCAGTGTTACTACTTATGGTCGTGATAAGGTCCTGTGACATTTTTATACAAGAATCACTTTGTAGAGATCTCTACTACAAAACGAACTGGGATTAACAGCAGATGGTAATGTTTATTTGAAATAAATTTTGATATGTGGAATTAAATGGTTTTATTACTCTGGTGAGTTTGGGTAAGTAGAAGAAACGTGAAAGTTGCGATGTAAAATTGCGGGGATCTGTGTGTCTGACTCAGGGCGAACACTCTCCAGAGAAACAATCAAAATGCCAGCTTCGGTTGGTTGAAATTCAGGTTCTGTGGGTGTCCTTCTTCTGTAGTCCCCACAGAAACTTTCCCATACCAATTAAAGTGTGGCTTCCCAGTTTCTTAATAACTAACACAGTGAGCATATATTTCAATTATCGAATTTTCGAAAGTTAGAAATCTGTTATGAATAATATGCGATACGAAACGTTTTATGTACATGATAAAATACTGAAGGCACCAAATGGACCTGGCACTTGTTGAAGAAAAAACAGTGGTTGGTTTGACACCTAAACGGTTTCTCCTTCAAAGGCGAAATAACAATAGTCGTATGAGTTATTTAAATGTAGTTGAAATAGAAATGAAATGAAATAAAAAATGAAATAGAAAGGTATTTTCGCTGGTTGATCCCTTCCTGATAAGGTAGCCATTTACCATTCATTGACCCGTGAAGATCCCGCTCATGATGCCAATCACTGGATTATCTGGTCCAAACTCGAATATTTACACAATATTGAATATAGCTTCAATATTGCTAAGTGTCGTTCTAACAAACAAACATTAGCCATTCAGAATAACGAGAGAGACTTTATAGTATTCCTGTTAAAATTGTGATTTAACCACCTCTATTCTTACGCACTTCAAATGTATATTTCGTATCGATAGTTGTCAGGTTATTAGTTGAACAGTCTAATTACAACTCCGTCAGCAATATATCAGCACATCTACTAAACCTAATACATATCTGTACATAACTGGGCGTGGTAAACCTTAGCAGCTAAGACTTGATGAGCAAGAAGAATATAAATTAAAATCTTGACTAAAGCGACCCAATCTTTCATCATCAGGTATCTAAGCATAGTATTGAGGGCTTGTATCAGGTGTCCTACAATGCCTCCTGGTCTGAAGGATATCTGTTAAGAGATATGTATATATTAGACAGAGATATGATACCATATTCAGCTTCCGTGAAGATAACATACGTCTTTGAGATTTGAGAAACATGCTTAGAAGTCGGCCTGTTCAGTGTCCGCCACTGACGTGTGCATCTAGGCAGAGCAGATAAGTATATCGTGTGCCGGAAAAAATAAACATTGTTAATTCTAAGATAGCTCGAAGAAAGAAAAAAGTCGACAAATTGAGCCTGCTTAGAATACAGATCAAATTCCTCGAATCTCAGCTTCGAAGATAAGTTACCGAATCCGTCAACATATGCCTGCTACCTCTTTGAACAAAAAGTCGATTTTTCTCCACCGTTTGGATGTTATCTTCGACGTTAAATAGATTCGTGGATTGAATTAATAGAATTTGGGGGATCTACCACCTCCTTGACATTCTTTACCGGTGCTGTGTAGTTTTTGACTCCCAAGGTCAAAAGTTCCATGTTCCGCCTAAGTCGGGGGACCACACTAACATGCCCTCAATTACAGCTTTAATTGTCAGATGCCCAGCTTGTAAACAAACTTCTGACGCGGCATTAAAGGGAGGTAACTCTTACTTCAAAGGCGAAATGGTTTTAAGAAGGGTGACTACCAGTTCTGTCATTCCGCCAAGATTTATGTCCTGTTGTTCCAAAAGTAGTTCGTCGTCATCGTAGGACTGAAATACTGTTAAGGGAAAGAATATGGATAATGTAAACATAGTTAATATTTGATTTAATGTTTAACATTATCGACGTTGTCATCAGCTGGCACGACGATAAGCAACGATCACTCACTCCCTTGTTATAGCTCCCGTCATCATCATAGCCACTACCTCCATAAAAACAACAGGATCACCACCATAAATCATCAAACGTACCACTCTCACTACTACCAGCGTCATACCAGTCACCATCACTACCATCAGCGTCATGCCAGTTACTGCTACTACCATCAGCGTCATACCAGTCACCATCACTACAATCAGCATCAAACCAGTCACCATCACTACCATCAGCGTCATACCAGTCACCATCACTACCATCAGCGTCATACCAGTCGCTGCCACTAGCATCAGCGTCATACCAGTCACCGCCACTACCATCAGCGTCAAACCAGTCACTGCCACTACCATCAGCGTCATACCAGTCACCATCACTCCCTTCAGCGTCATACCAGTCACCATCACTACCATCAGCGTCATGCCAGTCGACGCCACTAACATCAGCGTCAGACCCATTTACGCCACTACCATCAGCGTCATACCAGTCACCATCACTACCATCAGCGTCATGCCAGTAACCATCACTACCATCAGCGTCATACCAGTCACCATCACTACCATCAGCGTCATACCAGTCACCATCACTACCATCAGCGTCATGCCAGTCACCATCACTGCCATCAGCGTCATACCAGTCACCATCACTCCCTTCAGCGTCATACCAGTCACCATCACTACCATCAGCGTCATGCCAGTCGACGCCACTAATATCAGCGTCAGACCCATTTACGCCACTACCATCAGCGTCATACCAGTCACCATCACTACCATCAGCGTCATGCCAGTCACCATCACTGCCATCAGCGTCATACCAGTCACCATCACTCCCTTCAGCGTCATACCAGTCACCATCACTACCATCAGCGTCATGCCAGTCACCATCACTGCCATCAGCGTCATACCAGTCACCATCACTCCCTTCAGCGTCATACCAGTCACCATCACTACCATCAGCGTCATACCAGTCACCATCACTACCATCAGCGTCATACCAGTCACCATCACTCCCTTCAGCGTCATACCAGTCACCATCACTACCATCAGCGTCATGCCAGTCGACGCCACTAATATCAGCGTCAGACCCATTTACGCCACTACCATCAGCGTCATACCAGTCACCATCACTACCATCAGCGTCATGCCAGTCACCATCACTGCCATCAGCGTCATACCAGTCACCATCACTCCCTTCAGCGTCATACCAGTCACCATCACTACAATCAGCGTCATGCCAGTCACCGCCACTACCATCAGCGTCATACCAGTCACCATCACTACCATCAGCGTCATGCCAGTCACCGCCACTAACATCAGCGTCAGACCCATTTACGCCACTACCATCAGCGTCATACCTGTCACCGACACTACCATCAGCGTCATACCAGTCACCATCACTGCCATCAGCGTCATACCAGTCACCATCACTACCATTAGCGTCATACCACTAACCATCACTACCATCAGCATCAAACCAGTCATCATCACTACCTTCAGCGTCATACCAGTCACCATCACTACCATCAGCGTCATACCAGTCACCATCACTACTATCAGCGTCATACCAGTCACCGCCACTACCATCAGCGTCAAACCAGTCACTGCCACTACCATCAGCGTCATACCAGTCACCATCACTCCCTTCAGCGTCATACCAGTCACCATCACTACCATCAGCGTCATGCCAGTCACCGCCACTAACATCAGCGTCAGACCCATTTACGCCACTACCATCAGCCTCATACCAGTCACCATCACTACCATCAGCGTCATGCCAGTCACCATCACTGCCATCAGCGTCATACCAGTCACCATCACTCCCTTCAGCGTCATACCAGTCACCGCCACTACCATCAGCGTCATGCCAGTTACCGCCACTAACATCAGCGTCAGACCCATTTACGCCACTACCATCAGCGTCATACCAGTCACCATCACTACCATCAGCGTCATGCCAGTCACCGCCACTAACATCAGCGTCAGACCCATTTACGCCACTACCATCAGCGTCATACCTGTCACCGTCACTACCATCAGCGTCATACCAGTCACCATCACTACCATCAGCGTCATACCAGTCACCATCACTACCATCAGCGTCATACCAGTCACCATCACTACCATCAGCGTCATACCAGTCACTGCCACTACCATCAGCGTCATACCAGTCACTGCCACTACCATCAGCGTCATACCAGTCACCATCACTACCATCAGCGTCATACCAGTCACCATCACTACCATTAGCGTCATACCAGTCACCTTCACTACCATCAGCGTCATACCAGTCATTGAGCGTTTTTATTGTATGTTTACTATATACATTTGTAAACTAAACACTTGTACATTTCTTCGTCCCAGTATGGCCTCATTTTCTCATGAAAATGGAAAGAGAAGAGACTTTGAAATGTCCATGATTAATACCTCCCCATTAATCTAGTTTGAGTGAGAAAAAGATAATGCACTACGGTCGCTTCAAGATAGCAGTCTGGGAATGCCAGAGAAAATTAAATAGATTTTAACTACATTTCTTTTGACTTCAATCATTCTAAGGTGTGGTGCATTAATCTGCTGTTGTTTATATTGGACCAGCATTGCATTTTTCCTTTGATAAGGACGAGGCGTGTGTTGTCATTTTTCAGGTTTTGTATATTCCAGTTGTTTTTCATTCAAGGTGAATGATGTTGTCGTGTATTCGTGTAGAGAGAGTTTACTAAATTGCTATGGCTGATAAATCAGATCTGTTGACAGCGCAGAAAACAACATAAGACGTTTGTACATCTGATATTTCAGATGATTTTAAAGAACATCAGAAATCCAACCCTGATTATGTGAGACTACTTGATATGGTACATAGCTGGAGATTATCTGGCCATCCATCACACATCACGAACATCAAAACAACAACAACGGCAACAGAACAGCCCCAAACATATCAACGCAAAAATATAGACCTGAAATATTTCTAATATAAATGTTGGCAAATCTGATGTATCTGAGGAATTAAATGAGTTTCAATCTAAGGTGTCACAAATTTTGTCGTGATGATGATGATGATGATGATGATGATGATGAGTGAGTGAGTATGGTTTTACGCCGCTTTTAGCAATATTCCAGTAATATTACATAAATCAGCTTTACACATTGTACACATGTGGGGAATCGATCCCGGGTCTTCGGCGTGACGAGCGGACGCTTTAACCACTAGGCTACCCCACCAAACCGATGATAATGATGATGATAATGATGATTTCATCCGTCAGCGCGTCCGCGGCACTATATTCTACTTCATCATCATCATCATGGCAGTGTCCACTGTGACTGAGATCTGCTGAGACTAGTGTGTTGAGAGAACATGTCTTTATCAAGTGTTGTAAGTCACGTGACACCGCGCTCAACACGAACTGTGTGTAATTAACGAGTCAGTCTGGCGCACCTACAGACACATTCCGGCAATATGCATCGTATCGGTATAGCTGGTGCAGTATTTGGTTTATACTCATCTTGTGTTAACATACTGGTAAACCCTTCGCTTACAGCGCGGTAGCGGTGGGGTAGCCTAGTGGTTAAAGCGTTCGCTCGTCACCGCCAAGACCCGGGTTCGATTCCCCACATGGGTACAATGTGTAAAGCTGATTTATGTAATATTGCTGGAATATTGCTAAAAGCGGCGTAAAACCAAACTCACTCTCTCACATACAGCGCGCTTGTCGCGACACGCTCGACATACTGGTTGAGTTGACGTTCAGCTTCATGAAGACATCCAAGAAACACTTGCACGACTTTGACAACGTTGAAGAATGAATGCATTGTCTTGGGTAAATTCAATCACAGAAATTATTGCATAAATATCGAAATCAAATATTGGGGCAGCGGCGAGGGTCTTCAGGAATAGTATTCAAGCAATTGATTTATTTTACATAAAATGAATATGGACAAGGCGCTCACACATAGGTAGGATATTAGATAGCAAGAAAATTTTAAAGGAGATATATTGAATATAAACTTCTTACCATATGTTAAATGGCCATATAAAGTATACCTATTTACAAGCAATAAAATTCGCATGTGATTTTATCCTTATAAAAAATCAACAAACTGCATAAATCCCCAAACCTGCGCATATGAAGATCGTAATCCCAGCTTCGATAGAACTGCCACCTTGACGTCATACTGGAGAGACGTACGGTATTTTCCATTGTTTTACAGTGCATTCATCTACATGACAATGAAGTGATTTTTCCGTTATTCCCGGTGTGCGGTAAACTTGAGATCGGATATTATGTTGCGTTGTCCAAGCCCATCCGGAAAAGTTACCGAGTGTCATTTCATCAGACTTCAAGGACCGATTTAGCGAGGAGCAAATATTGCACGCAGCCCCGACTTGTGTTCTTTTTGTCCATTTTGTGTTTAATTGGCGATAAGTTTATTATCGAATATTGATGATTGATCAGTCTGAGGCGGATCCGGGGTTGTTCAAACGGGTTATTGTGAGACCAAAAGCTGTTATAGGGATAGACAATAAGAAAGTGTCCCGACAAATTATAGTTTGGTAGGTATTTGTAAAGTATATGCAATTTTGTCAGTTTCATTCATTTGTGATAGTTTTTCTGTCATTTCTTTCTTCATTTGAGTTTGTTAATGTGTGTCTCTCTAACACTCCATGACACTGACAAGGACCAACACCCACACAACTCTCTATGACTGACAGGCTCGTGATCCAGCGAGCTTGAGTGCTGGGATCGAGCCCTTCTGCGACCGGGTGTTAAACACCTTGGAGTCAAGACTCTTTCAGTGTTGTTACAACCTCTAGTTTACAGTACACAACCTTCTGCACTTATAAGAACCCACCAATCCGTTGATCAGTGACCAGATGGCGGTCACATGAATATGTGTAAACACCTAGCTGCAGGTACAGCAACCGGCAGTAAACATGGACAAAGTACTGTGACTATGTGTCCCAGTCCACACAGTTGTGAATGGGTACCTCGTAAGGATGAGAGTTGAGATTCACATCCAATGGTCGAGGGAAAACTAGAGGGAGGAACTGGATGTTGACGCTTTTCAAATACCCACACAACCCTCCGTGACACTGACATGAAAAGGACTAATACCCACACAACATCCCATGACACTGACATGGACCAATACCGACACAACATCCCATGACACTGACATGGACCAATACCAACACAACACTCCATGGCACTGACATGGACCAATACCCACAAAACACTCCATGACACTGACATGGACCAATACCCACACAACACTCCATGACACTGACATGGACCAATACCCACAAAACACTCCATGACCCTGACATGGACCAATACCCACACAACACTCCATGACACTGACATGGACCAATACCCACACAACACTCCATGACTGACATGGACCAATGCCAACACAGCACTCGATGAAACTGACATGGACCAATACCCACACAAAACTCCATGACCCTGACATGGACCAATACCCACACAACACTCCATGACACTGACATGGACCAATACCCACACAACACTCCATGACTGACATGGACCAATGCCAACACAGCACTCCATGACACTGACATGGACCAATACCCTAACAACGCTTCATGACTGACATGGACCAATACCCACACAACGCTTCATGACACTGACATGGACCAATACCCACATAGCACTCGATGACACTGACACGGACCAATACCCACACAACGCTTCATGACCCTGACATGGACCAATACCCTAACAACGCTTCATGACTGACATGGACCAATACCCACACAACGCTTCATGACACTGACATGGACCAATACCCACATAGCACTCGATGACACTGACACGGACCAATACCCACACAACGCTTCATGACCCTGACATGGACCAATACCCTAACAACGCTTCATGACTGACATGGACCAATACCCACATAACACTCCATGACCCTGACATGGACCAATGCCCACATAACACTCGATGACACTGACATGGACCAATACCCACACAAAACTCCATCAGACTGACATGGACCAATACCGACATAACACTCGATGACACTGACATGGACCAATACCCACATAACACTCCATAACACTGACATGGACCAATACCCACATAACACTCGATGACACTGACATGGACCAATACCCACACAAAACTCCATGACACTGACATGGACCAATACCTACATAACGCACCATGACACTGACATGGACCAATACCCACATAACACTCGATGACACTGACATGGACCAATACCCACATAACACTCCATGACACTGACATGGACCAATACCCACACAAAACTCCATGACTGACATGGACCAATACCCACATAGCACTCCATGACACTGACATGGACCAATACCCACACAAAACTCCATGACTGACATGGACCAATACCCACATAGCACTCCATGACACTGTCATGGGCCAATACCCACACAAAACTCCATGACACGAACATGGACCAATACCCACATAACACTCCATGACACTGACATGGACCAATACCCACACAAAACTCCATGACTGACATGGACCAATACCCAAATAGCACTCCATGACACTGACATGGACCAATACCCACACAAAACTCCATGACTGACATAGACCAATACCCACATAGCACTCCATGACACTGTCATGGACCAATACCCACACAAAACTCCATGACACGAACATGGACCAATACCCACATAACTCTCAATGACTAAAATGGACCAATACCAACATAACACTCCATGACACTGACATGGACCAATACCCGCACAACACTCCATGACACTGACATGGACCAATACCCACATAAAACTCGACGACACTGACATGGACCAATACCCACATAACAATCCATGACACTGACATGGACAGATACCCACACAACACTCCAAGACTGTCATGCCACTAACAAGGACCAATACCCATACAACGTTCCATGACTGACATGCCACTGACAAGGACCAATACCCATACAACGCTCTATGACTGATATGCCACTGACAAGGACCAATACCCATACAACGCTCCATGACTGACATGCCACTGACATGGACCAATACCCATACAATGCTCCATGACTGACATGACACTGACAAGGACCAATACCCATACAACGCTCCATGACTGACATGCCACTGACATGGACCAATACCCATACAACGCTCTATGACTGACATGACACTGACAATACCCATACAACGGACCAATACCCATAATACCCATACAACGCTCCATGACTGACATGCCACTGACCAAGGACCAATACCCATACAACGCTCCATGACTGACATGCCACTGACATGGACCAATACCCATACAACGCTCCATGACTGACATGACACTGACAAGGACCAATACCCATACAACGCTCCATGACTGACATGCCACTGACATGGACCAATACCCATACAACGCTCCATGACTGACATGCCACTGACATGGACCAATACCCACACAACGCTCCATGACTGACATGCCACTACCAAGGACCACTTCCCACACAACGCTCCATGACTGACAAGGACCAATACCCACACATCACTCCATGACTGACATGACACTGCAGGCGTCTCGTCTCGCCTGTGTCCACAGAAGCAACCCTCAACGAAAAGAAAAAAATAAATATATATAAATAATTATTCCGTATTTTAGGCCACATGGCCCATAGTAATTGTATTGTAAGGTATACAGTCGTTGTCACATGACCAAAATTACATTAAGAAGATCTTAAGCTCAATACTTTTTGCAAATATATAGATGTTAAACGTAATATATTTACATCGGGTGTGTTTAATATTCGTTACAATGTTAATCTAGTTTTACAATATTTTTTGATGGACAAAAAGTATTCATTACGGAGCAGAAAATATCTATTACAGATAAAGAATACATGGTACTCATTTTCTACATTATTCATATCACAGTGCAAACAAATAGTTTCTATATCAGAATTGTCATTGACTTTCTTTTTACGTTGTTGATCAACCCTGGAATCATGAAGAAATATACGAAATTTACACATCGATCTTACTAAGTTTCTATTTTAAAGTTTATGGATATATGTTTCGCATTGGAATAAGTTCTTTATGCTAGAATAGTGTGACAAATATGATGATGATTCAATACTTTGCTGCCAGGATTGAATGTACATATATCAATCAAACGTCTTCTGAATGTAGATATAAAAATAGTGGCATCACCAACATCTTGCATAATCCATGCATAGCTAAAACCACTTGTAAATAACCCTCTCACGAACGTGACTGACTGACTGAGTTTAGTTTTACGCCGCTTTTAGCAATATTCCAGCAACATCACGGCGGGGGACACCAGAAATGGGCTTCACACATTGTGCCCATGTGGGGATTCGAACCCGGGTCTTCGGCGTGACGAGCCAACGCTTTAACCATTAGGCTACCCCACCGCCCCCACGAA
The DNA here is from genome assembly GCF_003918875.1 of Haliotis rubra. NCBI lineage: Eukaryota > Metazoa > Mollusca > Gastropoda > Lepetellida > Haliotidae > Haliotis > Haliotis rubra. The sequence goes on from NW_025767012.1 coordinate 809,132, forward strand.
CGTGAGAAACCCAGTTAATTTTACCATGTTCGTCATATAATTTAAGCATTTCATAACAATGTAAAGGATGACGTGAAACATTCATTCTTAGTAACTTAATCCAATATTTTATAACTTTTATCTGTGATTTTATGAATAAACAGTATCGTCCGGTTTCTCCAAGAATAGCTTTGTTTACCCACCCCTAGAAATCTTTTGAGGAAGCTTGTTTGTACTGGCTCTTTAACTTCGCGGTATTTCAAACACCACCAACCAACAAACACCCCACCCCCCACCCCCTTCTATCTGTATACAGACTGATATAGGATGAACTGAAGGCCGTGTTGGTCGCTATCGCTAATAAAGGTCAAGTACACTGAAAAGGAAATATTGAGATTATGTAGGCATGTCAATTTTCATAAGTACATTTAGTCAATTTTCGAGGGGAAAACATTATAACAGTCGTAGAAAGTATATAAAGAGACAATTGAAGGGGAATAAAATTACACATTTCGTAATGGGTTTCCCAAACTAACATATTTTGGAACGTAACCTAAAGCTACCGGCACTATTGAATATTCAGCCGAGCACGACAAGTGCCTGTAACTCTTGGCAGCTATACAGGTAGTTGGGAGGGGGGCTTGTTCAACACTAGGTGGGTTGATCCAAAGTGTCTCATTAGTTCTTGAAAAGGGGTCATGTGACATGTGGCACCATATTTGGGAGGTCATGATCTAATGGTGATTTCCTGTAATGGTCAGTGATGATTTCAACTGCTGTGAACTTAGATGGGGAAAAAAACACTTTGGGGAAGACAAAAGAAGATGGAGGTGAAGGTGTATATCTTCAGAAGGTGTCAGGCATGGTCCACTGTATTACTCGTATTGATTCAGTGGATGGAGCTGAAGGTGTATATCTTCAGAAGGTGTCAGGCATGGTCCACTGTATTACTCGTATTGATTCAGTGGATGGAGGTGAAGGTGTATATCTTCAGAAGGTGTCAGGCATGGTCCACTGTATTACTCGTATTGATTCAGTGGATGGAGCTGAAGGTGTATATCTTCAGGTGTCAGGCAAGGTCCACTGTATTACTCGTATTGATTCAGTGGATGGAGCTGAAGGTGTATATCTTTAGAAGGTGTCAGGCATTATCCACTGTATTACTCGTATTGATTCAGTGGATGGAGCTGAAGGTGTATATCTTCAGAAGGTGTCAGGCATGGTCCACTGTATTACTCGTATTGATTCAGTGGATGGAGCTGAAGGTGTATATCTTTAGAAGGTGTCAGGCATTATCCACTGTATTACTCGTATTGATTCAGTGGATGGAGCTGAAGGTGTATATCTTCAGAAGGTGTCAGGCATGGTCCACTGTATTACTCGTATTGATTCAGTGGATGGAGCTGAAGGTGTATATCTTCAGAAGGTGTCAGGCATGGTCCACTGTATTACTCGTATTGATTCAATGGATGGAGGTGAAGGTGTATATCTTCAGAAGGTGTCAGGCATGGTCCACTGTATTACTCGTATTGATTCAGTGGATGGAGCTGAAGGTGTATATCTTCAGAAGGTGTCAGGCATGGTCCACTGTATTACTCGTATTGATTCAGTGGATGGAGCTGAAGGTGTATATCTTCAGAAGGTGTCAGGCATGGTCCACTGTATTACTCGTATTGATTCAGTGGATGGAGCTGAAGGTGTATATCTTCAGAAGGTGTCAGGCATGGTCCACTGTATTACTCGTATTGATTCAGTGGATGGAGGTGAAGGTGTATATCTTCAGAAGGTGTCAGGCATGGTCCACTGTATTACTCGTATTGATTCAGTGGATGGAGGTGAAGGTGTATATCTTCAGAAGGTGTCAGGCATTATCCACTGTATTACTCGTATTGATTCAGTGGATGGAGCTGAAGGTGTATATCTTCAGAAGGTGTCAGGCATGGTCCACTGTATTACTCGTATTGATTCAGTGGATGGAGCTGAAGGTGTATATCTTCAGAAGGTGTCAGGCATGGTCCACTGTATTACTCGTATTGATTCAGTGGATGGAGCTGAAGGTGTATATCTTCAGAAGGTGTCAGGCATGGTCCACTGTATTACTCGTATTGATTCAGTGGATGGAGCTGAAGGTGTATATCTTCAGAAGGTGTCAGGCATGGTCCACTGTATTACTCGTATTGATTCAATGGATGGAGGTGAAGGTGTATATCTTCAGGTGTCAGGCAAGGTCCACTGTATTACTCGTATTGATTCAGTGGATGGAGCTGAAGGTGTATATCTTTAGAAGGTGTCAGGCATTATCCACTGTATTACTCGTATTGATTCAGTGGATGGAGCTGAAGGTGTATATCTTCAGAAGGTGTGAGGCATGGTCCACTGTATTACTCGTATTGATTCAGTGGATGGAGCTGAAGGTGTATATCTTCAGAAGGTGTCAGGCATGGTCCACTGTATTACTCGTATTGATTCAGTGGTTGGAGCTGAAGGTGTATATCTTCAGAAGGTGTCAGGCATGGTCCACTGTATTACTCGTATTGATTCAGTGGTTGGAGCTGAAGGTGTATATCTTCAGAAGGTGTCAGGCATGGTCCACTGTATTACTCGTATTGATTCAGTGGATGGAGCTGAAGGTGTATATCTTCAGAAGGTGTGAGGCATGGTCCACTGTATTACTCGTATTGATTCAGTGGATGGAGCTGAAGGTGTATATCTTCAGAAGGTGTCAGGCATTATCCACTGTATTACTCGTATTGATTCAGTGGATGGAGCTGAATATCTTTAGAAGGTGTCAGGCATATCTTATTAGATTCAGTGGATGGAGCTGAAGGTGTATATCTTCAGAAGGTGTCAGGCATGGTCCACTGTATTACTCGTATTGATTCAGTGGATGGAGCTGAAGGTGTATATCTTCAGAAGGTGTCAGGCATGGTCCACTGTATTACTCGTATTGATTCAATGGATGGAGGTGAAGGTGTATATCTTCAGAAGGTGTCAGGCATGGTCCACTGTATTACTCGTATTGATTCAGTGGATGGAGGTGAAGGTGTATATCTTCAGAAGGTGTCAGGCATGGTCCACTGTATTACTCGTATTGATTCAATGGATGGAGGTGAAGGTGTATATCTTCAGGTGTCAGGCAAGGTCCACTGTATTACTCGTATTGATTCAGTGGACGGAGCTGAAGGTGTATATCTTCAGAAGGTGTCAGGCATGGTGCAGTCCGGATCTACCTTACTACCTCCGCCATAAAGCCCAATGATGCAGCAAAACTGGCTGGAGCAACTGTTGAACAGCCTTTCATCTAATGATCTGACGAAGTGGGACTTTAAGATGTAGATTTAATTTATGAATATTTGCTAACTAGGTTCATGTTAGCATTCTGAGGTAAATGGGGCAAATAGCGTCTAATTTCTTCACAAAGTTATTGAAATGAAATTTAGTTAAATCATTGAATCTTTGCTTTTGTGTTTTTATTAAAGTAATTTTAAGACAATCGATCAGGGTATCCTTGCAGGCATAGCGTCTATGAGTCAGAATGTGCTAGGATATATGCAGGATTTGATACTTCATGCATTGCGCCATAAATCATATCAGAGTATGCCATAACTGTAGAATAGGACTGTTCAAGGTGACAAATGAACAAGCCCAACTCATCTCTACTCTTTCTGCTGTTTCTGTTAATTCTACAACAAATGTAACACTGCATACACCGTTGCTTGTGTGAAACGATATTTGATCTTTACATAGGGAATAATGAAATAACAATTAACAATCTGTAATTAGTGTTATTACAAACATCGTGTTGGGTACAATACACTGTGTGCTGTCCATGTCCCTGTACCACACAACGAATGTCATCAGGGAGTAATCTCTGGAAGGCCAACAGAAGGTAGGTGAATGTTGTTAAGGCATAAATTGACATAAACGCGGACAGGGCAATCAATCGGGCCAACAACGTAGATTTCAAAGTCCAGAGCGGAAGCAAGGAGACTGGGCGCCGACCCTATAGTTGAAACTGTGCAGCGCTTTAAAAAAATGGGATGAAAAATGACAGAGCCGACACACTGCCGAACCTTGGTCCAGACAAAGCGGTGATACAGCTTATTCCCTTTGGTAGACTAGACTTCAATAATATAAGCCCAAATCCCAAAATTCTACCCCAAATCTGCCAAAAGTTATACACCTACTTGAAAGCATCGGCGATTAGCCTCATATTTATCGCACTATGACAAGGTATACATGTCTTGTTCTCAGCCTTCATCCACTGCCCTCTTGTCACTGGTCACCCACAGGCCCTCGTGTCTCTGCGAGGATTAAAGATTTTAAAAAATGTATAAAAATTTGAGATGACCCCCGACTTGAAATGCTTCACAGTACAATACATCATGATGTATTGTACAATGAAGCGTTTTGAGTCGGGGGTCATCTCAAAAAAAAAAAAATCATCTTTAATTCTTGCAAAGACACGCGGGCCTGTGTGGTCACCGGCCCCTGTCAAATAAGACTTGTAGTGAGATCTACAATTTGTCGGAGGTCTTCTAAAGGGAAGAGGTCCAATTGCGAAGGTCAGACCAACTCCATGGTAAACAGATGGCTGACTACTCGTACGTTCACAAACAGACATCGAATAAAAATTGCCTAATCAAATCATATCAATACCAAAACAGAAATCTCATCAATATTGGAACTCCCACAGAGAAGAAGGGCAGCCGAATTTCCCAGAGCTGAAGTTGACCCCTTACACACTTCTAGCAACAACAAACATCGACTCGATCTCTATATAACCCCAGTGGCGATGTTTTTTGGCTTGGGGCATGATTTCGCCAGTCATTTGCTATCGTCTGTGTTAAGCTGATTCCGTTTTCCAAATTTAACGTTGGTTGTGCATTTGAGATTAAGCATACTCTGAAGTAATGAAATCTGCAAAGTTGTTATGTTGAGTTTTCTCTTTCTTTAACAAGGAAACATCGTGAGCCAGACGACTTTCATTTCAGGCTTGTGACAGTTGACGAGGCAAATGATGTATCTATGATCCTGAGAGCAAGAATCCGCCGCGGCCTCCTCATGATGTATCTATGATCCTGAGAGCAAGAATCCGCCGCGGCCTCCTCATGATGTTTCTATGATCCTGAGAGCAAGAATCCGCCGCGGCCTCCTCATGATGTATCTATGATCCTGAGAGCAAGAATCCGCCGCGGCCTCCTCATGATGTATCTATGATCCTGAGAGCAAGAATCCGCCGCGGCCTCCTCATGATGTATCTATGATCCTGAGAGCAAGAATCCGCCGCGGCCTCCTCATGATTTATCTATGATCCTGAGAGCAAGAATCCGCCGCGGCCTCCTCATGATGTATCTATGATCCTGAGAGCAAGAATCCGCCGCGGCCTCCTCATGATGTATCTATGATCCTGAGAGCAAGAATCCACCGCGGCCTCCTCAAACCAAGACAATCCCCCAAAATAAAACATTCACTAAACCAATAAATGCAAGCCGAACATCGGAGAAATCATGAACAGCAAAGGCATAATATATACACCTTGTCTAAGTTCCACAGTGAACAAATCTGAATGGTGATTATCATGCAAGCGATTTGAAAAGATTGTGGTGCTATATCCATATATGCATCATGCTATATATACTCATGCCAATAATGGTTGTCACCCCCTTCAATTTTTTTAATTGGAGAGGGGGTGTGGGGTGGAGGTGTGGGGGGTTGGGGTTTGACACCATTATTGGCATGAGTATATTACTTTTATTAAAGTGATAAGTTGCATTATCTGTTCTCCATCAGGTCAATGTTCAAACGCTTTAGTTCACACAACTCACGATACCATGGCTGCTGCTCAAACCCATTCACCAGAACTACCGCTAGTAACTATCATCTGTTTTCACTACCTCTGTATTGCTCTGCATGGAGATTATATTCAAAATATGAATACTATAAAATCAAAGATCACGACAATATTTCACTGTAACATATGTCATATCTGGGATTATATTCATAAATATTTCAGTGCATTATTACAATGCTCAAGATTTGCCTACACCCGAAGTAAGTGTATTCATAAACGGGAACCTTCTTCGGTTTAGATGTCGGAGTCGGTGTCGGATCGCTAATTATGTGTACCGAAACTATTTGATATTCTATCTTTGATTATGGTTTGGGAGTCCCTACTTCAAGACACAGAGTTTTTGTTTTTGCAAGGATAAACCGAAGTATTTTAATTGTATAATGCATTTCATTCCAGGACACCCACAATCCCCTGCGAACATGTCCTTTTGTTGTAAAGCCTGAGGCAAAAAATATCATATTTAATTATTTTCTGTAACATCAGATGAGATTAACTTATTGTAGTCCCGACTGACTATGGTACTGGGAAACGGTAAGACAGGGGAACAGGCAGATTTGTCTGATTCAGACTGTAATTGTAATTGAATCTGGAGAAGAACATGTTCCATTCGTCTTTCCTTTACCTAAAGTTTGACCTTGTCATATTTCGGAATGATGTGACGAGGATGTAAAATAATTACTTGTCTATTTCATAGGAACTCCGAATCGTAAGGAAGTTCGGAAAAGTTGAAAAAGGTTTTTAAAAATTTGAAATGAGAACTCATCTGTGTGACTGAGTTGACTGAGCTTTCTTACCATATATATGCCCATCCCGCCACTTAAAGCATTTATCAAAATTCATCACCGCACATAAACAAAATGAGTCAATTTTCCCTCCCGTTTCACTGCCTACCACACAGCTGAGAAGATCAATCACATTTCGGCCTTCCATTTCTCTCACCTGTCTCACGATACAGCATTTACCTCTCTACCCCAAAATCTAATCAGCGTTCCCTTCCAAGGTTAATGAATCTATGTCCCCTCTACTCACAGTTCTTTCATCCCCTCATTCACACGAGGCGGAGGGCAGAGCGCGTCTGTTTGGAGAGCTATGTTCTCTGTTCGTCTCAAGTACTTTGGTCGTAATAGCGACCCCTATTACCAGTCGATAGGGTAGTAATATATACGGGTCAATGTATACAAAAGTACTTTACAGGAAAATCATTTCGGAATGATGATAAACTAATTACGTTTACGACTTCTAGAACGTTTGCAAGGTATTTGTCACGGAGTGGAATGGACAGAATTTTACTGAATAACAGTCATTTAATTATTAACACACGGAAACCGGTACTTTAAGAGGTTGTTTGTTATTTTGTCGATCCCTGTTTACATGAGACTATTTTCCTAAAAGGTTTTTTTCAGTCTGAACTTATGTGTGTAGTCAGAATGTGATAACTAACAACGACATTCTTACACATTCCTGGAATGTTATTAAAACAGAATGCCGTTCCAAAAATAATACGATTATTGGTGAAGATTCAAGAGATTCTGAGAGTTGGAGAATGTCGGTGATGAAAAGATGAGTACGACTGGGGAAGTTAAACAGAGCTACACACGCACCCCGTTCTCAGGAAATCAAATTATGAGACATTCCCAAGTAATGATAATAATAGGGCACGTGACATAAATACAATAATTACCAGCTACTTTCATGACACATGAAAGAAAATCGCTTCAATAAAGTTCGCATATTGAAGTCAGTGTAGAAAGTAGATGAAAAGTACTTCACTCATCGATTTAGATCAGTAACAGGAAGAGAACATATATTTTGAAATTCTCACTCAATTCTGCACTTTCACATAATGTTTCATATTTATGACGAGCATACAGTTTGCATGTAGTTTGTTTTTAAAATATAATGGATAATTGAATGTTCCTTGAAAATATTACGTTTAAAATTACAGCTGGGGTCATTCTTTAAACATTTGTTACCCAAGCGTAAACATTTCGCTTCCTTCAGAAAATGTTTGAATGTATCTATGTATGTTCCAGTTAGAATCGAGGGGGGTGAGACGTTTGTCTCACCTTATTTATTTGCTAATTTTATTTGCAAATATGTTTTGTTTTTCTTACATATATATAGACGTAAATGTTAGACACAATTCGAGGCCAGCTCACCTTATGTTTACGTCGGCCAGCATACGGAGTTTTTCGTATGTATTCACCATGCCCGTAATCCGTGCGTAAATATCATTTACGTCCTCATATAACAAACACACGCTTCTGGTACTATTTCAAAGACAGAAAGCCTAATAGGCCACAATACAAATGTGAAATTGTTTAGTCTTTGCTGTGGACTGTTTGTATGGACCATGGGACATCTACATTGACTCAATAAATACATGATTTTGATATACCTATCACATAGATACTTAAATAAGGTGTCGTGTTATATTTGTGGTATGAGTTTTTGCATGCATGAGATTTTGACATGCATTCAGTATAATTATGTTTTGTAAACCTCCATCTAACATCAATGGCTACTCTTCTGAATTAGAGTCCCGCGTTTCCTGAAAATACAGGGGATCAAATATTCCCAGGCCTTGTAATGTAGTACATTTTACTTTAAGATGCCGATGTGATGACTGTAAGCACAAAGTCAGGAATAAACCATGGAGGACCAAAGTTACAAACTACGGAACAAACAATGGTATGTGCACTACCAGCAGGTGCCGGACCAGCGGTGGAGAACTACACCATTGTCGACAGAACCTACCCGAGTTGTCGACAGGCGTTAGTCGTCTTACCTGTCCAACTGCTCCAGTAAAACACAACTCCAGATATCCCTCTTTAACAGTGATGCTCAGGAAATCATTTCAGATGGAGCAAAATGTATGTGACATTCCCAAGTAAGGAAAATAATAGGGCACGTGACATAAATATAATAATTACCAGCTACTTTCACGATGCATCAACGGAATCGCTTCAATAAAGTTCACATATTGAAGTCAGTGCAGAAAGTAGATGACAAGTACTTCACTCACATCGATTCATATCAGTAACGTGAAGAGAACATATATCTATGAACAGATTCCACAATTTAATTGCAATATTACGAATTTGGCATTTTAAAACAGAGCGTTTATGAACTTTTCCGAAGTTATCTTATTGACTGATTTCATAGAGAGAAAACCTTCTTATATAAGCGTAATAATGATAAAAAGCAGATGGATTCAAATACATTAACTAAAGCTGCCCGCGCAGTGACCGCGGTTCACGATGCCCAAGGACAAAATTACATTATGATATAATATTTAATTAAATAGCCTCACACACTTTCATGTTCAGTGGTCATCGTGTTGTTTGTTACACGTATAGCATCAGTTTCCGTCGTGTGATGTGAGTGTTATTGCTTCTCGCTGTTGCAGCCCCAGACGTCAGATATGCCACATGCCATTGTGTGATGTGGAGGTATTTGGACACCGCTGTTTGGAGCTGTATCAAGTATGCCCTTTGACGTCAATCAGACACTCAAGAGTAGTATAGAAAATTTAATGTACCATTTTTTACCTTAACTGAAAAAATACGAAATATTGCCGAGACGGTTTCAAACGTTAGTTTTTCTTTCAGGTTCTTCCATCACTTTTCCCTTCTTAATCAAAGAATATAAAGACAAAATGAAGATGAAAATTTTGTTCAGTCGACGATTTCCCAGTTTAAAGCAACCAGGGTGTAAGAACGTCAGATGATCGGACATGAATTCATTTCTGTGCGCACTCGGGCATTATTTATTGAATAAATGTTTTGCATATTGGTGTTCTCATCACCATATGTTTTTGCAATAATTTTAAACAATATATAAAGTTGGTGAAAGAGTCACAACCGTGATTGATGCAGTGCTGATCTCATCGGCTCGGCCACTGACAGTAAGGACAGTTAGGCAAGGCAGAGTTATCTGCCCTCTATCGCCAGAGTGTGAACATTTTATAGCTCTTCCTCTGAGCAAAGTTTAGGTGTCACGATTGAGTTCACCAGATACGGTATGTGAACTTTGTAACAGAGACCATGCCGGAATTTGGTCTCTGGTTGTAAACTAATTCGGTAATTAAATACTTATTCTAAGTGTTTCAATATGAATATGTATATATTGAACACACAATGCACATGGCGCACTAGTAAGAGGGATCTCTGTAAAACATGAACCACTATCCTAGTCACCTATTAAGACTTTCTGGAGTAACAGTACTCCAAACACATTACGTTTTCTTTGAAGAGTTAAGGAGAAATGATTCTGAAATTATTTGGAAAAACCCATAAACATTTCAACAAATACAAATATATCACGTTTCGGTGAAATGACAAATTGCTTTTGTTCGCAGCTTTTTGAAAGCGAAATTCTTTTTGTTAATCCAATTAATTGACTTATCGCGCCAAGTAACCGTGGTGTTGATAAGCGATTTCTTGGATGCAAAAACTCAACACTGATCTGTAAAGACAAATATTCTTTGTCGTCACAATTACTTTTAGTTCTGAGTTCTGACACAGATTCAGACAGACTCAGACACAGACACAGATTCAGACACAGACTCAGACACACTGAGTCACTCTCAGACACAGACTCAGACACACTGAGACACAGACTCAGACACAGACTCAGACACACTCATGCACAGACTCAGACCCGTGTCGACGTTTCACTGATAACATAGATACCGTAGTTTCACAGCAAATTCCAGTCTTACCCCGAACCAGCTTCCGTCCTAGTCATGAAAATCACATACGAACAGGATACAGAAATATTTTGATAAGGATTAAACACAAACCTCTGGCATCTTGGTATACGTGGCATTTAGATAAAGACAAACGGACATATCTTAGCTCCGGGTCCATTCAATACACCATCTGATTGATGGAGGCAATCGACCAACCATTCTGTCTCCACACCAGCTGGCTACTGAAACATATCCTGAATGCCAGATCATTATTCGCTAGTCTGTATCTTGGACAATAGTACTTTGTGCGTTTACATACTGGAATCAGGTTATATATAATTTTGAGCTGTATTAATACATATTTAAAAAATGAAAATGTTTGAATACAGTTGTTCTCAGGGCAACAAACAGAACCTTGGCATTTGAGACACTTGTTGGTTCACTGCACGTGTACCTTCGCTATTTGTTTATTGTTAAAGATACCCGTGATGATCCGGGTTAGAATTGGTCTTCAGTAACCCATACTTGTTGTAAGAGGCGACTAACGGGATCGGGTGGTCAGCTCGCTGGCTTGGTTGACACATGTCATCGGTTCCCAATTACGCAGAGCGATGATAATGTTGTCGATCACTAGATTGTCTGGTCCAGACTCGATTATTTGCAGATGCCGCCATACAGCTGGAATATTGCTGAGTGCGGCGTTAAACATCAAACAAACAAATATTGCTGAACGAATCACTCAGCAATATTCCAGTTATATGAACATGGTTTGTAAGTACGAGTTTAAACCAAATAATCCAGTGATTCACATTAAGAACATCCAACAACGTACTTGGGATCTTGGCAATACTGTAAAGGGAATGTTCACCATGAGTCGGTATGCGTCAGTCTACCATCTGCGAGGGCGGTGGGGTAGCCTAGCGATTAAAGCGTTCGCTCGTCACGCCGAAGACCTGGGTTCGACTCCCCACGTGGGTAAAATGTGTGAAGCCCATTTCTGGTGTCCCCCTACCTTGATACAGCTGGAATATTGCTAAAAGCGGCGTGAAGCCATACTCACTCACTCTCTACTATCTGCGAGGTTCTCGTGCCCACAAAAGAGGTGAACTGATCAATACCACGCATTCGTGACCCACTGGAGATCACAGGGGCGTGTCACGCTTAGAAACAGACATATAGGTATATAGACTCTACCCTAGCGTTAGAAAGACATATAGGCATATAGACCCTACCCTAGTGCGTGTCACGCTTAGAAACAGCGTTAGAAAGACATATAGGTATATAGACCCTACCCTAGCGTTAGAAAGACATATAGGTATATAGACCCTACCGTATTAGGGTAGGGTCTATATACCTATATGTCTTTCTAACGCTGTTTCTAAGCGTGACACGCACTAGGGTAGGGTCTATATACCTATATGTCTTTCTAACGCTGTTTCTAAGCGTGACACGCCCCTGTGCTGGAGATTACGGAAAGGGTCGACTGGTGACGAATGCTAACAGCACGGTGTTGTCCGAGTGGGAAATCAGATGGCGATGGAAGCGCTCGGTAAATCTCTCGAATCAGCCATTTTATAACTGAGAAAGCTGCAGAACCGTAACTGTTCTCTTGCTTTTTTGATCAGATCGGTCGGTTGAATTTGATGGACGTTCCTACTGTCTATATTGGTAAAACATGTTTGTAATGAATATCGTCATCTACACCATACTCACAGTTTGTGACACTACTTCAGTTACCCCGGGTTAGGGGTCGGTATGGCAGGCTAGAGGTTTTGTTCATCACGTGGAAGGTTAGAGTGTGCTGATTCCGAGCATGTGCACATTATGTGAGAATGCTTCATGTGTGTTAAGCCGAGACCATGCAACAAGACTGACAAAGCGACCCTGAGCCACATCTGATAAATTTATGGGTGAGCGCAAAAGGGAGACAACTCTCTCGTTCATACGCAACAATACTTCAAAGAGGCCGTATTATATTTCACCAGGATATAAAATATTTACCGAATGTGTGCGTGTGTGTGTGCGTAATGACCAAATACACATACGTGTCTACAAAAACAGCCGCACAAAATCACGGATAGCGGTACATGAATGTACAATATAACAATAACTATGACATCTTACTATTTACTTAGGACCGCACAGTGCATTGAGTGAGTGAGGTTAGTTTTACGCCGCTTTTAGCAATATTCCAGCAATATCACGGCGGGTGACACCAGAAATGGACTTCACACATTGTACCCATGTAGGGAATCGAACCCGGGTCTTCGGCGTGACAAGCTACCCCATTGAGAACAATAGATGCAGATAGTACCAGCTTTGATGACATCTCTCTGCCCGTTGTCCTAGCAACATCTGCAACTTCTACAGACCATACACACTGAAATGTTCATAAAAAATAAAGTTCACCATGCAAGACAATGGATGTCAGGAAACTGCAGATGCACACGCTTATATGTTTTAAGGTTAAAAACCATGCAGCAATATTGGTAATGTCATATAGATAATCCACTTCAAAAAACAGTTTAATTGTTAAGATCTATATCAAACATAACCTAAACGTTTAGTGCTTGCTCCCGAACAGAACTGCCTGTGTTTCTGTGAATGTGTAAACCAAGTTGAATATTTGAATTCACCATCAATCAGAGACGTGTCTATACACATTACTTTGTGTACGTTACAAAGTCACAACTAATCAGTGACTTGTGTTCACTTAAATGTGTATTGTATGTAGTCAAAATGATCAGTAAAGTGCAGGCACTTAAATACATATTGTATGTCGTCATACTGACAAGTACAATGTCTACACTTAAATGTGTATTGTATGTATTCAAATTGATCAGTGAAGTGCAGACACTTAAATGCATATTGTATGTCGTCTTACTGACAAGTAAAATGTCTACACTTAAATGTGTTTTGTATGCATTCAAACTGATCAGTGAAGTGCAGACACTTAAATGCATATTGTATGTCGTCATACTGACAAGTAAAATGTCTACACTTAAAAGTGTATTGTATGTCGTCATACTGACAAGTAAAATGTCTACACTTAAATGTGTATTGTATATATTCAAATTGATCAGTGAAGTGCAGACACTTAAATGCATATTGTATGTCGTCATACTGACAAGTAAAATGTCTACACTTAAATGTGTATTGTATGCATTCAAACTGATCAGTGAAGTGCAGACACTTAAATGCATATTGTATGTAGTCATACTGACAAGTAAAATGTCTACACTTAAATGTGTATTGTATGCATTCAAACTGATCAGTGAAGTGCAGACACTTAAATGCATATTGTATGTAGTCATACTGAAAAGTAAAATGTATACAATTAATTTATTGTCGTCATACTGACATACTGACAAGTAAAATGTATACAATTAATTTATTGTACGTAGACATACTGATAAATATAGTGTGTATACTTGAATCTATATTGTATGTAGTCATACTGACCAGTCACGTGTGTACACGCAAATGTATATTGTATGTAGATACAGTGTTGGTAGTGCTGGTCAGTGTCGTGTGTGGACATACATATTTGTTCTAAATGTTAGTATTGCTAGGATTACGGGTGCTTGTACGTATTAGTATACTGTCGAGTGAGTCGTGGGTTCTTTTTGCAGGTGACATGGATCTGCCACTTGCAACCATGGCGTTCTGGCCCACTCCTCCACTTGCTAGAATATTGCGCTTCATTCACTCATATCACTGTTACAAGCACTACTCCAACCAAAACTGATTCTAGTAAGTAGTATTTATATCAATTCCACAACTACTGCTGTTCCAAAGTAATACTTAGATTGCTACCACAATCCTTACAAAGTACCATCGTCACTTGTACCACAAGAATTACACAATATAACTTAAATACAAACACAAGCACTACAAGGTACCACTTAAACTACTACAACTTGAACTACAAGGTACCACTTAAACTACTACCACAATCACTATAAGGTACTACCTAAACTACTACCACAATCACTACAAGGTACTACCTAAACTACTACCACAATCACTACAAGGTACTACCTAAACTACTACCACAAGCACTACAAGGTACTACCTAAACTACTACCACAATCACTACAAGGTACTACCTAAACTACTACCACAATCACTACAAGGTACTACCTAAACTACTACCACAATCACTACAAGGTACTATTTAAACTACTACAACATGAACTACAATGTATTACTTAAACTACTACCACAAGCACTAAAGGTACTACCTAAACAACAACCACAATCACTATAAGGTACTACCTAAACTACTACCACAATCACTACAAGGTACTACCTAAACTACTACCACAATCACTACAAGGTACTACCTAAACTACTACCACAATCACTACAAGGTACTACCTAAACTACTACAACATGAACTACAATGTATTACTTAAACTACTACCACAAGCACTAAAAGGTACTACCTAAACAACAACCACAATCACTATAAGGTACTACCTAAACTACTACCACAATCACTACAAGGTACTACCTAAACTACTACCACAATCACTACAAGGTACTACCTAAACTACTACCACAATCACTACAAGGTACTACCTAAACAACAACCACAATCACTATAAGGTACTACCTAAACTACTACCACAATCACTACAAGGTACTACCTAAACTACTACCACAATCACTACAAGGTACTATTTAAACTACTACAACATGAACTACAATGTATTACTTAAACTACTACCACAAGCACTAAAAGGTACTACCTAAACAACAACCACAATCACTATAAGGTACTACCTAAACTACTACCACAATCACTACAAGGTACTACCTAAACTACTACCACAATCACTACAAGGTACTACTTAAACTACTACCACAATCACTACAAGGTACTATTTAAACTACTACAACATGAACTACAATGTATTACTTAAACTACTACCACAAGCACTAAAAGGTACTACCTAAACAACAACCACAATCACTATAAGGTACTACCTAAACTACTACCACAATCACTACAAGGTACTACCTAAACTACTACCACAATCACTACAAGGTACTACTTAAACTACTACCACAATCACTACAAGGTACTATTTAAACTACTACAACATGAACTACAATGTATTACTTAAACTACTACCACAAGCACTAAAAGGTACTACCTAAACAACAACCACAATCACTATAAGGTACTACTTAAACTTCTACCACAAGCACTCCAAGGTAATATTAAAACTACTACCACAATCACTACAAGGTACTACTTAAACTACTACCACAAGCACTACAAGGTACTACCTAAACTACTACCACAAGCACTATAAGGTACTACCTAAACTACTACCACAATCACTACAAGGTACTACCTAAACTACTACCACAATCACTACAAGGTACTACCTAAACAACAACCACAATCACTATAAGGTACTACTTAAACTTCTACCACAAGCACTCCAAGGTAATATTAAAACTACTACCACAATCACTACAAGGTACTACTTAAACTACTACCACAAGCACTACAAGGTACTACCTAAACTACTACCACAATCACTACAAGGTACTACTTAAACTTCTACCACAAGCACTCCAAGGTAATATTAAAACTACTACCACAATCACTACAAGGTACTACTTAAACTACTACCACAATCACTACAAGGTACTACCTAAACTACTACCACAATCACTACAAGGTACTACCTAAACTTCTACCACAAGCACTCCAAGGTAATATTAAAACTACTACCATAATCACTACAAGGTACTACTTAAACTACTACCACAAGCACTACAAGGTACTACCTAAACTACTACCACAAGCACTATAAGGTACTACTTAAACTAATTCCACAATCAATACAAGGTACTACTTAAACTACTACAACATGAACTACAATGTATTACTTAAACTACTACCACAAGCACTACAAGGTACTACTTAAACTAATTCCACAATCAATACAAGGTACTACTTAAACTACTACAACATGAACTACAATGTATTACTTAAACTTCTACCACAAGCACTACAAGGTTTTTCTAAACTTCTACCACAAGCACTATTAGGTACTACTTAAACTACTAACACAAGCACTACAAGATACTACTTTAGCTACTTCCAGAAGCACTACAAGGTACTACTCAAACTACTACCACAAGCACTACAAGGAACTGCCTAAACTACTACCACAAGCACTACAAGGTACTACTTAACTACTACCACAATCACTACAAGGTACTACTTAAACATCTACCAAAAGCACAAGGTACTACTTAAGCTAATACCATAAGCACTACAAGGTACTACTTAAACTACTACCACAAGCACTACAAGGTACTAACTAAACTACTACCACAAGCACTACAAGGTACTACATAAACTACTACCACAAGCACTACAAGGTACCACTTAAACAACTACCACAAGCACTATAAGGTAATACTTAAACTACTACCACAATCACTACAAGGTACTACTTATACTACTACCACAAGCACTACAAGGTACTACCTAAACTACTACCACAAGCACTACAAGGTACTACTTAAACTACTACCAAAGGCACTACAAGATACTACCTAAACTTCTAACACAAGCACTAAAAGGTACTACTGAAACTACTACCAAAAGCACTACAAGGTACTACTTAAACGACTACCACAAGCACTCCAAGGTAATACTTAAACTACTACCACAATCAATACAAGGTACTACTTAAACTACTACCACAAGCACTACAAGGTACAACCGAAACTACTACAACAATCACTACAAGGTACTACCTAAACTAATACCACAATCACTACAAGGTACTACTTAAACTACTACAACATGAACTACAATGTATTACTTAAACTACTACCACAAGCACTACAAGGTACTACTTAAACTACTACCACAAGCACTACAAGATACTACTTAAGCTACTTCCAGAAGCACTACAAGGTACTACTCAAACTACTACCACAAGCACTACAAGGTACTGCCTAAACTACTACCACAAGCACTACAAGGTACTACTTAACTACTACCACAATCACTACAAGGTACTACTTAAACATCTACCAAAA
Organism: Haliotis rubra; assembly: GCF_003918875.1. Taxonomy (NCBI): domain Eukaryota; kingdom Metazoa; phylum Mollusca; class Gastropoda; order Lepetellida; family Haliotidae; genus Haliotis; species Haliotis rubra. Next base: position 826,735 of record NW_025767012.1, read on the forward strand.
GCACAAGGTACTACTTAAACTCCTACCATAAGCACTACAAGGTACTACTTAAACTACAACCACAAGCACTACAAGGTACTAACTAAACTACTACCACAAGCACTACAAGGTACTACATAAACTACTACCACAAGCACTACAAGGTACCACTTAAACTACTACCACAAGCACTACAAGGTACTACTTAAACTACTACCAAAGGCACTACAAGATACTACCTAAACTTCTAACACAAGCACTAAAAGGTACTACTGAAACTACTACCAAAAGCACTACAAGGTACTACTTAAACGACTACCACAAGCACTCCAAGGTAATACTTAAACTACTACCACAATCACTACAAGGTACTACTTAATTTACTACCACAAGCACTACAAGGTACAACCGAAACCACTACCATAATCACTACAAGGTACTACTTAAACTAATACCACAATCACTACAAGGTACTACTTAAACTACTACAACATGAACTACAATGTATTACTTAAACTACTACCACAAGCACTACAAGGTACTACTTAAACTACTACCACAAGCACTACAAGGTGCTACCTAAACTACTACCACAAGCACTACAAGGTACTACCTTAACTTCTATCACAAGCACTACAAGGTATTTCTAAACTTCTACCACAAGCACTATAAGGTACTACTTAAACTTCTAACACAAGCACTACAAGATACTACTCAAATTACTACCACAAGCACTACAAGGTACTACTCAAACTACTACCACAAGCACTACAAGGTACTACCTAAACTACTACCACAAGCACTACAAGGTACTACCTTAACTTCTATCACAAGCACTACAAGGTATTTCTAAACTTCTACCACAAACACTAGAAGGTACTACTTAAACTTCTAACACAAGCACTACAAGGGTACTACTCAAATTACTACCACAAGCACTACAAGGTACTACTCCTAAACTACTACCACAAGCACTACAAGGTACTACCTAAACTACTACCACAAGCACTACAAGGTACTACTTAACTACTACCAGAAGCACTACAAGGTACTACTTAACTACTACCACAAGCACTACAAGGTACTACCTAAACATCTACCACAAGCACTACAAGGTACTAACTAAACTGCTACCACAAGAACTACAGGGTACTACCTAAACATCTACCACAAGCACTACAAGGTACTAACTAAACTACTACCACAAGCACTACAAAGTATTTCTAAACTTCTACCACAAGCACTATAAGGTACAACTTAAACTACTAACACAAGCACTACAAGATATTACTTAAGCTACTACCACAAGCACTACAAGGTACTAACTAAACTACTACCACAAGCACTACAAGGTACTACATAAACTACTACCACAAGCACTACAAGGTACCACTTAAACTACTACCACAAGCACTACAAGGTACTACTTAAACTACTACCAAAGGCACTACAAGATACTACCTAAACTTCTAACACAAGCACTAAAAGGTACTACTGAAACTACTACCAAAAGCACTACAAGGTACTACTTAAACGACTACCACAAGCACTCCAAGGTAATACTTAAACTACTACCACAATCACTACAAGGTACTACTTAAACTACTACCACAAGCACTATAAGGTACAACCGAAACCACTACAACAATCACTACAAGGTACTACTTAAACTAATACCACAATCACTACAAGGTACTACTTAAACTACTACAACAAGAACTACAATGTATTACTTAACTACTACCACAATCACTACAAGGTACTACTGAAACATCTACCAAAAGCACAAGGTACTACTTAAACTCCTACCATAAGCACTACAAGGTACTACTTAAACTACTACCACAAGCACTACAAGGTACTAACTAAACTACTACCACAAGCACTACAAGGTACTACATAAACTACTACCACAAGCACTACAAGGTACCACTTAAACTACTACCACAAGCACTACAAGGTACTACTTAAACTACTACCAAAGGCACTACAAGATACTACCTAAACTTCTAACACAAGCACTAAAAGGTACTACTGAAACTACTACCAAAAGCACTACAAGGTACTACTTAAACGACTACCACAAGCACTCCAAGGTAATACTTAAACTACTACCACAATCACTACAAGGTACTACTTAAACTACTACCACAAGCACTACAAGGTACAACCGAAACCACTACAACAATCACTACAAGGTACTACTTAAACTACTACCACAAGCACTACAAGGTACTACTTAAACTACTACCACAAGCACTACAAGGTGTTACCTAAACTACTACCACAAGCACTACAAGGTACTACCTTAACTACTATCACAAGCACTACAAGGTATTTCTAAACTTCTACCACAAGCACTATAAGGTACTACTTAAACTTCTAACACAAGCACTACAAGATACTACTCAAATTACTACCACAAGCACTACAAGGTACTACTCAAACTACTACCACAAGCACTACAAGGTACTACCTAAACTACTACCACAAGCACTACAAGGTACTACCTTAACTTCTATCACAAGCACTACAAGGTATTTCTAAACTTCTACCACAAACACTAGAAGGTACTACTTAAACTTCTAACACAAGCACTACAAGGTACTACTCAAATTACTACCACAAGCACTACAAGGTACTACTCAAACTACTACCACAAGCACTACAAGGTACTACCTAAACTACTACCACAAGCACTACAAGGTACTACTTAACTACTACCAGAAGCACTACAAGGTACTACTTAACTACTACCACAAGCACTACAAGGTACTACCTAAACATCTACCACAAGCACTACAAGGTACTAACTAAACTGCTACCACAAGAACTACAGGGTACTACCTAAACATCTACCACAAGCACTACAAGGTACTAACTAAACTACTACCACAAGCACTACAAAGTATTTCTAAACTTCTACCACAAGCACTATAAGGTACAACTTAAACTACTAACACAAGCACTACAAGGTATTACTTAAGCTACTACCACAAGCACTACAAGGTACTACTCAAACTACTACCACAAGCACTACAAGGTACTACCTAAACTACTACCACAAGCACTACAAGGTACTACTTAAACTACTACCACAGGCACTACAAGGTACTACTTAACTACTACCACAAGCACTACAAGGTACTACTTAACTACTACCACAAGTACTACAAGGTACTACCTAAACATCTACCAAAGCACAAGATACTACTTAAACTACTACCACAAGCACAACAAGGTAATACTTAAACTACTACCACAAGCACTACAAGGTACAAACTAAACTACTACCACAAGGACGACAGGGTACTACCTAAACTACTACCACAAGCACTAGAAGGTACTACCTAAACTACTACCACAAGCACTACAAGGTACTACTTAAACTACTACCACAATCACTACAAGGTACTACTTAAACTAATACCACAATCACTACTAGGTACTACTTAAACTACTACAACATGAACTACAATGTACTACTTAAACTACTACCACAAGCACTACAAGGTACTACCTAAACTACCACCACAAGCACTAGAAGGTACTACCTAAACTACTACCACAAGCACTACAAGGTACTACGTAAACTACTACCACAAGCACTACAAGGTAATACTTAAACTACTACAACAATCACTACAAGGTACTACTTAAACTAATACCACAATCACTACAAGGTACTACTTAAACTACTACCACAAGCACTCCAAGGTAATACTTAAACTACTACCACAATCACTACAAGGTACTACTTAAACTACTACCACAAGGACTACTAGGTACTACTGAAACTAATACCACAATCACTACAAGGTACTTCTTAAACTACTACCATTATCACTATAAGGTACTACTTAAACTACTACCACAAGGACTACTAGGTACTACCGAAACCAATACCACAATCACTACAAGGTACTATTTAAACTAATACCATAATCACTACAAGGTACTACCGAAACTAATACCACAATCACTACAAGGTACTACCTAAACTTCTACCACAAGCACTACAAGGTACTACCTAAACTTCTACCACAAGCACTATAAGGAACCTCTTTAACTACTACCACAAGCACTACAAGGTACTACTTAACTACTACCACAAGCACTACAAGGTACTACTTAAACTTCTACCATAAGCACCCCAAGGTAATACTTAAACTACAACCACAACCACTACAAGGTACAACTTAAACTACTACAACAATCACTACAAGGTACTACTTAAACTACTACCACAATCACTACAAAGTAGTACCTAAACTTCCACAAGCACTACAAGGTACTACCTAAACTACTGCCACAAGTACTACAAGGTACTACCTAAACTACTACCACAAGCACTACAATGTATTACTTAAACTACTACCACGAGCACTACAAGGTACTACCTAAACTACTATCACAAGCACTACAAGTTACTACCTAAGCTACTACCACAAGCACTACAAGGTACTACCTAAACTACTGCCACAAGCACTACAAGGTAATACTTAAACTACTACCACAATCACTGCAAGGTACTACTGAAACTACTATCACAAGCACTACAAGGTACTACCTAAACTTCTACCACAATCACTATAAGGTACTACTTAAACTACTACCACGAGCACTCAAAGGTAATATTTGAACTACTACCACAATCACAACAAGGTACTACTTAAACTACTATCACAAGCACTACAAGGTACTACCTAAACTACTACCACACTCAGTACAAGGTACTACTTAAACTAATTCCACAATCACTACAAGGTACTACTTAAACTACTACAACATGAACTACAATGTATTACTTAAACTACTACCAGAAGCACTACAAGGTACTACTTAAACTACTACCACAAGCACTACAAGGTGTTACCTAAACTACTACCACAAGCACTACAAGGTGCTACCTAAACTTCTACCACAAGCACTACAAGGTATTTCTAAACTTCTACCACAAGCACTATAAGGTACTACTTACACTGCTAACACAAGCACTACAAGGTACTACCTAAATCACTACCACAAGCACTACAAGGTACTACTTAAACTACTACCACAAGCACTACAATATATTACTTAAACTACTACCACACGCACTAGAAGGTACTACCTAAACTACAACCACAAGCACTACAAGGTACTACCTAAACTACTGCCACAAGCACTCCAAGGTAATACTTAAACTACTACCACAATCACTGCAAGGTACTACTGAAAATACTACCACAAGCACTACAAGGTACTACCTAAACTTCTACCACAATCACTATAAGGTACTACTTAAACTACTACCACAAGCACTCCAAGGTACTACCTAAACTACAACCACAAGCACTACAAGGTACTACCTAAACTACTACCACAAGCACTACAAGGTACTACCTAAATTACTACCACAAGGTCTACAAGGTACTACCTAAACTACTACCACAAGACCTACAAGATACTACCTAAACTACTACCACAAGCACTACAGGGTACTACCTAAACTACTACCACAAGCACTACAATGTATTACTTAAACTACTACCACAAGCACTACAATGTATTACTTAAACTACTACCACAAGCACTAGAAGGTACTACATAAACTACAACCACAAGCACTACAAGGTACTACCTAAACGTCTACCAGAAGCACTACAAGGTACTACCTAAACTACTACCACAAGGTCTACAAGGTACTACCTAAATTACTACCACAAGGTCTACAAGGTACTACCTAAACTGCTACCACAAGCACTACAAGGTACTACCTAAACTACTACCACAAGCACTACAAGGTTCTACCTAAACTGCTACCACAAGCACTACAAGGTACTACCTAAACTACTACCACAAGCTTTACAAGGTACTACCTAAACTTCTACCACAAGCACTACAAGGTACTACCTAAACTACTACCACAAGCACTACAAGGTAACACTTAAACTACTTCAACAAGCACTACATGGTAGTACTTAAACTACTACCACAAGCACTACAAGGTACTACTTAACTACTAACATAAGCACTATAAAGTACTACCTAAACTACTACCACAAGCACTACAAGGTACTACCTAAACTACTACCACAAGCACTAAAATGTATTACTTAAACTACTACCGCAAGCACAACAATGTATTACTTAAACTACTACCACAAGCTCTACAAGGTACTACCTAAACTTCTGCCACAAGCACTACAAGGTACTACTGAAACTACTACCACAAGCTCTACAAAGTACTACCTAAACTACTACCACAAGCACAACAAGGTACTACCTAAACTACTACCACAAGCACTACAAGGTACTACCTAAACTACAACCACAAGCACTAGAAGGTACTACCTAAACTTCTAACACAAGCAGTACAATGTATTACGTAAACCACTACCACAAGCACTACAAGGTACTACCTAAACTACTAACATAAGCACTACAAGGTACTACCTAAACTACTACCACAAGCACTAGAAGGAACTTCCTAAACTTCTAACACAAGCACTACAAGGTATTACGTAAACCACTACCACAAGCACTACAAGGTACTACTTAAACTACTACCACAAGCACTAAAAGGTACTACTTAACTACTAACATAAGCACTACAAAGTACTACCTAAACTACTACCACAAGCACTACAATGTATTACTTAAACTACTACCACAAGCTCTACAAGGTACTACCTAAACTGCTACCACAAGCACTACAAGGTACTACCTAAACTGCTACCACAAGCACTACAAGGTACTACCTAAACTACTACCACAAGCACTACAATGTATTACTTAAAATACTACCACAAGCACTACAATGTATTACTTAAACTACTACCACAAGCTCTACAAGGTACTACCTAAACTTCTACCACAAGCACTACAAGGTACTACTTAAACTACTACCACAAGCACTACAAGGTACTACTTAACTACTAACATAAGCACTACAAAGTACTACCTAAATTACTACCACAAGCACTACAAGGTACTACTTAAACTACTACCACAAGCACTACAATGTGTTACTTAAGCTTCTTCCACAGGAACCAGAAGGTACTACTTAACTACTACTACAAGCACTATAAGGTACTACTTAACTACTACCACAAGCACTACAAGGTACTACTTAACTACTACCACAAGCACTATAATGTACTACTTAAAGTACTACCAACAGCACTGCTGCCTCTAAGTAATGGGAACATCTGTACCGCAAATACTGCCCGTGATCACTTCGTTGAGCCAAACGAGTAAAGGGAGACTACTCTCCCAGCCTAGACAAAGCGTCCTCCTCCGCCGCGCTAGTGCTGGGGGCGTGTCTGGAACAGCCCCCATATCGCTTGTCTAAACAGGAAGCGTTTAGCGCTCGACATGTCCAGCTCTGGCCAGTACACCCGCCAGGTGACCATGTTGTTTGTTTGCCTGGGGGTAGATTTCATAGTCTGGTGATCACCCTATTAACAACCAACTTAAATAGGCTTCGAGGTTCTGTTAATATAAGTAGAAGTCCTACTTGGTCGCTGATCTGATATATGAGAGGCCAATGTTAAATGTCCACGATACTAAACCATTTGTGAACATTTATCTCTGATGTTTATTTGCAAGGTACTCCAACATATGATATTCCAGCTTCTGTGGGAAGGACATGCCGAGCGCGACCGCCTCCGTGGTGTAGTGGTTAGAGCGTCTGCCCGGAGAGCGGAAGGTCGCGGGTTCGATCCCCGACCGGGTCATACCAAAAGACGTTAAAATATGGCACTTGTTGGTCCCTGACTGGCGCTCGGCATTAATGGGTACAACAAGGACTGGTCGGCTCGGAGTCAGTATAATGTGTCTGAGTGGGGTATTCATGCTTCACTGCGGCATGGTATCTCAGTGGGCTAGCACTATAAAACCAGCTTCAGTCTGGGCTAGTACAAGCAGCCGCACATACACATACACACGCATGCACGTCGTCATATGAGCGAAATATTCTCAAGCACGACGTTAACCCCAATTTCACCTCACATGCCGGCGCTAATATATAGAGAATACAAAACGATATCCCATGTAATACCATATTTGTGAAACGAGTGAATGGTTTGGTATCTGACGAGCGAAAGCTGTTTGTATGACCTACTCATAATACAAGTACTTTAAGCCATATATTTGTTGAAGTCTCATAATCCCAAAAGGATCGGATGACAGTTTCATACTGTACTCCTTTCGATTTCATATTGAGCCAGTTTCGATGACTTGGCTATTTGCACTCTGTGTTCCAGAGAACAAAATGCGTTCTGCGTATTTCTTAAATTAATGTATATGCATGTACTTCAATTGAAATATGTTCCATACAAGGCAGAACATGTAAAGATACAGATCTGGGTCGCTAAGCTGTTTAATCCATGGATGTCCCAAGTAAACAAAAACAATTTAAATAAACAAATTGATTTTGTATTGCACTGAATAAAAAGAAAACTTGTGTGTGGGCAGACAAATATTTTTTGGGCAAAGGATAACCTCCTCAAAAGAGCATAAGAACCTTTTGAATATGCCAAATACCGTTGGCTAAAGATTACAGTCATTAGGAGGTTCCGCTTCACCTGCCGACTCAACAATCGGAACGATTAAAGGCGGCTAAGCAAGATATTGCCATCTTGTCAAAACATAGCCCGCTACAAGTGCGGCTCTTAATATATGTTCAAGCTATGTCTACGCGCTCCAAGTAACTCAGACAAATTTTAAATGTGTTAAACCCAGCAGGGGCGAGCGATTTACATGTTTCAAAAACACGTTAGGAACAGCGAATGTGTGAGCTATCTATACGAGCTAGCCAGACAAAGCATTTACAATGGCGGTATCACGCAGCGTGTGTTGTTGTGTGGTTCCAGACACTCTGTAATTGCTTCCCACTTAGCGGGTGGCGAATTATGGAACATCAGTATGTTTAGTTTCCGTGGCGGCAAGAATTAGACCAATCAGCACAATATGAAAAGTCACGGGAATTAGTTAACCTTTGACCTTGGTAATGACCTCGACATGATATTTGACCTTGGGAAAGTCCCTAATGTAAAATGATCTCTCATCTTCAAGTTTATCATAATAATTAGATATATGAATTTCATATGCTGACTTACTATATTTTTACACAGCCGTATTTTCCTTCAAATAGGTGCAGAATAACTGGATTTATTAAATAATTGCCTGACTAATTAATTAATTCAATTAATAAATGGCCGTATCCACGAGAGTAAATACGGGTATTATGACGACATCGTAGCTGGAGCCTGTATCAGCTGTTGTGAAGAGACGTACCACAAATACGTGAATCTTCCTCTTCACTGTCAAAAAAACGTTACGAATGTATGCCGATTAAATCATTGAATGCATAATTCGAATTTACTACACACTGAATTAATGGCGGGTTTTGATACAGATAAGAAAATCGGTTGTAGGTGATAACATATGGCAGTCGATTTGCAGGAAATGTGTTCCCGATCTATTAACAATAATTCCACTGAAGCTCAATAGTACCATCATGGGTGGGTTTCGCTCATTGTGTAGCAACAGTTTTCGACTTCCACAAGCTACTATGGGGAGACAACTCCTTACTTTATGACATTTTCACCTGGGTCTCATTGTCAATGTGCCCGTCACATTATTACTATTGAACAAATAAATCTAGAGTGCAAGTATAGACTACGTAATTATTTTCACCTGGATTATGAAAGACAATATACTGCTAATATGGTATTTTCATAAGACTTCTAATTGAAATATTAAAATGCAATATTACCCTATTCACGCTGAACCATGGGGGTTTTAATAACATCTTTAACATGTTTCAAACTGGTTTAAATCTGAAAGTAATTTATTGTCACAGATCTAGTTCACACGTTGAAAAAAAACGTGAGCTAAATTGACAACATAATCACGGCCAGTGTAAAGGATTTACTCAGCCGATGACTCATTGTGTTTTGTCAGGTCTGCACAAGGAATCGATGAAAACAAAACCTAGGATTATATTCACTAATTTGATTTATCTGTTTGTGAGAGGGACAGTGTGTCGATATAGGCGTGGCAGGACATATGTACTGCTCTTACTTGTGGGTGATTGTTCGATAATTCAACACTTTATTTTTTAACATTTTAATAACCTTACTGAACTTCCTCCTGTGATCTGAAAAAAATCGTAATGTTTTAAACGTGAAGCGATCTATACAGATATATATCATAACGGCTTTACATAAATTGTCTATTTCAAAAGGATTATCACAACGTTTGTTTAATACTCGTTCGGTTTATTTCCAACCCACGCGAAACAAAATAAATGTCAATATTATACATTTAAAATACATCCCGGTAATATTTGATTAACAATAGAGTAAAAAACAAATATCACGAAAACATGTCAAAGTATGACAAAATATAACAATATATATAATTTATGTAAATCTATAAATATACTATGGAAATTATGTTATATTTCGTATATTTAAGAAAATAATCTTTATAATGGACCAAGATATACAGACACTATTACACGCCAGAAAATATATACCCATTATGACTGGAGCATACGAGTTATAACTGTACGACGGTCTTTATGTGCCAAGACTAAGCCTTTAACACCACGATCAGGTTGTTCTGACGGTTATACCTACATGATGCTTGTATAAGTATGTGTATGCATCTAGTAGGGTAGAGCGACACTGACAAATTATGGTATGTCATAACCCCAATTATAATCAATATTTGATTTTGTAATAATGACACCACTTCGCTGCAGGATAATTCCCCGTGAATGAAGAGAGAGACGGGGGTCGTGGGTTCATTCACAGTCGGGGATAAACACATTACTATTTGACAGCCATAGATTATTACTGACAAATCCCAGGAGAGCCGCAAGTGCCTATACGCAGGCATGTTGTCTAAAATCGGAGTCAATGAATTTGAAATCTGCAAAGAGTGAATTGCAAGTTCTCATTCTGGTAAATAATTCCGTTGTGCCGGATACATGAGAGCGTTACTTACCAAACTTTGTCCAAATGTATGCCGTCCCCTATGAGATGTCGATATTGACAGTCCGGTGTTTCGGTGCAAATGTTATAGCGGATTACGTTTAGGGAAATTCCGTTTGTAATTTATAATTCTTTTCAAGGCCAACAAATGCACGTTGGTAAGAGATGTTGCTAAGAAAATACAAACGTCGATTTTCATTTTCCTAACATGCTTGTCAGATTGCAAATCTTCATTTCCGTACTTTGACCATTTACATTGGCCTCATACATCCCAGGACACTTTGAGACAATTATTCATACAAACCTGAGAGAGTGAGTGAGTGAAAAAAAATCTTTACCACTGGACCTCTAGAGGAGAGCATCACGACAAGTTACAGAAGTGACTTAAAGAGTGTAGAAATATCGTGTTGTCGAGGTACGGTTGTATACAGTCAATCCAGTCACCGTGTCTGACGACTTGCGCCCCATTGTAGTCGGTTAATTATCACAAGGTAGAATATGACTAGTCTCACCTGAGTCCACCATGTAATACGCTTTATTTGACGCCGTCCTAACAATAGTCAGCCAGAAAAAAATGCTACCACGACCATTGTCGTTACATGTACCGGATATTATGGAATAAATGAATAATATATCGAATTTAGCCTGGTCGATTTAACATTCATAATTAAAAATAAGGTAGAACTCAAGTGAGGTAGTACAAAAGATATTTTGTCAGAGTAAAGTCGAATTGCCTGTTCATAATTAGTGTTTGTGACGATAAGGACTTGGTGTTAGGCAGTTTGTACATTCACTTTACTTAGTGCCAGACAAGGCCAGTTCCTGGACCTCTCTCATAGAAACCGACGCCAGATAATATAGAGAGATATAAAACTGACAAACCAGCGTGGATGGCTGGCGGCCTCCAGTGGCTGCACGGTTGTGGAAAATAAGCGTACATACATTTCGAAACGAATCAAAGTATGGTAGATATTTTCCTGATTAAATTAAACAAATTGTTCTTGACATAATAAATCTGACAATTACAGACATAATGAATACCAATTGGCAACTTTTAGAATTACTTCACAATGCACTTGCAAACATCTACATTGTTTTATTAACCATTTAACACAATCAGAAATATTTGCTCTGTCTGAAGAGACAATAACATTCACACCAAACCGTGTTTCCACCAACCAGGACAGTAAATTGTAGAAAACACAATAATAATGTTTAGGACCTAACAGGAACATTTTGTGCCACCTAAATACCCTTTGATGGTTCATTATTATCTTGCTTTTTAAATGTGGATATTCAAACCATAATGCCGGGTATGTAATGAACTGTACAAACAGTGTCTCTACTGTATTTTTTTACATGGTTTCATGTGGTCATAATTTGACATTTTGGCTTGACTGACATTCTAGCAGCTAGACACCAGATGCTAACATATTTAGCCCATTGAAGATCCGGGTAAGAACTGATCTTCATCCTCTGCTTGTAAGAGACGAATGACGAGATCGGGGTGGTCAGGCTTGGTGACCTGGATGATGCATGAAATTATGTCCTAAAGATACATAGGTCGATGCTCATGCTGTTGATAGCTGTACAACAGATGACAATCACGTAACGTCTATATGAAGTCTATATGAATGTGCCCTATGTAGTGTTAGGGAATAGTTGATAGTGTAGGTGGTCACATAGAATGTTTCTAACCCGGATGTACAATCGGGGGTCATTGACTGTCATGTACCTGACCTAATCGCCATGAGTTTTTCTGCATCATAGAAATGCTTCTTCTGCATGTTATGGCGGAGTCGCAGGTCCTCAGTCAGACGCTGATAAACAAACTATGCTACAAGCATGTTCAAACATTAGATTACGTGCACTAACGCAGATAAATCCCACCCAGCTGATGCTGAGAGAGGCAGTTTCTCTAAACACCCTGCAGGCAATCAACCAACCAAAGCGCTGCATGAGGCAGCACGCGCAGGTGTTCTCTCCCACGTCCGCGCAGGAGATACTTTACAACTTAGCTTGTGACAATTGAGATGGGTCCTTGTACTTCGCGTTGAGGGTTTACTTTCATAAGTAGAGTGCTTAATTTCCGAAACATGACATGAAGTATATGTGCACAGCGTCGCTGAAACTTTAGAGGACCACATTAGCCAGTAACTCGGTGTGTTTTCCAGGAGTGTAGTAGGACAGGCCAGATCAACAGAATCAGATGCATGTGAGACTTTCGTGCACCACAGAACCTCACTACACGTTGTACTTCACTGTCATGTTCAAAAGAATTTCTAGTGCTGAATTTTAAAATATTTGTTGAGAAGGCGCGTTCTGGTTATAACATATATACAGTTGTTTCATCATTGTTACTTTCATTTTGAATGCAAAGTTGTCCAATATTACAGATTTGGGTTTGGGTTGTATCTCAACACCAAGCTTGTATTATGTTTCTCAAAAACACAATAATGCATGGTAGGGGTAGGTATCTATTTTATATCATCATTTGCCACTCGAATATCCCGTGGGTGAGTCATAACGTGACCCGACCCCCACCCTGCCGCCCTATGGGGCAGGGACTCACGTTATCTCTGGTTGTCAGGACAAGACTGAGGCACGTCTTCTGAACTCCTGCTAAAACCACTGAACAAGGGCTGAGTGGTAGAGGTACTTGTAGATGAATGCATAAATGTGGCGTGGGGGTGTCCTAAGCCAAAGCCTGACACTGACAGCAATCAGGGAGATATATTAAGTCTTCAAGGATTGACCATTCGATAACTTAGGATCTGGGACTTTTAAGGTATGAAAGGCTTTCAGCGAATAAGCTTGACAAAATTAACTCCATGCTATATACTGTTGTAAAATAGAAATTGACAACCGTAAAACAATACATGGTAGGGAAGTGTCTTCATACAAACAACAGGTAGGCTCACAGTTTATATTTTATGCAAGAAACAATGTTCTTTTAGCTGAAAGAATAGCTCGTCACAAAATCGCACTCCTATCCTCATCCAACCACTTACCCACCGCCTCCCGTCCCAAAATATATAATGGTCGCTTCCTTATGTTTCACTAAATTATTTTTGATAAATATGTTAACCGTTTTCATTGTGGTTTTCCTTCCAAATAAGATGATTGAACCTCAAAGATAAGTAAGTGCACATGATTATGATACCGAGTAGATAAACTGAAACTGTGCTTGTAGATGCACGTTAACAATGTAGAAGATCTATGACAATAATGGGGCGATCGGGTAGCCTAGTGGTTAAAGCGTTCGCTCGTCGCGCCGATGGCCTATGTTCGATTCTCCACATTGGTACAATATGTGAACCCCATTTCTGGTGTCCCCTGCAGTGATATTGCTGGAATATTGCAAAAGGCGGCGTAAAACCATACTCACTCACAATGAAAATAATGATAAATTGCTGGAAGAACGATTCACGGTAAAGTATTTTTTCAACGGGAATGTATGTTGTGTGGAAGGTCTCTTGTATATCCCTAGTCCCATGCAGGTGGTCGATCAAAAACACCCCGGTGGGATAGGGTATTTCAGCTAAGCCCTTCCATTTCTGGGGCTGTCGACCCTAAGCCAACACTTACTGTGCAGACTACGGGAATAGGGTATATAAGCTTTACTTTCCTAATTGACTGAACTCTGGGGGCACCCTCATCCCCCTCCGACGCTGGTGAATGTACCCCCTTCCGGGCTTTGACGCCCTGAGACTGCGGTAACAGCGGGGTGCGGGATATAGTGAGGCAGTGGGGGAGATTAAGGGTGAGAACCACCCCTGTCGGTTATCATAATTATACTGTAGAAAATTAAATTAATTTCATAATTGATTGATTGATTGATTGATTGATTGACTGGTTGATTGGTTGGTTGGTTGATTGGTTGGTCAGAGCAGAGCAGAGCAGAGCAGAGCAGAGCAGAGCAGAACAGAACAGAACAGAACAGAACAGAACAGAACTTTTGATCTCCTCAAACCGGGATACTCGACACAAGAAGTCCAACTATACAGCTTAGAGTACATAGGATAGCGGGATGGTTTACATCGAAGATTGTACAGTTATCATGATGGTATTACAGAATGTACATATTTATTTAAAACACGTATTTGCTTACAGTTAAACAATTCTTTAAATTTTAACATATCGGGGATTTTTAACATAATAGTTTGGGATATATGTTTTCAATTGACGTTTGAAGAAAGGGCAGAGAAAAATGTAATGAAATTCATCGCCAACATCGCACGTTACTGAGGTTACACATTCTTTCTTAGGGGTAAATGTGTGCGATCTATCTGATTCTATGTAAACCATCACAAAAAGTTCTCAACAAGTAGAATTTAAGAGCCATGTAGAAAGGGATATATGTCAAATAGTTTTCAAGGACAAATTCATATTTGAATATGCTTCAAGTTGTGCCTTTAGAAGGTTAGCTACAGCAGGATCGTGTTCTTGTATAGTATATTCGTGTGGCAACTGATCATGTCGAAAGAGTTTGATAAAAATAGAAAGATTTTGAAGTCGACAACAGTTCAATATAACGACATCTAAAAAATATACTTCCTATTAGACCAACTGCGAACAAAGAAAAACATACATGTATTTACATGTTGACATATGTAACACTTTCACAAACAACACATGCCTGAACTGAGGGTTGTTCGCCGTCCTTAAGATCAGCCTGATCACAGGTTGTACAACGTTGTGAGGCGTTAAGGAAGGTAAAGGTTGCGCGATATGAAATGGCAGTCACTGTTGAATTAAGTATTATTTCATGCAACTTCGATCGTTTTCGAATCCATTCATATTGACTAGCCGTGAGTCATCAACTAGATATTTTAATCTAGCGCTAGAGATCAGATAAGCCGTGCAAGGAAATAGTTTAATCCCTGACAGTTAATCTTAAGCCTACATTACCCTTACTGTGAGCCGCCACACGTGCACATTGCAATAAACACTTTAACTTCAAAACTACTTTCCAAAATGAAAAAAATTGTGCTCTAAAATTAAATGTCTTATTAAACTGCCCGAAGACGGGGAGCATTTCTGGACATGATTACATATTTTTTTCACAGTGAATGTTGTAAGACATGCATAATGCTTCTAGACGGGCATAATTTAGACGTCTTAAAGTCCAATAGCAGCACGTGATTGTCTGCACCCTGTGTTTATAGGGGTGTAGATAACACAACAACCTATATACAGAGCGGTGGGGTTGCCAAGTGGTTAAAGCGTTGGCTCGTAACGCAAGAGACCCGGGTTCGATTCCCCACATGGGTACAATGTGTTAAGCCTATTTTTGTTGTCCCTCGCCGTGATATTGCTGGAATATTGCTAAAAGCGGCATGAAACCGTACTCACTCACTCAGTCACTATAATCTATATATCTATTTGAAATTATCTTTATCCACCCGACCCATCTCTGTACCTGTGCCTACCCACCCGCCTTGTCAGCTCCTGGTGACATGGGGGTGGGGTGGAGTGGGGTCCTTAAGTGCACCATACTTGTTTCCAGCAAGACTGTGTTCTAATTGACGCAACTCTTTAAGTGTTTCAACAAGCGGAGATCCAACACCACGTCCACTCGATGCATATTAATGGTGCGGGTTTTCTATTATTGTGGTTTGGTGAAAATTGAGCATGTCCTGTTGCTGAGATATGCTTCTCCTTTACCGTGCTTCATAAACCGAGAGTGAGTCTCAAGTTTTTAAGTAATGCTTTTGATAATGCATTTCCCTTATGGCCATATGTATACAATTGCCGCAATCAACAAACCCACGTCTGATTTGTGTATTGATTCCTAGGACAGATATCAGTTTGTAGACGACGGGTGTCGATGGCGACGTGATAGAGTCAGTATTCTGAGGGACGTGCCCTAAACATGTTTAGGCTTTAAACACACGTAAATATGACTTTTGTGTAACATTCAATATGTCGTCAGTGTATTCGTTTAGTGATTGTGATGTATAAATTATAAAGCGTGCACGATCTGGTGGCTACAGAGACAGGTTGATCACTTGATAAATGCAGGCTTTGAGATGTTGTCGATACACACAGGAAGACAAACACAACATAAACAGTTCTGTCGCTCGTAAATAGATCCCCTTCTCCAAAATATGTAATGAATCTCTGCTCACAAAAAACCTCGAAAGTACAGGTGCGTAAACAATGCATATCTCATAATGTATGGCTGGGGTGTGTGTGTGTGTGTGTGTTTGATGACATGGGGAAGCATGTACAATATGAATGACCCCCCAATAATTTATGCACAAAGTAAGTGACCCCCCTGCATGAAATTTACAAAATCATTTACCCTCCCCCCTCCCCATAATTTTTTAAGCATAACTTTTTAATATTTTCATGTACAAATTTGCTGACGCGCCCCACCCCCTAGTACATGTGTATAAAATTGATGAGCCCCTACCTCCCCAGAACAAAATGGGTTATCCCCTTTAAAATCAACACACACACACACACCCCACACCCCACCCACTAGCCATAAGTTAGGAACGGTCCCTTAAGATACTCTAAAGGAGCCCTTCGAAAACTTCTACTAGCAAGCTGTAGACGTTTGAGATGAGGTGAAATCAAGATTTCATTAATTGGAGAGTGATCTCAAATACTGTGTTCCTATGTTATATGTGTACAAGTAGGTTAAGTTCGACCCCCCGCATAAAACCTGATGACATGGGTTTCTAGACTGCGTGCTCTCTGAACATTTCCGTGGACAGCGCGTATCACCAATTACATGGTGTGTTGACTGTTAGCTGCATTTTATAACCAACTTCACAAATCTGATGACTTAACCATATTTTTCCTGGGTAGTATGATTGTTAAAAAAATTCTTGACTATTTCCTTATCATATTAAAGATCTTTTTATTTGTTTGTCTTTAACTGTCTATTTAGCGAGCCATTCTGCGTCGATACTCCGTAGTTTTTCAAGTACAAGTTAGTCAATAAATAGTTACGCGCTGGAAAAGATACCTTGGCGAGTCAGCACACATTCATAAACAGGCCCACGAGTTATTTTGTTGGTCCGTTTTAACTATCACTCGGCAGCAATGTCATTCGAGCGCACATTGGAGCATCTGCGAAACCGATTGCAGGCCGTGTGTGATAGGCTGTCAATCAAACCCAGAACGAGGCGGGCCACGGGTTTGGGCCGCGCGTGCGTCGAATGTCACGCCTCTTCAGTCGCAAATGAGGCAGACGATATTTAACTTCAATGGACATCTTTTAAGACGCGTGTAATGCCAATTTGGCGACGAGGGTAAATGAAAACTGCGAACTGATTAATATCGAGGTGAAAACCTTTGAGTGAAGGTCTCAGGTAACTGGTGGTGTTTTTGCCGGTTCGTCTGCGTGTGTAGCAACCAGGTCTGCTGCTAGTTTGTATCGTCTGCCGACCAAATGGACGGGCGAAGTCAGACGACAATTCTCACATCCTTTTCCATTGACAATATCCTTGATCGCAGAGAGAAGGAAAATGAACAAATTTCGAAAGACTCCAACGTGACTGATATTCATGGACTCGATCTGAGAGTGGGTGCTGGGCTGACGGGGTGTGAGGCACGGCTGACGTCGCCAGATAGGGGTAGGGAGGAGGGCGACTTCTCCGACGGCGACTCCAGTGTCCTGACTGACCCATCAAGCCCAGCTACATATTGTGACAGCACCAAGGACCTTGACTTGTCCGTGGTGAGCGACTCAGACGGCGATAACGACGACGATGACATGACAGCCGACGGGAACGTTGACAACACGTTATCAGGTACGTACTTATCTTCAGAGATAATCTCAGCTCTGTGTTCGGAATTTGGATAAACATTGTGAGATGTATTACCAGTTTTGAAATGGGCTTTTTATGTATACATTCCGATCTGTAACTGTCAATATATTTACATTAGAATGCAGATTTCTTGCTGGTGGTATATGAACAGTCATTTTTCAATTTTCAAAGGAGCCTTCTCATTTGCGCGCTTAGATCCATTTTGCCAGTCTTTCAGGGACAACGTTGAAAACCTATATAATTTTATCCAAACGATGTAGTTCTTTAGAACTGGCCTTCTTTTTTTGGACACTGCATGGATGTGTATCCATCAATATTACATACAGATATATAACATCTCCAATGTTATTCACTAAATATTAAAAAGTCTGTTAGGTAGCTAATAGTTAGTTTGTTTGAAATTCTCTTTCGGTGTGTATGAAATATATAGACCATTGTTTTTCAACATGTATAAAACATGGGCGGAAGTTTTGTTAATGGCGGTTGTGGTTGTCAAAGAATGCACACCTCCACATCGAATCTACATGCGATATGAGGTCACATGAATCATCTATCAATATATCAATATTTTAACCTTTAATATGTACCTTGTTAAGATATAACATCTCTTTAACGTTGTGTTTTAATATTCAGTTGCTTCAGTTTTATTCAGTACACTTTCATTTTACTGCCCACGGCCAACATTTACTTGTCATTGATGAGATATTATTGTAACATCGCAGGAATATATTGTAGAAAGATAAACGCTTGAGTGGCATATTGTAATTCTATAGGGCGTGTATTATTTGTTCCTGTAGAATCGGTTTAACTGTACGTTTGATATGGGTGTTCAAAGTTTAGACAGTTGCACTACACATGTTAAATTCATTGACAAGACCCACTGATGGGATTTGTAGTTAGTATGTTTAAGTTGTCATATGGAATGCTTGGCTAACAGCATATAAAAAGAAATCGTTTACAGTACGTATCATTTTCTTGTGTGAATCAGCTTGGAATACACTTTGCCATATTTCATTTAGAATAAAATAAAACAAAGTTAGCACAACACAATGCATGTTTTGGAACCGTTAGCTCACATGGTCGTGGGTTTGTGTTATGTAAAAAAACCTTAACATGTGTTTAAGATAAAAATACGAGTTCTTGAAAATGTATTCAATATGGGTTGGGTTTCTTTTACGAATTATTAAATGTATTTCAAATATAACGCATCGTCTTCTTGATTCGTTTATACTGAGATATATGTTAAAGAAAGCCATCTTTCAGTGATGGAGAACGGTGCATTGTTAGATATTTAAGCTATTTTCGAATGTGAATAGCAGTTTACTAAAGTACTTTCAAATGAAAAACTAAATCATTGGAACTGATCTGTGTACAAACGTTAATCGTAGTTCTACTAATATATATATATATATCTTAGTAGAGTCCACACAGTGATCCTCGTCACTTCTTAAAGAATTAGAAATAACCACATGTTTTAACCCAACTCTCCGGTAACATGCTGATATTGTTTTCCTACCTGCAACATGAGGTCTGAACAAGAAAGCGCAGGACAAGATGTACTGATAAATCAGTTTTTGGTCATTCGGATTGTCATGGGCAGTGATATCCACACCGTTTTGTGCTTTTATAATGTGCAGTATTGTCTAACAATACCCTCTGTTCGATGCGTTTAGCAATTAATACTGCCCATGAATACGTCCTCTGTTAATTTGAGACAAATACCGAGATACATTTCAAGTTGGTTCTAAATCGCCTACAGGGAGTTGCAAAGTGGTAGGGCACTCTTATACATTTCGTGGACGTATTTCATATATTTTTCTCGTAACAGATAACAGAAACGAAATTAGTATGGCTCTTGAAACTTCTCACATGCCTGTTAGACCAGGGAAGTGTGCTAGGGATGAGTTTGTACAGTATGTATACAGTTACGGTATCGCAACGCTAAGTCCCATTTCAGAGATCTTCTATTACAGTGTTGAGTATACTCTGGTACGTTTATGTTCATTCTTGTCTTGTCGAGATATTAAAATAATCACATACGTAATTACTTGCTGACACAATGAACGTTGTACAGAATATATTATTACATGTCCAGATTGGACATTTCTATATGTCAATAAATCCATTTTTATCACTTAATTAACACCTGTGTTTTGGAACTGGCACATTGAAATCGACAAGGAAAATTGACCTGGGATTATGTGCCACTCTACTAAATCCCCGTGTGATTGTAGATCAAACAGTTATCTCGTCCTCTGTCGATTTTAATGTCTTCCTACTACCGCGTTATTGACTAGTGAGGCGTGATCGATGCACAGACAGCAAACTGGCAGCGTAGTAATAATGTCAACTGTATTTGTAATATCGGATCATTTGTTGTAAGGTAACACCCGTGTGAGCAGTGTTGGGTGATTTGTAGATTAGAAAGTACTGTACATATTGTCATGCATGCACTTTATTACAGCCTATTCACAAAGTCAGATGAAAGTGTTAGCTTAATATCTGGCCTTTACGACCTTGTTACTGAACCATTGGGGTTTCTCAGTATGAGCGTAGACTAGTATTAAACGTTTTCATCAAATTATTTAAGGAAGGTGGTTGTAAGATGAGTGAGTGAGTGAGTGATAGAGTGGCCTTTCTTCTTATTTTTTAACAATAGTAGTATTCAGGTAGATTGAATTATTCATAAGGTATGTTACGAAAACGACATTTTCTATATTCGATCCAGATCGTCTTTTTAAATAAATTGATTTTAAACGAACGGTATGAACGTACTTCGAATGTCAGTGTCGTATATTTCAGATGTCCTGGTGCTTTTGTCTACATCAAACAGTATTGATCGGAGGCATTTACAAATGAAAGACGGTTATCTGAGTTAAACTCGGAATTAGATTACCAGCTGTTTGTGACATACGCACGCTGAAATCAACAACACGTGTTACAAAATAACGGCGCTTCGAAGATGTCGCTTAAGTGTCACTTGTGATATCGATGCATAAATCTGGCCTGTTCCGTCTGATCAATAAACAAGACTACAACGGGTGTGAACATTGATAAGAGTTCGGATGTTGTACCGTGACAATGTAGATTGTTGTTAACTCAGTTGTGATAAAATATTTAAAATAAAATATCAAAAACGTAGTGATTATCTGCTGATATATTGCGTAATTCTACAACTGATATATCAACCGAGGGAAATATCGACACCAACTATGATGTTTCAACGACAATCAGAATCGTTAGCAAAATAATCACGGCAAAGTAACAACACAACTGAAGGTGAAAAGTCACAAGGTTGTTGTCATTGACATATGAACTCATAAGCCACGGACAGCTGTTACGGACTGAAATAACTATTTTATAAGTACATTGCGCTACTATGTATACAGTTTCGTATGAATAATATATTACCTAATAAAGACAATATTTTCCACAATACCTTTCCGCGCTTCATGAATTTCCAAACAAACACAGAGAATTGCAGTATTTTATCTCATGAGATTAACTTCAAACTGCATTACGATTGTCCAAACCTCAGCCTGTCCTTTCACGCCCTTTGGCCACTTCCTGTCTCCAGCCTCCGTTCGACTGACCATGTGTGATGGAAGGGGGCACATCTTGACCACATGGCGGTGTCCATGCTGCCACAATGACACTGTTGAACGCGGCATCGCTGGACATGTCCCCGGTACCGGCATCAGACCCTATCAACACAGCACGACTCCGTCGTTGGGAAACAGTGGAGTAGAGCTTGGTCTTGGACCGAGCGTTCCCTGGTAACAGGCATCGAAAAAACAATTGTTTTTCGTCTATTTTATGAGAGTTTTTCTTATTTACCCAAGATAAAAGACATGATTGTGCAACTGTTTTCATCTTGCATGAATCAGTTTTTTGTCATCGGATGTTAAACAACCGCTTGTCACAGAGTTTCAGAAGACTTAAAAACTAGTGTTTCCTTTCCAACCAACCGTCGGGTATAAGTGTTTGTCTGTCATAGAAAACCCTTTGAATACATACAAGTGTTACTTCCACATCTGAGCGTAAGAAGGAAATAATCTGAAACATTTGTCCCCAACCAAAACACAAAAAATATACTTGAGCAGTGTCTAAAAAAATCTGAAACGTCTTTATTAACACTAAAAGCTGAAAATAGAGATACATTGTAACATTGCCTCCCTCGTTAAAATAGACCAAGGGATAGATACAGCTAAATTACAGACAGTCAATAAGTAAGTCAAATGACCCGCTAAGCAGCTATGGACACGATTCCTACCCATAAAATAATCATAAGAATCTCAAACAATCAAAGCGGTTTTCCAAGCGAGACGGCTAATGTTCTGTGAGGCACCGACGTTCTTTCGTGGAATTTCACACCCCGTGTAAACGATGCACTCAGTATCTGAGCTGAGCGATAATCTCCACAACTGTACCCACCCCGTATTTACCGGCGTCATCTTTCGGATTTATAGAACATTTAGATTTTTACATGCTTCTTGCGTAAACAAATTCAAGTCAAATGTCAGGAGCGAATGTGACTGCAAGTAATCGCCTTTAATTACACTCGTGTTAACAGCTCTTAGCGGGAGCTGTGTGCACGTACATATAGTGTTTGTGCAAGACTTGAGCAGGAGGCGGAACGAGGCCTCTTTGACTGATCTGAGGAACATTACGAATGTTTATAGATTTCCTCAAAACAATAAATACCGACTGCTTTCCCCTCGCATCTGGTTTAGTGGATGCGCGTTCGCTTCACACACACATTATCAACTTCTCACGGAGTTTCTTCTTGGAGTTTTTACCTGAACGTTTTCAGATTTCTTAGTTTTTGGCCTCGAGAATAGCTGGCATAAGTCCTTCTGAGCACAAAGTACAACCAAAACGAAATGTTTTTAAGTTGACACAATATTTCCGTTTTGTCTTCAAGTGAGAGTTCAAATCGTACGTCTTTTAACGGTTTAGCCTCGTTGTTTGGTATTTGTTTACGTGATATATAGAAGCGTCCCGCGTGTCTTGACGATCACGGTGCACACTCGGTCATCTGTGTTGTTTAGAATATTGTAGCTGTAGGCCTTACAGAGGTGGAAAACTGGTTGTTTTCCTAAAGTATTGTGTACCCATGAGGAGAATGTTGGCAGGTATTATTTCAATATGGGAATCCAGAGGACAACATGAGAGCAACTGCAAAGGTTCTGAAAAGGTTGTTTAGGCTTAAAGGAAACAGTCAATACAGCGTCTAACGATGTTTTGCATGGAGCCGCTATATCTTCATCTGCATAATTACATGCGTGAATACATGAACTGAACCGCGGATCAAGAGATGTGATCCTCACGGTAAACTGAACTATTCAAAGAGTAGAGAAGCCTCTTTAGATTTCTTTAGATTTTAGTTTCATTCTGTTTATAACAGTGACGTCACACGTGCATAAATTACACACATAACCAAACAGGTGCGTCACATATTCAAATATGTAGGTATGTTTGAACATACTGATGTCATCGTTTGAATATTCAGTACGGAGAGACAGACGGACAGATTTGCATCTTCTTATGCTCAAAGTGCGTCACCCTGGTTTTGTATGATAACGGAAATATGTTGACCCAAACGTACTTACTGCAATATCATCCCTGAAACAGGCAGACAGTAGATATTCGTTGGATTTCAACAATGTGTGATACGTGTATTACAGAGTCAAACAGCTGTTTCGTAAGGAACACTGTGCAGCGTGTGATTTTCAGCGTAACGTGCAGCTTTGTTTTAGCACTTAAAATCACTGTTCTCTCAATTCGTATGCCTATTACTGAAATGCAGTTACGCTTGAGCGCATGTGCAAAATTAATTGTCCCTGCTTACAAAATAACGCCACTACAAACAGTTGATCAGAATCGATACAGCGGCGATCATAAAATTGAGCAGATAGCTTCGCCCAGCTTGACGGCGGCAGTGAGTGACAGATGGATGACATGAAATGTACATGGTGTCACAGTCGGTTCCCCAGCACTACTCTCAAACAGCCGGCTCATCTACAGCCTACTATATGTTAACCGCTGAGTTCATTTATTTATACGCCGAACTGGCCTTATTCAAACCGAAAACCGAAAACATACCGACAAATTGCTAACATTGTAAATAAAAAAGCAATCTATACGAAATGAGGTTGTTCATTTGTACTAAACTTGACAGAAGTCATATTTGGCAAATATATTTTCAATCAATACATACGAATTAAAATATAAATGTTTCCAGTGACCAACCAATTACTGACCAAAACATAAAGCAATGTAAAGAAAATATTAACATATGTTCACATTACACCAGTGGGTGCAGACAGACAGTGTATTCATGGTTAGAGAGCACAATATATGCATAGCGATGTGTGGTTTACAGTCTGAGACTACAGAATGTAAAATATTATTTTAATATTGAAATGCCTCTAAATGAAAAATGGCTAAGCCTAGTTCTTGTTGACATAACACATACACGTGTCTGTCTTGATGGACATCGATGATAGCATATACGTATATACAATGTACTTAACATCTCTCTAACTGACATAGTAAGGGCACACTAATACAAAATAATGTTCCTCTTCGAGCTCCATCAAGTTACATTTATGGCATATTAGGTATTCTGTATCACACGTTTTACTCACGCGTGTCACCTGTAGTTTAAACAATGACATAAATATCGGAATTTGGCGAAATTTTACATGGGATTTTACTCAAAATGTGATTTATATGATCCATGCTGTCTACGAAACACGGAAGTATTTAATTTTATGCGCAAAGTTTGGATTTGGATGTCAATGCATCTGCTACGAAAACTGTTTATGAAAGTAACTCATTAACACATTTTGTGAATGTATATATTATAATATGGAAATTCAGTTTCAAGTAATAGCTTTTTAACTACAATGAGACGACATTTTTCAACGCAAATTTAGTTCAACTGTTACAGAATAACAAATATAATTTACCTTCCCGGTTTGATATTTATGGGGTGCGACATTTTGGACGATGCATGTAAACAGTTGAAAGACATTTTGAACATTTTTTTACTATGTTACAGTATTTGTGATAAATTGCTAGATAGGAAAGAAATTAAAAGTATCTTCTGTAGAAAAGTAAATCCCAAACTTCATATTAGCCGTTATTTTATATTGCCCGCCATGTTATAGATTCAGCTTATAGTTAACTGCGTAAACCGTTATACTGTTAACTATAGGATTTAAAATTGCATGTGTTCTTTCATAAAACAATTATGCCAATGTACATAATGTCTAATTCTGGTGTAGGCTGATGAGAATATAATGTATACGAAGTTTCTTTTGTCCTTAACTGACAAGTTAACTCAACGTAAATTGAGCTACTTTTCACACATGGCTCTCAAACAGAATCATATATGTTAACTCTAAAGGACTGTTCATAACAAAATAATATGAATATGTTACAAACTGTAAATATTATGTTGAATTAAATATACATTCTGAAGTGTATGCACCTTTTTTCAGAGAAACTGAAAGTGCACAGCCATTAGTTAATATTGATTCGTCATAAAAGGTTAAATTTGGATCCAGTCACTTGAAGTGAAATAAATACACATATGATACTTGTTATAGATACAGCAGAGAACGGTTACTTGCAGGATGAAACGCTTAACAATTTTATCTGGATCAATTTATACGATAAAAACAAATATATAATCTTACAGTATGTGTGATGAGGAATGAAACCTACAACGAACTAAATAATCTTCTTTTGGTGTCTCCCTTCATGATGACTAACGAAGTAAGCTGTTCTACACATTGAGGAGTACCAGAAAAGCAAGACGATGTGTGAGAAACAATACCATATAGCTTATTATTAGTATTTCTATAATTCATATCGACATTCTTGGCACTATAATTAAGTTATGACGACTCAGTCATTCAACAACGATAACTACAAAATGGGCGGGTTGAATTTTGTCACTGGAAAATGAGAAAAGCTTATTCTGTTTTCAAGGTAGAACTTCTAGAATTAATCATGTTTTTAAGAGTGTTTGAACGGCATTTACAGATTTAAGCGAGAAATTATGGATGTCAACTTCGTTATTTCATGTGACACGACGTTTCAGAGTATATTCTTACTCCTTCATCACCTGATGAAGGACGTTCCAAGTGATGAAGGACGTTTCAAGTGATGAAGGACGTTCCAAGTGATGAAGGAGTACGAATATGAAAATCATGAAGTTAACATCCATAAATTATCGCTTTTTTCGTGTGTGTTTTCAGTTTTCAAATGTAAACTTTGGCGCAGTTAGTAAAATATAAATTTATTCTGAGAAATGCTGGAAATACCAACGGTTTTCACCAACACATTGTCATTCAATTTCATGTTTCAATTCTCGCAATAAATTTGGAATGCATTGCCTTCTGAGAATAGAGTCATGAATCCTTCGTAATGTTTGTGGCTAGTCTCCCTATAACAAACCCTGCATCCCGCCTCAATATTTACAAGGAATTAGTATAATAATATAGTACTCGATTGTTGAATTCCACGTACATATTAAATAACGATCTGTTCTGTGTCGATGCTTGTCACTAATGTCCCTGTTGTATAAACGCTCAGGAAATTCATTTCTTTTTTATATTCACTAGTTTGTATGCAAAGAACGCTTCGTCTCTGGGTACATTACCTGTACTGTACAAAATTTGACACCAGTGCTCTCAGTGATACAAACTTCATGTGACAAAGCTCATCTCACCAGCAATGTAGCTACTGTCACAACGGTGCAATCGTACATACACAAGTGGCTTTGTATACATTTTCCTTTTCATTTCTAACCCGCTTTTTCCCCTGTCTGTTGATATTTTGTTTTGAAAACATATTTGTAGTAAATACATTCGGGCTATTAAGTCGTGAAAACGTTTGCCATACACATGCACTTCGTTGTTGAGTTAATCATGTTACACCAAGCAGTGGGACCAATAGGCCACACACTCAGCCTTGTGTCACACTGTGACCAACAGATCCATAGTTCACACTGGCCCTACAATAGCATGAGCAGCCTAGTTTCAGTTTGCCGTTGTATCTCCCGGAGATCTGTCTGATTCAAGCGTTCCACACTCAGTTCCACTTCCATAAGCATGTGTTTATTTGGATGACAAAATAGCACTACTGGTACTCATGTTGATACTCCAGCATTATCATGTTTAGGTTATAACTATATCCGTTTAGGTTTGTACTTGTGTGTATTAATCATATTAGTAATATAGATGTGATCACAATAGCTGTTGTAATTGTTGCCTCATCCATAAGCATTTCTCAATGTAGGGCCGCCCTACAAGGGCCCGGGGTACTCCTGTCCTCTTATACACAAACAAATAACATATTAGTCACACCCGGTTATACTTGGTGAATTGTTAAGAACATTCTGGAAATAGATATTGATAAATTAAATGAGCTCACACGTAATTGTTGTTACTCGTCTCTCAGAAAGCTACTTCATCATTCCGTTCAACAAACATTGGGCGTAAAACAATGTACAGCTGTAAAATATGTTCTCCTGTTTGTCGTTTCAAAAATATTATTCAAGCATCGGCGAATGCTTCGAGAGTTTGAGACTAACATGTTTAGAGACCAACTGTTTTGCCTCCTCCAGTAGGCCTATAGTATACTGTCATAAGTACAAAGAGCGTGGCTGTGTGGGTGCGGCCTGTTTGTGGATTATCCTGCAATTACAAATAGTCCGAGGTGAAAGCCTAGTGTACCTCGCCACATCTGTGCTGTTCAATTTCCTATCTGACATAGATCACATGGCGAAAAACACGGTGTTAGTTGCAAGTACGACAGATGTCACACCTTCAAGTTCATCTCCACAGTTATCAGGTTTAATTTATCAACATTTGTATTATCTGACTAAGTCTCTTTGTTTTGTGTGGGATTGTATACACTCTATACACGTGCATTGGCTGTAGCATGACTACATACAACAGAGGCCGGAGCTGTTCCAACATTGTCACTGTTGTGAAATTCAGATTTTATTACAATTACTTAGTTGTGATTGCTGCTTAGTAATCGGATTCAGAAGTAAACTTTTGGAGGTTTAAATATTTTGAATTTAAATTTATGCGAGAACTGTAGTCGGAGCACACATTTGTATTTTCTTCAATAAAAAGATCAGGTTTATTGTTGGGTATTCACATCGACTTGACGCACGACTGCGGGTTGCTTACAACCAAGTTGATTACAACATCGAGCAAGTCTGAAATATGGTGATTTATTGTGCGATTGCATCAATAGTTGTGACTAAACACGCGTATTATCGCAACAACAATGTAGTAATCACGCATCTCCGCTTATGTGTCTGTAATAATACAGGCTTTACATTCGATTACGTGGATTGGAAGAATGAGAGGGACAGGTTTAAAGCAAGCACTCATTTAAGTAAACCTGTGCACGTCTTTACAATGTTTTTGCCTGTAAATCGTTTCGTGTATATTGTTGTTTGGAGCATTCAGAAAAACTAATGTATAATTTCTTACAAGTTGATAATCCTTATTGTCTTTCACTCGAAAAAATGAAAACATACCATTACTCGGACAACCCCACCATAAGATCTCCACGATAGTTCGTGTAAACTATATGCACATGTACAGACATGTGAACGAAATTAACCAGATATTATTTGAAAGAGTTTTTATTGTTACGTACATTTTGATTAATTCCTTCATTAATAGTCTGTAAATATCTCTTCTCACCGCTGGAGCCCATTTGGACTTAGTAATTTTTCAATCTGGATTGATAAAACTGACGTGTTTGCGTTTCACTTTGATATAACAATGTCTATTATCGCAATGATCGCTTGAAGTGGTTTTCTGAAGCACTTATAACGTTAGATAGTAGCTGTCACTTCTCAAGTGTCACCCACTTACTGTGTTTAGCGACTTTCAGCTTGATCTCGCATGATCTCACGTGAGTTCGCGCTGTCAACGTGATAACTATCCGTCAGTCAAAACCGACATTTTCTGCTTTGGTGCGGTCGTTAAAAAAGTTGGAATTCGGGCGCCTTGATGTAAAACGTGCACTCATTTACAGATTCAAAACATGTAGCGTCAGTTTAGATATAGCTGCCTGGAACAGATATACCTAGAAGAAGTTAAAATTAAGACAACCCTTTACGGGCCCAGGGATATGTTTTTTGCATAATTTAAATCAATGAATTGTAACAAGCGTTCAAGAAATGAATCAGAGTACAAGGGCTATCCAGAAACTGCTAGTCGAAGCGACAGATGAATATCGCAGTCAAGAGACTCTAATCTTCAGAACAAAACAGAGCATAACAGATGTTTATTACGCTCAAGCCGAAACCTCGTACAAGAGAGATATATATATATATATATATATATATATATATATATATACATACATACATGTAGATTGAGTTTTGGCGGATATACATGTATAGGTCAAGAATATTGAAAAGCGGCATTGTTTCTAAGAATGTAATCGTGATATAATACATTTGTATCATACTTTATTTTGATTGTAGATAAAGGACTGGGTGACGGGAAGGAAAAGTCAGATCACAATAAGCCGAGAAAGAAAAGGTCACGGGCCTCGTTTTCACATGGACAAGTTTACGAACTCGAAAGACGGTTCCGTCACCAGAGATACCTGTCCGGCCCGGAAAGAGCTGATCTTGCACAGGCACTGAAACTGACTGAGACTCAAGTGAAAATATGGTTCCAAAATAGGAGATACAAAACAAAGAGGCGACAACTTCAGCAGGAACAAGCATTTGCTGCCAATGCTAAAAAGGCAGCAGTGACTCTATTAGTTAAAGATGGGAAACGGTTATATAACCCGGAAGACTTTGTGAGACCAATTCTTTTTCCTTCCATACCGATTCCAGGTTTGAACTGTTACTACTGTATTCACTGACAAAGTTAGGTGTACGTTACACTTGCATTTCAAGATGACACAACAGCCGAACACCTCACACTCCATCACCTCGATTTGGATCAGTCACGTGCTGATACATCACTTCCGGTTTTACGGGACATAAAACTGTGCTGAAACATACCTTGAACTTGATACAGCATCTGTCACAGCACAGACTGTTGAGGTTGGAGGAGTTCATTGATGTATCATGTATCTACTTGTAACATGTTCGTAGTCTATGAATGTTGAGTTTGCCGGTACTTATTGTTCAGATTTCTATAGTGAAAGACTACAAAGCCGGCTTCACACTTTTGATAATTTATGAATGTCTTACTAAAGCTCATCCTTATTTCATGCGTGATTAGCCAGTACATACAGAACCCAATAAAACACACCAAACCATGAAGTATTACATACATTATATTTAATAAAATCCTTACATGTGTATTACATGAAAATATACTCAGATGATATTTATCAACTTGAAGGTATGATGCCTAATAAAAAGTATTGTCCTTTTGAACAAAATGATGACTTACTTTGGTGGGTTATTGTATTTTAGGCATATAGTTTCTGATCTACTCTTAGTGTTGCAAATGGATTTGTAGATAGTTATTTTTGTACATAATATGTTCATTTCCGGAGATATATATATATATGTTTTGCCCCGATTCGTCACTCTAGTCATCGTAATCCTCTATACGTGGGTTAGCAATTTGTATATGTATTACAGCATTTGTTACAAGTGTCCATTGTTTATCACGCAGTAAGATATCATAAGTGCTACAGTAACTGAATTTGTCAGGGGTATAGAAAATGACATTAAACAGGATTGAAATGCCAGTGACAAAACAATTTTTTTATTAACTCATCTTCAGTCAAAGCGTTGTCATATATTTCATGAAGCAGTCAGACAGGAAATCACCTCTTCTGAGGCATGTGCGCCTAACCTTATTCACCATATTGTGTTTACACAGAATTTTGAGTATAGAATATTCTTCAATTTCGAAACTCATAATGATTTATTTCACAAAAAAAGAGAGAAAATGTTAACTGTTTCCATGCAGAAAATTAATCTTTTATCAGCGCTTGTCGTTTTTGTGCAGTCATTTCAACATACATGTGAGATCTGATCACGTCATAATGTCATAACCATGTCTCTTCAGTGTTGTGTTTGTCACATCCCAGATAAACACTGTTGGCGTCATTTGTTATTGTGCCTTATCCTCTTGTTTCTGTATATGAAGAGAAATTATCAGAAATAAATGGACTGGGAACTTCATCGTTTTCAATGCAAATTGTTAATTGCGCGATAGAAATTGTCCACCGAGGTGATTCAACACCGGAAATACAGTCTGTCGATTACCTCTGATTCTCATATTGGATTGTTCACTGTTAAAATAAATCTCATGACTAAGGAAATAAATTAGCTTTGATAACTGGTCCAGTGGATCCTTTTTAGTTATATAATGTAAATTTTTAGTGCCAACATAACAAGAACGGCATCATCAATCGTGAACCCTTCATGAAATTACCATTATTCTCACGAGTGTAACATAAAGACGCGACCTACCTTGTATCAGATGTTTCCCATCTCTCAAACAACACGGGCTGTAGCAGCATGCTGGGGTATTGATGTCTAAAGTAGCTTCTAATTGCTCAGTGCAAAGATTTTGAGAATACCCCTCCAGGCGAGGGTAAATAATACAGAATAAATCTCGGTGCCTCGCCAGCCTAACATAAACAGTTGGGTACTGCAGGGGGAGACACTCACTCCGCTTTCTTTTCATCATTATGTCGCCCTGGGCTGAGAAAACTGCAGATCGAGGAAATCAAATTTCGGCAGCGTCATAGACCACCGGCTAAAATGTTTCCGTTTGCGGAGAGATGTTGGTATCATTACATGTTGCAGGTGTACGGACTGTGTATATTTGAATGTATACTGACAGTTTAGGAGCTCCGTACTTACTTAATGTCATAGGTACGCCGTCATGTTTTATCTCACATTGTGAATCTTATCAATTCCACATCAACCATTTTACAGTTATAAGGCTTGTAACAGACATTTAAGTTCGTTATATTTAAACACCAGTGGTTGCTGGAAACTGAAACTGAAAAAAAAGTGTTGATGTAATGACAAGAACATGAAAATATTAGGAAACACTAGTTAGGCACTGCGGAACTCCTGCAGCACGATTCACTCTCTCTATTTGATATTATTATTGGCTTCTTCTAAACACGGTCAATTCAAAATATATAGGCTTTGTTTTTGATTAAAATGGTTTATCTTCAGTGGCACGAATGCATTCTGAAGTATTCGACCTATTTCGACTTGAACATAAGCTTTGAATCAACTTGACCTGGCCAAATATGTCTGATAATTTGAATAAATAAATTCAACTTCTTGAATCATGTTCGTGAACGAAAGCGAAGACGTTTAATACGTGTCAGTAATATTAGCATTCGGTTTGAGTTTCATCGATTCAAAACCAAATATTGATGTGACAGCTAGGATTACAATCTCTTATCTTGCACTTGACAACACAAGTGAATGTTGGCAAATGTGAGTGGAATGTGGACAAGTCGATGACAAGTTCCCTGCATTGTCCGAGATTGTCCCCACATCCTGCACAATAAACTCTCAGTTTGCCCATAAACTTCCACTTTACCATGTTTACATACAATACACACTATACACGCTCACTGGGGGTCTACAGGGGCACTTCGTACCCCCTGTCTTTTCAAAACCGTCAGAACCGGCTGTTGGAACAAGATGTTCATTATCTACCTATATTAAATTAACGTTGCTTCACATTATCAATATGTGTCTCATGTCTGTCTGTCCACAGAAACAAAAAAAATAATATTTAATAAATTCTGATAGCAAAATGATTGTTCTTGACACAGGCGAAACAACACAAAATGGTTTCAAGTAAGTATGTCGGTAGTTCTAAATATGTTGTTTCCTCTACGAAAATAATGACACAAATGTACATGTGTGAGAATTACTGCTGCATTCAGCATTATATTCATACTGACAACCGAAATCGGACCTGTGGCTGACGAGCGAATGCTTTTACCACTAGCTAGGTAACCACACTGCACGTACTCTTAGTGAAACGCAGGAAATCAGAGTTAGGTAAATATAACAATCCGGCAAAGTATATAATATCGATGGGATTACACCACCCGCAGTGACAAGGGATGTTATCAAACTGCTTGTGGTGTTCGAAAAACAGATATCGTTCACTTCACTATAGTAGGTCGTAGGAAAAAATTGAAATATTTGGTTCATGTCAAATTCCTCAGCAAGTACAACTCAAATATTAACATTCCGTCATGGAACACATATGTTAAGGTACATTGGAGCTAAAAGATCCATGAAATACTATTGCACATCACTTTTCTTTCCACCCTCGCCTGTGGGGCCTCAAACATGGTCTCGGATTGGGATTTGACAGCTGACGCGTTCTGATCATTGTTCGGTAATTCTGAAAGTCTGGTGCTGGTTTCAGCTACTTGTTGGCATTCCCATGTCAAAACGGGATCCTAATTCAATACCGAGACACTCTCTTAGCAGGAGAACTGGAGTGCGATAAGGAGGGGTTGAGGGCCGCGGAGAGGCGCATGTGGCCACCGCCAGGGAGTATACCTGGGAACGTCCGACAGGAGAGTCCGGGCCCCTTGGTCGGGAAACAGAGGGAGATGGTGGTGAGGACAGAACACCTCTACAGGAACTGTTGGTTTCTGTTAGTGTGGATATATAGAAGCTTAACAAGCAAGCGTAAGCCGGCTATGCCAGCGCCTCCAGATACAGTGAGGGATGGGAGATGTTCTTCCGCCTTTGCCAGGTATTGACTTCTCAGCACCATCAGCCAAAACCTCGATGACAAGCATAACTTCATCCTGTTGGCCTCGGGGATGAGAAATACCGGCCGAAAGATTCTGAGTATCTGTTCGGGTAGCCGAATTCTATGTAGAACACTGGTATCAGGCTATATTCCACGCAATATCTGTACCACTTCTATCTTTACAGCTTTTGGGGTACATCTGTGATGTCATCTTTTTATGTAGCATTTATTCAGAGTATTTTAACATTTTCCTTCCATTGTTGGTACGGGTCTCTCTCACTTCATCTCAACTCTAAAATAGACAAAATTGTTAAAACTGCAAGTAAAATAGCTGGAGTCAGATTTGAATGTTTATCATCAGTATATGAGCGGCAAATCGTGAATCAAGCTGTCAAAATCATATCTGACCGTACTCACTACTTAAATTCGGAATACAATCTCCTCCCTTCAGGCCGCCGCTACAAAGTTCCAATTGTGAAAACTAAGAGAGCCCGTACATCCTTTATTCCAAGTACCATATCTCTCTTAAACAAATGTGAAGATACCTAAATCAAAGAATTTATGTAAATATGTTTGGTATCTCTCTAATGTGTCAGTAGCTCTGCTGATGTAACACAAATTCCTGAAAAGGCATTAAAGTATTATTCTATTCTATTCTATTCTATATCCTCCATACCAGGGCTGATATATACATCACGCTACATATATACCCCTCATACCAGGATGATATATACATCACGATACATGTATATCCTCTATAACAGGGATGATATATACATCACGCTACATGTATATCTTCCATACCAGGATGATATAGACATCACGATACATGTATATCGTCCATACCAGGGCTGATATAAACATCATGCTACACGTATATCCTCCATACCAGGGCTGATATATACATCATCCTACACGAATATCCTCCATACCAGGACTGATATATACATCACTCTACACGTATATCCTCCATACCAGGACTGATATATATATATCATGCTACACGTATATCCTCCATACCAGGGCTGATATATACATCACTCTACACGTATATCCTCCATGCCAGGACTGATATATACATCACGGTACACGAATATCCTCCATACCAGGACTGATATATACATCACTCTACACGTATATCCTCCATACCAGGACTGATATATACATCACTCTACACGTATATCCTCCATACCAGGACTGATATATACATAACTCTACTCGAATATACTCCATACCAGGACTGATATATACATCACTCTACACGTATATCCTCCATACCAGGACTGATATATACATCATGCTACATGTATATCCTCCATACCAGGGCTGATATATACATCATGCTACACGTATATCCTTCATACCAGGGCTGATGTATACATCACTCTACACGAATATCCTCCATACCAGGGCTGATATATACATCACTCTACACGTATATCCTCCATGCCAGGACTGATATATACATCACGGTACACGAATATCCTCCATACCAGGGCTGATATATACATCATGCTACACGTATATCCTCCATACCAGGATGATATAGACATCACGATACATGTATATCCTCCATACGAGGGCTGATATATACATCACGCTACACGTATATCCTCCAAACGAGGGCTGATATATACATCATGCTACATGTATATCTTCCATACCAGGATGATATAGACATCACGATACATGTATATCCTCCATACCAGGGCTGATACATACATCACGGTACACGAATATCCTCCATACCAGGACTGACATATACATAATGCTACATGCATATCATTCATACAAGGGCTGATACATACATCACGGTACACGAATATCCTCCATACCAGGACTGATACATACATCAAGGTACACAAATATCCTCCATACCAGGGCTGATATATACATCACGCTACATGTTTATCCTCCATACCAGGGCTGATATAAACATCATGCTACACGTATATCCTCCATACCAGGGCTGATATATACATCACGCTACATGCATATCCTCCATACCAGGACTGATATATACATCACGTTACATGTATATCCTCCATACCAGGGCTGATATATACATCACACTACATGTATATCCTCCATACCAGGACTGATATATACATCATGCTACACGTATATCCTCCATACCAGGACTGATATATACATCACGCTACACGTATATCCTCCATACCAGGACTGATATATACATCATGCTACACATATATCCTCCATACCATGGCTGATGTTCATGCTACATGCATATCCTTCATACCAGGGCTGATAAATA
The DNA here is from genome assembly GCF_003918875.1 of Haliotis rubra. Taxonomy (NCBI): domain Eukaryota; kingdom Metazoa; phylum Mollusca; class Gastropoda; order Lepetellida; family Haliotidae; genus Haliotis; species Haliotis rubra. The sequence continues at coordinate 863,534 of NW_025767012.1, forward strand.
CATCACGCTACATGTATATCCTCCATACCAAGGCTGATATATACATCACGCTACACGAATATCCTCCATACCAGGACTGATATATAGATCATACTTTACGTCATCGTCCATACCAGGACTGATATATATCCATACTACCAGGACTCCATATATATATAGATCACACTACATGTAAATCCTCCATACCAGGACTGATATATAGATCACACTACATGTAAATCCTCCATACCAGGGCTGATATATAGATCACACTACATGTATACATCCTCCATACTAGGGCTGATATATACATCACTTTACGTACTCCATACCAGGACTATATATAGTGCTCCATACCAGGGCTGATATATACATCACTCCTTACACGTATATAGATCACACTGCTCCATACCAGGGCTGATATATATACTCATGCTCCACGTATATCCTCCATACCAGGGCTGATGTTCATGCTACATGCATATCCTTTATGCCAGGACTGATATATAGATCACACTACATGTAAATCCTCCATACCAGGACTGATATATAGATCACACTACATGTAAATCCTCCATACCAGGGCTGATATATACATCACTTTACACGTATGTGCTCCATACCAGGACTGATATATAGATCACACTACATGTAAATCCTCCATACCAAGGCTGATATATACATCACTTTACACGTATGTGCTCCATACCAGGACTGATATATAGATCACACTACATGTAAATCCTCCATACCAGGACTGATATATAGATCACACTACATGTAAATCCTCCATACCAGGGCTGATATATACATCACTTTACACGTATGTGCTCCATACCAGGACTGATATATAGATCACACTACATGTAAATCCTCCATACCAGGACTGATATATAGATCACACTACATGTAAATCCTCCATACCAGGACTGATATATAGATCACATACCAGGACTCCATACCAGGACTGATATATAGATCACACTACATGTAAATCCTCCATACCAGGACTGATATATAGATCACACTACATGTGAATATCCTCCATACCAGGACTGATATATAGATCACACTACATGTAAATCCTCCATACCAGGACTGATATATAGATCACACTACATGTAAATCCTCCATACCAGGGCTGATATATAGATCACACTACATGTAAATCCTCCATACTAGGGCTGATATATACATCACTTTACACGTATGTGCTCCATACCAGGACTGATATATACATCACTTTACACGTATGTGCTCCATACCAGGGCTGATATATACATCACTTTACATGTATGTGCTCCATACCAGGGCTGATAAATACATCATGCTCCACGTATATCCTCCATACCAGGGCTGATGTTCATGCTACATGCATATCCTTTATGCCAGGACTGATATATAGATCACACTACATGTAAATCCTCCATACCAGGACTGATATATAGATCACACTACATGTAAATCCTCCATACCAGGGCTGATATATACATCACTTTACACGTATGTGCTCCATACCAGGACTGATATATAGATCACACTACATGTAAATCCTCCATACCAAGGCTGATATATACATCACTTTACACGTATGTGCTCCATACCAGGACTGATATATAGATCACACTACATGTAAATCCTTCATACCAGGACTGATATATAGATCACACTACATGTAAATCCTCCATACCAGGACTGATATATAGATCACACTACATGTAAATCCTCCATACCAGGGCTGATATATACATCACTTTACACGTATGTGCTCCATACCAGGACTGATATATACATCACTTTACACGTATGTGCTCCATACCAGGGCTGATATATACATCACTCTACACGTATATCCTCCATACCAGGGCTGATAAATACATCATGCTACACGTATATCCTCCATACCAGGGCTGATGCTCATGCTATATGCATATCCTTCATGCCAGGGCTGATAAATACATCACGCTACATGTATATCCTCCATACCAAGGCTGATATATACAACACGCTACACGAATATCCTCCATACCAGGACTGATATATAGATCATGCTACACGTATATCGTCCATACCAGGACTGATATATAGATCACACTACATGTAAATCCTCCATACCAGGACTGATATATAGATCACACTACATGTAAATCCTCAATAACCAGGACTGATATATAGATCACACTACATGTAAATCCTCCATACCAGGACTGATATATAGATATCACTACATGTAGATCCTCCATACCAAGGCTGATATATACATCACTTTACACGTATGTGCTCCATACCAGGACTGATATATAGATCACACTACATGTAAATCCTCCATACCAGGGCTGATATATAGATCACACTACATGTAAATCCTCCATACCAGGACTGATATATAGATCACACTACATGTAAATCCTCCATACCAGGACTGATATATAGATCACACTACATGTAAATCCTCCATACCAGGACTGATATATACATCACTTTACACGTATGTGCTCCATACCAGGACTGATACATAGATCACACTACATGTAAATCCTCCATACCAGGGCTGATATATACATCACTTTACACGTATGTGCTCCATACCAGGACTGATATATACATCACACTACATGTAAATCCTCCATACCAGGACTGATATATACATCACTTTACACGTATGTGCTCCATACCAGGACTGATATATAGATCACACTACATGTAAATCCTCCATACCAGGACTGATATATACATCACTTTACACGTATGTGTTCCATACCAGGACTGATATATACATCACTTTACACGTGTGTGCTCCATACCAGGGCTGATATATACATCACTTTACACGTATATCCTCCATACCAGGACTGATATATAGATCACACTACACGTATATCCTCCATACCAGGGCTGATATATAGATCACATTACATGTAAATCCTCCATACCAGGACTGATATATACATCACTTTACACGTATGTGCTCCATACCAGGACTGATATATAGATCATACTACATGTAAATCCTCCATACCAGGACTGATATATACATCACTTTACACGTATGTGCTCCATACCAGGGCTGATATATACATCACTTTACACGTGTGTGCTCCATACCAGGGCTGATATATACATCATGCTACACGTATATCCTCCATACCAGGACTGATATATAGATCACACTACACGTATATCCTCCATACCAGGGCTGATATATAGATCACACTACACGTATATCCTCCATACCAGGACTGATATATAGATCACACTACACGTATATCCTCCATACCAGGACTGATATATAGATCACACTACACGTATATCCTCCATACCAGGGCTGATATATAGATCACACTACATGTAAATCCTCCATACCAGGGCTGATATATAGATCACACTACATGTAAATCCTCCATACCAGGGCTGATATATAGATCACACTACATGTAAATCCTCCATACCAGGGCTGATATATACATCACTTTACACGTAATTGCTCCATACCAGGACTGATATATACATCACTTTACACGTATGTGCTCCATACCAGGGCTGATATATAGATCACACTACATGTAAATCCTCCATACCAGGGCTGATATATACATCACTTTACACGTATGTGCTCCATACCAGGACTGATATATAGATCACACTACATGTAAATCCTCCATACCAGGGCTGATATATACATCACTTTACACGTATGTGCTCCATACCAGGACTGATATATAGATCACACTATATGTAAATCCTCCATACCAGGACTGATATATAGATCACACTACACGTATATCCTCCATACCAGGGCTGATATATAGATCACACTACATGTAAATCCTCCATACCAGGGCTGATATATACATCACTTTACACGTATGTGCTCCATACCAGGACTGATATATAGATCACACTACATGTAAATCCTCCATACCAGGGCTGATATATACATCACTTTACACGTATGTGCTCCATACCAGGACTGATATATAGATCACACTACATGTAAATCCTCCATACCAGGGCTGATATATACATCACTTTACACGTATGTGCTCCATACCAGGACTGATATATAGATCACACTACACGTATAAATCCTCCATACCAGGGCTGATATATACATCACTTTACACACATGTGCCCAATGTGATCACACTGCTCTCCATACCAGGGCTGATATATACATCACGTATGTGCTCCATACCAGGACTGATATATACATCACACTACATGTAAATCCTCCATACCAGGACTGATATATACATCACTTTACACGTATGTGCTCCATACCAGGACTGATATATAGATCACACTACATGTAAATCCTCCATACCAGGACTGATATATACATCACTTTACACGTATGTGTTCCATACCAGGACTGATATATACATCACTTTACACGTGTGTGCTCCATACCAGGGCTGATATATACATCACTTTACACGTATATCCTCCATACCAGGACTGATATATAGATCACACTACACGTATATCCTCCATACCAGGGCTGATATATAGATCACACTGTTACATGTAAATCCTCCATACCAGGACTGATATATACATCACTTTACACGTATGTGCTCCATACCAGGACTGATATATAGATCATACTACATGTAAATCCTCCATACCAGGACTGATATATACATCACTTTACACGTATGTGCTCCATACCAGGGCTGATATATACATCACTTTACACGTATGTGCTCCATACCAGGGCTGATATATACATCATGCTGACGTATATCCTCCATACCAGGACTGATATATAGATCACACTACACGTATATCCTCCATACCAGGGCTGATATATAGATCACACTACACGTATATCCTCCATACCAGGACTGATATATAGATCACACTACACGTATATCCTCCATACCAGGACTGATATATACATCACACTACACGTATATCCTCCATACCAGGACTGATATATAGATCACACTACACGTAAATCCTCCATACCAGGGCTGATATATAGATCACACTACATGTAAATCCTCCATACCAGGGCTGATATATAGATCACACTACATGTAAATCCTCCATACCAGGGCTGATATATACATCACTTTACACGTAATTGCTCCATACCAGGACTGATATATACATCACTTTACACGTATGTGCTCCATACCAGGGCTGATATATAGATCACACTACATGTAAATCCTCCATACCAGGGCTGATATATACATCACTTTACACGTATGTGCTCCATACCAGGACTGATATATAGATCACACTACATGTAAATCCTCCATACCAGGGCTGATATATACATCACTTTACACGTATGTGCTCCATACCAGGACTGATATATAGATCACACTACATGTAAATCCTCCATACCAGGACTGATATATAGATCACACTACACGTATATCCTCCATACCAGGGCTGATATATAGATCACACTACATGTAAATCCTCCATACCAGGGCTGATATATACATCACTTTACGTATGTGCTCCATACCAGGACTGATATATAGATCACACTACATGTAAATCCTCCATACCAGGGCTGATATATACATCACTTTACACGTATGTGCTCCATACCAGGACTGATATATAGATCACACTACATGTAAATCCTCCATACCAGGGCTGATATATACATCACTTTACACGTATGTGCTCCATACCAGGACTGATATATAGATCACACTACATGTAAATCCTCCATACCAGGACTGATATATAGATCACACTACACGTATATCCTCCATACCAGGGCTGATATATAGATCACACTACATGTAAATCCTCCATACCAGGGCTGATATATACATCACTTTACACGTATGTGCTCCATACCAGGGCTGATATATAGATCACACTACATGTAAATCCTCCATACCAGGGCTGATATATACATCACTTTACACGTATGTGCTCCATACCAGGACTGATATATAGATCACACTACATGTAAATCCTCCATACCAGGGCTGATATATACATCACTTTACACGTATGTGCTCCATACCAGGACTGATATATAGATCACACTACATGTAAATCCTCCATACCAGGACTGATATATAGATCACACTACACGTATATCCTCCATACCAGGGCTGATATATAGATCACACTACATGTAAATCCTCCATACCAGGGCTGATATATACATCACTTTACACGTATGTGCTCCATACCAGGACTGATATATAGATCACACTACATGTAAATCCTCCATACCAGGGCTGATATATACATCACTTTACACGTATGTGCTCCATACCAGGACTGATATATAGATCACACTACACGTATATCCTCCATACCAGGACTGATATATAGATCACACTACACGTATATCCTCCATACCAGGGCTGATATATAGATCACACTACATGTAAATCCTCCATACCAGGACTGATATATAGATCACACTACATGTAAATCCTCCATACCAGGGCTGATATATAGATCACACTACATGTAAATCCTCCATACCAGGGCTGATATATACATCACTTTACACGTATGTGCTCCATACCAGGACTGATATATAGATCACACTACATGTAAATCCTCCATACCAGGGCTGATATATAGATCACACTACATGTAAATCCTCCATACCAGGGCTGATATATAGATCACTTTACACGTATGTGCTCCATACCAGGACTGATATATAGATCACACTACATGTAAATCCTCCATACCAGGGCTGATATATACATCACTTTACACGTAATTGCTCCATACCAGGACTGATATATAGATCACTTTACACGTATGTGCTCCATACCAGGGCTGATATATAGATCACACTACATGTAAATCCTCCATACCAGGACTGATATATAGATCACACTACATGTAAATCCTCCATACCAGGGCTGATATATAGATCACACTACATGTAAATCCTCCATACCAGGGCTGATATATAGATCACTTTACACGTATGTGCTCCATACCAGGACTGATATATAGATCACACTACATGTAAATCCTCCATACCAGGGCTGATATATACATCACTTTACACGTATGTGCTCCATACCAGGACTGATATATACATCACTTTACACGTATGTGCTCCATACCAGGGCTGATATATAGATCACTTTACACGTATGTGCTCCATACCAGGGCACATATGTACCTGGAGCTACATTTCCTATAATGCCTGTGCGCATAGCAATCGACAGTTGGGCAGTTTGTTGATGTACACATGTTGCTGTATCCCCCGATCCAGCTTCTAATCTGTAGTGAAACCATGATCAAAGTAAATCACCACATATGACAGAGGTTGTTCTTGGTCCCTCGGATATCATGTAAATAGCGTGTCAATTGAGATTGGACAGACAGGAAATAAACATGCTGTATTTTGAAATTTTCAATATGTAAATACGGGGAATCTAACCATCAGTTGGACTACATCGAATTTCAAAACACGACGACTCATCTCCACTGTACTGTGACCACAGAGGTACTTATAAAACGGTATTCTCTCGGTGCCAACGGAACCAGTCTGGAGCGGGGTCGAATTTAGCATTGTACGACACAACTCACTTTACTAACTGATGATGGTGATGCCCTAACACAGTGGTTAATGTGAGACAGATCATGTTCATAGCCTTCTCATTAGTTGTATGCGTCGATGCACAGTCGTTCGATAGATCGATGGTTACATGCACAAATATTTTGACGGAAAATATATATTAAGTTTTAGGTAATAAATTCAATTAGATAACGGATTTCAATCATATTTTAGTCAATCAGGCGCAAGCATTTTCATAGTCATTGTGAATATCTAGTCATAACTCCGATTAAACACTGACAATCAAACACCCTGTGTTAGTTAACATAGATCTATATTCACAGTAAATCCGAAATACTTGTTAATTTTACCTCACTAACACATGTTCCCTTGACACAAGTTGACATCAGCTGGTAAGAAAGGGTTCAAGTTCAAGGAAGTTATATTAGAAAGCTTAGCAACAATCAATTACAGTAACATAAATCACACAATAGGATGGAGCTTTGGACAGAAAGAAACGGTCCTTTCATGATGAACGAATCGTTAACTTCAAGAGTTGTAGCTTTGAGCAGAAAGGTAGGCGCTGATTTCAGTGTGAGAATTACAGATTTCTGAATGAGAATTACAGTTTCAGTGTGAGAATTACAGATTTCTGAATGAGAATTACAGTTTCAGTGTGAGAATTACAGATTTTAGTGTATAAATTGCAGATTTCAGTGTGAGAATTACAGATTTTAGTGTGAGAATTACATATTTTAATGTGAGAATTACTGATTTTAGTGTATAAATTACAGATTTCAGTGTGAGAATTACAGATTTCAGTATGAGAAATAAAGATTCAGTGTGAGAATTACAGAGTTTAGTGACAGAATTACAGATTTCAGTGTGAGAATTACAGGTTTAAGTGTGTAAATTGCAGATTTCAGTGTGAGAATTACTGATTTCAGTGTGAAAAATGCAGATTTCAGTGTGAGAATTACAGATTTTAGTGTGAGAATTACAGATTTCAGTGTGAGAATTACAGATTTCAGTGTGAGAATTGCAGATTTCAGTGTGAAAATTACAAATTTCAGTGAGAAAATTACAGATTTCAGTGTGGGAATTACAGATTTCAATGTGAGAATTACATATTTTAGTGACAGAATTACATATTTTAGTGACAGAATTACAGTATGTGGTAAAACGGCCATGAAGATGTAACGAACAGTAGTTGCATTGTGAAATCACCCGCCGCTGTGGCAGAACACTGACAGAAGATAATCAAGCATGTTCTCACAGTGTGAGCCTTTTGGGAAAGGGACGGTGGGTTAGCCTACTGGTTCGCTCATCACGCCGGAGACCCGGGTTCGATTCCCCACATGAGTACAATGTGTAAAGTCCATTTCTGGTGTCCCCCGCCGTGATATTGCTGGAATATTGCTCAGCGGCGTAAAAATAAACTCACTCACTTTTGTGGATGGAAGTCGGGGGTCTCCTTCATTCCAACCATAAACAAATCGTAATCCATGTAGAAGATTTACATTTTATCTTTCGGTTATTTTTTATCATTTCGTGTTTCTGCTGCCATATGATTTAACGTTAAATTACTGATACCGCGATAGCGAGACGAGTGATGTGAACACTTGGTACAGATTGGTCATAAGAAAATATTACCGGTAGTTGTCTATATTTATGGCACCACGACAGGGAGACAAGACATGCTGAAGCCGGAAGACTGATATACCAGGTAGAAAGAGTAAAATCAATATTGTTGTTTCTGAAGAAAGTTAATCTTTCAAAAGAAGTCTAATATATATTCTAAGTGTTTTGGCTTAAAACTACTGTACAGTGTTATTGGATTATAATCTCAGGGTGTATCTTTGTCTCACAGTCCCTCAACCACATTATTTTCCCTGCAATCCTAAGGCCCTAAATGAAGCAAGTTTAGATTTACTCGGGTTCAGGATTTCCATCACACTGGGGCTCATTTAGACTAACGCTTAGTCTCTGGATATACGTATAATTTTGACTGTAACAAATAACCCTATTTAAATTGAAAAGGCATAAATACTCATAATATACATACTCGGACATCCATCTGATACACTCGGACATCCATCTGATACACTCGGACATCCATCTGATACACTCGGACATCCATCTGACACTCTCGGACATCCATCTGATACACTCGGACATCCATCTGATACACTCGGACATCCATCTGATACACTCGGACATCCATCTGTTACACTCAGACATCCATCTGACACTCTCGGACATCCATCTGACACGCTCGGACATCCATCTGATACACTCGGACATCCATCTGACACTCTCGGACATCCATCTGATACACTCGGACATCCATCTGATACACTCGGACATCCATCTGATACACTCGGACATCCATCTGTTACACTCAGACATCCATCTGACACTCTCGGACATCCATCTGACACGCTCGGACATCCATCTGATACACTCGGACATCCATCTGACACACTCGGACATCCATCTGACACACTCGGACATCCATCTGATACACTAGGACATCCATCTGACACTCTCGGACATCCATCTGACACACTCGGACATCCATCTGTTACACTAGGACATCCATCTGATACACTCGGACAGCCATCTGATGTACATGGACACCCATTCAGCTTTTTGACAAAGGGGTGTATGTGTGCACACACTCGAGAAAGAGGGGTGCACACTTCACTTTCACGAGAGTTTCACTGGTCAGTTAATAAACTTTCAGCACAAAATGGGGAAGGAGTGCGCACCCCTGTGCGTGCGCACACACACACACACACACACACACACACACACAAACACTAAACAAACACACACACAAACACACACGGATCATCCTATGTAACTAAACATTCACCGTGTGCAATTGGAAAAGACCTGGGAGCCGAATGAAAAACGCCTGGTTAAGATCTCTGTTCGACTGACTCTACTGCCATGACATTAGTTAACTTACAAGTCAATTACAGAGTTAACGAGGACATTAAATTTGATCACGAGGGCAGTAGAAGAATTTGGCCTTCGTTCATGAAAGAGAGAGAGTGTGTATGATAGTTGTCGAACTTGACCGAGCAACGATTTACCTCACATGTACACCTGGCCAGTCAAGCATGTAAGGCAAGCGGCCAGGTCTAGTGGGGTAAGGAGACCCCCCTCGAACTGAGCTTGTGGGTCGTGAAGGGTGTCAGGAAGGAATCTGGACTATGACTACCTACATCAGTGATATTTCTGCACGCTCCCTCCCGCTCCCCTTGTGTTGCACAAGCTGCACGTGACAGGGAAGCCTCACCAGCAGGGGGTCGCCTCGTCAATCGACTGGGCTTTCGGTTTTTTAACCCATAAAATTGGAAAATGGATTTCGACTTCTTGGTACGTGTAAACAATACCAGTCGCTCGCCAATAGAACGCACTGGCATATATTCATCTGACGACCACAACACAATAACTTTACAATGAAATGGAGAAGTTAAAATGTCACATCATTTTGGAGCTGTTAAGACTTCCTATTTGTCTTAGAGTTAAACCAGTGTTTCCAACTGGGAGCTACCCGACGTAACTTGGATGACATTTAGTTATTTAATTTAGGCTTTCAATTACAACGCACACACGCACGCACACGCACACGCACACGCACACGCACACGCACACGCACCCCTCCATCTTTCCCAAACATTTATGGTTCGAATACATGCGTTCGGGAACTGAAAAGTAACTAAACCAATTACGGTAACAATGATTTTTTTTTAGTGAGATATAGAAATAAACTTAATCGTACTACTTTGTCCATAAACAATCAATTCATAAGACACACAGACAATTTAACGGACCGCTCTGGAGAACATGAAGCGACAGAGTTTAGTTCCAGCATTCTTCTATTATAGGCATGACATGATGACACTTATACTTTGGAGAATCTGACACTGTCCGCGGGCTCAATAGCAAGTTGCTGTCTCCCCCCGATAAAGTGCGCTCAGGCCGGTATTCTAGGTACCAAATGATTTCAACAGTAAATATGTAAACATAAATAGAACATAAATACAAACTAAAAGTAAATATGAATTTTTTTTTTTTAAATCCCGAGCATCCATGCGTATGTTGATGTAGAAGGTACTGACGGATAAATAAACAAATTACATCATGTTTATACCTACTCCGGGTGCGTTAAGTCGGATGTTGGCGTCAAGGGTAGTTACCTATCATTTGAGTTGGGATATTTTTGTCTGGTGTAATTATTCAATAAATATTCGGGTTATCATTCGACCTTTGATATGAAGAAGAATAATATCATGTGAACGTGGCCCATTTTCACACATACACATAGAAAATAATTATTTATGTTACAAGTCAGTATAAAGAAAACGAAAATCACAGAAAATGTCTTACCTGAACTTCGTCAACATTAACGATCCGATCCCGCAATGATGACAATTGAATACGAGGGGTTTGTTTTCTTTTGTCTTCATGAATGTTCCCAAATTACATATTTAATTTATCTTTTAGTTGCATTCTTGCGTTTTGTTGTAGAATGAACAGTGTATACCCTTTAGCAGACTAAGATCTAGTCCCCGAAACTTACTATATTGTTGAATAAAAATAATTATATATTGGAAAGGAAAGTCTCTTAATTACAGAATGAGCTGGAAATACTAAGTATGAAGATGGAAGGAGGTGATAGTTCATAAATACATGTTGGGGTCTGTCAGTCAGAGTCGTCGTTTGCGTTCGAAAGAGAAGACAACAAAATTTTAATATATTCCTTGGAGGTTCAACTAACGCAAGCAGAATTCTAAACGACTGAACACTCCAATATATATGTCCATATTAATAATGAAAAAGCTTTAACTTATAATAGTAATCAACATGTGTACATGTTCACAGAATTAAAATATGCAATTTATTGTCACCTTTGTTATAATATTTCATGCACATGAAACAACGAAAGAGAATTATTTTGAATTAAAACGCACTATGTAAAAACCATGTGACATGCAACATTGTCAAACCATCGATGGAAGTATTAACACATGTTACATTGCTGCATCCAGCAAAACAGCACGTAACAACGGCACACATAGACCGTCCCACATATCATAGAATAAGTGTATACAACATAATAATATCATCCCAAACCACTGACCAGCCAGCCAAACCACTGCCATTCCAGGCACGTGTTCCTCGTGCAGCACCATATGCTTTCCCTGACACTTGTCACGGTGCTATTGACTCGTGTTCATGCACTTGATGTGCTTGTCAGTTTCACCGCTCTGACAACTGACATACTGCCTGATTTGGAAGCAATTTCGTTGAGGAGCATGGCATGTTTACCCATTGTTTGGAAACTTCCTCCGAACAACAAACAAATTAGCACCGGATCTTATTAAACTGGAATACAGTGTTTACCTTTAAAACACGAATTGTTATTTGAACTGTTTAGATTTACGGACTTAAACCCTTTTCCAGACCGCGGACAACCAGCGAACCAACATGTATATTTCCGTAAGAGAGGAGAGATGTAAATATCAGGACGGCTGATACGCTACAATTGCTACAGCTTTTGTAATTGAATACATTTATATGTTAGACTTGTTTGTTTTACGTTCGGGGTGCTGAAGATGTTTTCTTTTTTAGTTTTACAACACCTTTGTAAGTGATGTTGACGTCGAGATGGGTTTGCCACGTGACATAAGGTTTATTTATGTCCCCGACAAGGAAACAAGAAAAAAACTACCTAAAACAAATAACTGTTTTAAGTGCTTTTGTCTCGCAAGACGAACGACGAACACATGATCTCAGTCCCTAGAACGCATTTCAACATGCGACAAATAGTCTCCAGGTAGCATCTCTCGGGGTGACGACATCAGCGCTTTCTCTTTCCGCCCGTGTTTCTTTTTTTCTCTTTTTTTGTTATCGTTGTTTTGTTTTTTTTGGATCGTTTTTGTTATATCATAAATAGTCTGACCCGTGAAGATCCGGGATGGGATTGGTCTCCCGAAACCCATACATGTCTTAAGAGACGACTAACGGGAATGGGTGATCAGGCTCGCTGACTTTGTTGACACATGTCAACGTATCCCAGTTATGTAAATCGGTGCTCATGATGTCAATCACTGGATGGTCTAGCCACATTATTTAAAGGCCGCCGTCAATTAGCTGGGATATTGCTGAGTAAAATATCTTGGTCCGAATTATCTACACAATATCATGATAACATATGTCCATTCATGTGATTCATGTTGTTAAAACAGTTTTTTTACTTAATTTGTTTTTATTTTACAGTTTACTCGCCTTCAATACCGACCCCTAAAACCCTAGTCCCGGCCCCCTTCAAACCTGCGATTGCTCATGCATGTCGAGGACAGTGTATCCTGAACAGAGAGGAAATATGAATGAAACAAAGTTTGTTATCAATCAGTGTCAATCAAATCTAGTTGTTCTTTTCAGTTTAGCATCTTGAGGATATTTCCGGGGGGTGGTACAGATTACTACTGACAACAGGACGCGAGCGTACTCAGGGTGGGGATTTCATTCACTGGTCACATGACTGCACTGGTGGGAATGTTGACCGCTGGTCACTGCGGACGCTCGTGCGAAGGCTATGAATGAAGTGTACGAGATGATACAGACACGAGTGGCTACACTTGAGCTGGAGTAGACAGGTGGGGTGGGGGGAATGACGGCTATGTGGACTCCACGGACAGAGCGTGCAGCACATGCAAAAAATCGCAGTCATTGAAGCTTCTCCCTGAAATACAATTCAAATGTAACGATCCGTTCGTGTGTGATAAGCTCTCTTTTCAGTTGAAAAACTCATGGATCTTCGTTGTCGGATCAAATTGTTGCTTCACCTTGAGTCAGCTGTTAAGGGAATCTTAATTCAAAGTCTTCAGTCATAAATTCAGAGATTAATTTGCCTCGATATGCCAACATGTTTTACCGACATCATTTACGACCGTTCTGAACCAGCATCGATGGTCAATCTTACTGATAAATCTCAGAATATATATTCGTCATAATCGAAACATGACCCACAACACACGAGTAATGTATAGATCTGATTGTGACTCCAGCCCAGCGTTTGCTTAATTGCACCACTTCGTGTGTGGGTCCCGGGGTAGTGTAGTGGTTAAAGCGTTCGCTCGTCATGCTGAAGACCCGGGTTCGATTCCCCACATGGGTACAATGTGTGAAGCCCATTTCCGGCGTCCCCCGCCGGGATATTTCTGGAATATTGCTAAAAGCGGCGTAAAACAATACTCACTTACTTAAGTGTGTATGACCTCACAGCTTACGACAAATTTGCGTCCATAGACTGACCGCATAAGTCTTCACACTGACCAAAACCGACTAACTAAAACGCCATATATGTCTGAACTTCAACACACGAGTCAACGTGTTCATTTTCAACAGAAGGACGCCAGGAAAATACACCAAGTCTTGTTAATCTGGCAAATTACGCCAGTTCAACTTATCTCCTCTTGAATGTCAACTTTCGTTGATCACTTCTGTAAGCTAAGTACTTGCTGTAGATATTTACTCAACATACCTTCAACCTGAGGGTATACATATTTTTATTCATATTAAACATTTGTCGATAACGCTTACCAGGTGCGCCGTCTGAAATTATGCAGAGCAATCTTGACACGATCCCACCATACTTGTATCGCAGTAATAATTTACCCAAAAGGTCAAAATCATAATGCTTTCAATATTTCCCCTTTCTGCTAACAACAATGGTTTATCTTCAAAGAAGTAGGGACGTGATTAACAAAATAAACTTTAATCAGCTGACGTTTTTACCAAGCACAACCCAAACCCAAGGACCACCGGGAAATGTCATAATAGGCATTTACTGAGAGAAAGAGGGGGCCCACTTTGTCCCAACCGCATGTGTGGTAAGCGGAAAAAGCGACTTAGTTGGGAGTGCGGGGCCCTTTTAGGGATCCATCGAAATAATGACCTAAACTTGTCGTTTGTTGTGCTAATGGTTCCTCGACCAGTTCGGACCAGCATTCACGCATGCGCAGAACGATGGTGTTAATTTTATGGAGGGCGCAGTCAATGTCTTCTAGATTGGTCCCAGTTGTCGCCTGTGCGTACCAAACCCGTCATATGTTGAACGCTGGAGCTCCGAATCTTGCAGGTGTTTTAGGAGGGAAATCTGTTTTCAATCGGGCATGATGAAACACAACGCTCCTTCGTGCCATGTTTTCCACGTGATTTTTAACAGAAATTGCCCGCTAAGATGTTATGCCAACAATATGGTTTCTCAACGGCCATATTACGTAAACACAGTGATGGCATGTTCTGCAAGCTCTGGCTCTCACTGTGTCGACTCGAGCAGAAGCTTCCGTGCAAATGTTTATCATTCTTGCGGTTTTTGTCCAATTCAAAAAAACGGTTTGGTTTTAATTCGCATCTTTCGTAAATAATATTTGTTTATTAATTCTTGTAAAGGGCTGAAGTGTTTGCCACACTGTACTAGGGTAATTACTTCCCGGGCCCCGCACAAGCTCTCTCACCTGCTAATGTCATTAGTAACTGGCCCGCATTGTTCTTTAACTTGACGAGAATGTTACAGAGTTGTTAAGCATTAGACAATGTGTTTCTGTTGAAGCGAAGGTGGGGGAACGAGAGCTGTGTTGTGACAGAGCGAGCTCATCATGTACAAATACAAATAAAACTGATATAGCTGAATGCTGAGTCATCGGAGCTCTTGCACGCCGCCGTTTGCCACATTCAGCACCATCCAGCACACGCAGCACCGCTGTAAGGAGTATCACCGTGCGGGCCATGTCAATATGATTTCACCTGTACTCTACACCTTGGGCAGATCGGGAGATGCGCGGTCTCCACGTGCTTGTACAAACGTCCAAAATATACATGGAATAAAGAAACGTCTTTGATGGGTGCCACCTGGCTGCCCCGATGTTGCTTTCGACCCTACCGGGGAGGTGCATTTCTTACACATCATGCACTGCAGACTAACCTGACTAAACACACTATGGACTAAATTGACCATACACAAAGTAGACTAAAATGACCATACGCACTACAGACTAAACTGACCACACACACTGTGGAATAAATTTACCATACACACTACAGATTAAACTGACTATACAATACACACTACAGACTAAACTGACCACACTCAAAGTAGACCAAAATGACCATACACACTACAGGCTAAACTGACCACACACTACAGACTAAACTTAACAGACACACTACAGACTAAACTGACCATACAATACACCCTACAGACTAAACTGACCATACACACTACAGACTAAACTGACTATACAATACACACTACGGACTAAACTTACCATACACACTACAGACTAAACTGACCATACACATTATAGACTAAACTGACCATACACACTACAGACTAAACTGACTATACAATACACACTACAGACTAAACTGACCATACACACAACAAACTTAACTGATCATACACCCTACAGAGTAAACTGACCATCCACTACACACTATAGACTAAACTGGCCACACACACTACATACTTAACTGACCATACACCCTACAGACTAAACTGACCGTACACACTACAGACTTAACTGACCATACACACTACAGACTTAACTGACAATACACACTACAGACTAAACTGACCATACACACTACAGACTAAACTGACCATACACACTCTGGATGAAGCTCACCAAACACACTACAGACTTAACTGACCAATACACATTACAGACTAAACTGACCATACACACTACAGACTAAACTGACCATACACACTCTGGGTTAAGCTCACCATACACACTACAAACTTAACTGACCAATACACAATACAGACTAAACTGACCATACACACTACAGACTAAACTGACCATACACACTCTGGGTTAAGCTCACCATACATACTACAAACTTAAGTGACCAATACACATTTCAGACTAAACTGACCAATACACATTACAGACTAAACTGACCATATACACTACAGACTAAACTGACCGTACACACTACAGACTAAACTGACTATACACACTACAGACTAAACAGACCATACACACTCTGGGTTAAGCTGACCATACACACTACAGGCTAAATTGACCATACACACTGCAGACTAAACTGACTATACACACTACAGACTAAACTGACCATACACTACACACTACAGACTAAACTGGTCATACACACCCTGGGTTAAGCTGACCATACACACTACAGACTAAACTGACCATACACACTACAGCATAAACTGACTATACACACTACAGGCTAAACTGACCATACACACTCTGGGTTAAGCTCACCATACACACTACATACTAAACTGACCATACACACTACAGACTAAACTGACCGTACACACTACAGACTAAACTGACCATACACACTACAGACTAAATTGACCATACACACTCTGGGTTAAGTTGACCATACACATTACAGACTAAACTGGTCATACACATTACAGACTAAACTGACCATACACTACACACTACAGACTAAACTGGTCATACACACCCTGGGTTAAGCTGACCATACACACTACAGACTAAACTGACCATACACACTACAGACTAAACTGACTATACACACTACAGACTAAACTGACCATAGACTAAATTGACCATACACACTACAGACTAAGCTGACCATACACACTACAGACTAAACTGACCATACACACTACAGACTAAACTGACTATACAATACACACTACAGACTAAACTGACCATACACACTACAGACTTAACTGACCATACACACTACAGAGTAAACTGACCATACATTACACACTACAGACTAAACTGACCAATACACACTACAGACTAAACTGACCAATACACACTACATACTAAACTGACCATACACACTACAGACTAAACTGACCGTACACACTACAGACTAAACTGACCGTACACACTACAGACTAAACTGACCATACACACTTCTGACTTAACCGGCCATACACACTACAGGCTAAACTGACCATACACACTACAGACTAAACTGACCATACACACTACAGACTAAACTGACCATACACACTCTGGGTTAAGTTGACCAAACACATTACAGACTAAACTGGTCATACACATTACAGACTAAACTGACCATACACTACACACTACAGACTAAACTGGTCATACACACCCTGGGTTAAGCTGACTATACACACTACAGACTAAACTGACCATACACACTACAGACTAAACTGACCATACACACTACAGACTAAACTGACCATACACACTCTGGGTTAAGTTGACAATGCACATTACAGACTAAACTGGTCATACACATTACAGACTCAACAGACCATACACTACACACTACAGACTAAACTGGTCATACACACCCTGGGTAAAGCTGACTATACACACTACAGACTAAACTGACCATACACACTACAGACTAAACTGACTATACACACTACAGACTAAACTGACCATAGACTAAACTGACGCTACACACTACAGACTAAACTGACCATACACACTACAGACTAAACTGACCGTACACACTACAGACTAAACTGACCATACACACTTCTGACTTAACTGGCCATACACACTACAGGCTAAACTGACCATACACACTACAGACTAATCTCACCATACACACTACAGACTAAACTGACCATACACACTACAGACTAAACTCACCATACACAAAACAGGCCGCGAGGGCGGGCGGTATCAGCAGGGCGATAGGACAGCCTAGTGGCGTTACCTCGTCACAGTGTGTGTATGCAGACAAACGTTTTCATACATCCTTCAGACGAATAACATGAGCCTGCAAAAGGTCAAAGGGCCAGAGTGACACAAGCGCAATTTGACATCAACCAGACCTCTGACTATAATTTGAAACCTCTTTCCTTCCACACCATCATAACTAATCAGCATTTCAACAAGCGCGGACCACGGGGGACCAAGACACCTTTGTCGCCGAAATTCGCTGTTCAAAGTTGCCTTCCTTGACCGTGCCAGGGTCCGCTGGGCAAGAATTCGGCCAGGCCTCGAATCTTGGTGTGTCAGCACATGCGGGCTGCACCAATGCGATGGACGTACATTTTTTTTCTCTCACATCATAACTGAATACAACCATCCAAGCTGACATTAACTTCACGTGCATACAGCTAACGTTTCCAACATGTTTGACAAATCAGGGCATGAATATTGGTCTTCGTGCGAAGCTGTCTATCTGAGCTAGCGCTTCATCACTTCTAGAGCCGGATACAATTCGTTATATCAACTTATATCAGAAATGAAACACAGTTGTTTCTGATCACATAAACACATTATGTTTTCCATAACTAACCAGTGTAAAATACAAATTTCATGATCGAAATAACCAACTCACTAAACAACTACACATTGCAACCATTTGTCTCACCGATGTCATTGCCAAAATTGATGTTGTGTTCTTATTCGTCTAAGGGAGGTAACTGTTGTTGCAAGGAACCCCCACGTGAAGGGTTGCAACATGCATACTATCAAGTTTGTAGCCTCCACGTGTTGGAAACAAGAGGAAAGTCATGTTAAATATCCCCGAACTGCACCGCGTGACCCTAGTTAGCTGTACCTCTTGCACCCGTGTACGTGTAGCACGGTCTAAAAGCGGGCATTGAGAAGTGTGAAAACTTGAACGTTAATGAGTCGGTTCTCCAACCTCTGCTATACCGTGGAGCCATCACACGGTGACGGCTTGCAGATGGTAACGTATTAGACCCGACTAAGAGGCAAAAATGTCATTACTGCGTTCGACAGACAAGAGAGAAAAACTCGTAACAGTGGCAAACAAGTGCAGCGACTAAAGTGTCTACATCTGCCTCGGTCGGAACGTCATTTTGGGGACTCCCTTCGACATTTGCGTGGCTTTGACTTGTGTGTTTGGCGTAACACTTTGAAAGTTTACATGGAAAGGGCCCGTATTTTACGCGGGTCACATCCGGATCTACTTCGCCGGACGGAACCGTCATCATTTGATATCGTCACGGACAGGGCCGTGCTGCAACATCTTCTTTGTTGCTTTGATTCCTCCTTTTGTGGTGGAGCTTAAATTTCCACTCAGACAAATCGGTAAACTTCATTTGCTTATTGTGTAAATAAATCTTCCATAACTCCTTGCATGTGTCGAGTTACGTGTGTGCGCTTGCCTCAAGTGAAACACAGTGGTATCGCTTATAATTGAAATAATCTGTTGCTTTAAAACTCTTGTATATTTTTCGACTTTTTATGTAATTGGTTCGGTAAATATTTAGATGCTTCAACAGCTCAATACTGTCGATGCTTTCTGTCCTGTTCGGCCTGGTAAGTACTTTTTCTGGCTGTTTACACAATCAAGCATACTAGTAACTGATATTCGATTGTGGAAGTCATATTTTCAAATAGACTGTGGTATTCCACGGTTATTAAGAGTCATGTGTCTTATGACTTTGGCGGAAATTAATCAACAAAAAATGAGAGCTTTTTCCCATTCAGTGTAGTCGTATATTTTTAAATACTTTATTCGGATTATCCATAGTCCCACATTGAAGGGTTACAGTCACATTAATATTGTTCTCTGCTTATCTCTGTCAAACAAACAGGCGGTATTCCACACTGGTGAACCGGGGTGGATTACTATGTTTATTGAAGTTGTGTCTGCATATTGTCGGTTATGACACCTGGACGTACAGTGTACATACTTAGCGTAACATAATACACCTCAAAGACATAACAGTCAAAACAAAATATTTTCACACACATTTCAGTGACATAGTTTATCGATCTGTCGTTGTAAATCCATTGATCACATATTTGTTTGATTTTCACATGGACCTGAGCGGGAACAGGTGTATTTACAGGCATTATAGGCTCCTGTTTATCGTGGGGTAGTGAACCCCGGGTAGAGGGTGGGGTGGGGGTGAGAGGGGGAAGAGTCTGCTGGAGGAGATATGTTGAGTCAGCTAATCACCTGTGCCGTTATGCGTGCTCCTGCACGAACACCACACCAATGCTGTTATACCTGGTCGTCCAAGGCCACCATCCCAATACCTTTATACCAGGTTGTCCACGGTCGCAACACCAATACCTTTATACCTGGTCGTCCAAGGCCACCATCCCAATACCTTTATACCTGGTCGTCCACGGTCGCAACACCAATATCTTTATACCTGGTCGTCCACGGTCGCAACACCAATATCTTTATACCTGGTCGTCCACGGTCGCAACACCAATACCTTTATACCTGGTCGTCCACGGTCGCAACACCAATACCTTTATACCTGGTCGTCCACGGTCGCAACACCAATATCTTTATACCTGGTCGTCCACGGTCGCAACACCAATACCTTTATATGTGGTCGTCCACAGTCGCAACATCAATACCTTTATACCCTGTCGTCCACGGTCGCAAAACCAATACCTTTATACCTGGACGTCCACGGTCGCAACACCAATACCTTTATACCTGGTCGTCCACGGTCGCAACACCAATACCATTATGCCTTGTCGTCCACGGTCGCAACACCAATACTTTTATACGTGGTCGTCCACAGTTGCAACACCAATACCTTTATACCCTTTCGTCCACGGTCGCAACACCAATACCTTTATACGTGGTCGTCCACAGTCGCAACATCAATACCTTTATACCTGGTCGTCCACGGTCGCAACACCAATACCTTTATACCTGGTCGTCCACGGTCGCAACACCAATACCTTTATACCCTGTCGTCCACGGTCGCAACACCAATACCTTTATACGTGGTCGTCCACGGCCACCATCCCAATACCTTTATACCATGTCGTCCACGGTCGCAACACCAATACCTTTATACCTGGTCGTCCAAGGCCACCATCCCAATACCTTTATACCTGGTCGTCCACGGTCGCAACACCAATATCTTTATACCTGGTCGTCCACGGTCGCAACACCAATACCTTTATACCTGGTCGTCCACGGTCGCAACACCAATACCTTTATACCCTGTCGTCCACGGTCGCAACACCAATACCTTTATACCTAGTAGTCCACTGTCGCAACACCAATACCTTTATACCTGGTCGTCCACGGTTGCAACACCAATACCTTTATACCTGGACGTCCACGGTCGCATTACCAATACCTTTATACCTGGTCGTCCACGGTCGCAACACCAATACCTTTATACCTGGTCGCTCACGGTCGCAACACCAATACCTTTATACCTGGCGTCCACGGTTGCAACACCAATACCTTTATGCCTTGTCGTCCACGGTTGCAACACCAATACCTTTATACCTGGTCGTCCACACTCGCAACATCAATACCTTTATGCCTGGCGTCCACGGTTGCAACACCAATACCTTTATACCTGGCGTCCACGGTTGCAACACCAATACCATTATGCCTTGATGTCCACGGTCGCAACACCAATACCTTTATACCTGGTCGTTCACTGTCGCAACACCAATACCTTTATACCATGTCGTCCACGGTTGCAACACCAATACCTTTATACCTGGACGTCCACGGTCGCATTACCAATACCTTTATACCTGGTCGTCCACGGTCACAACACCAATACCTTTATACCTGGTCGCTCACGGTCGCAACACCAATACCTTTATACCTGGCGTCCACGGTTGCAACACCAATACCATTATGCCTTGTCGTCCACGGTTGCAACACCAATACCTTTATACCTGGTCGTCCACGGTCGCATTACCAATACCTTTATACCTGGTCGTCCACGGTCGCAACACCAATACCTTTATACCTGGTCGCTCACGGTCGCAACACCAATACCTTTATACCTGGCGTCCACGGTTGCAACACCAATACCATTATGCCTTGTCGTCCACGGTTGCAACACCAATACCTTTATACCTGGTCGTCCACACTCGCAACATCAATACCTTTATGCCTGGCGTCCACGGTTGCAACACCAATACCTTTATACCTGGCGTCCACGGTTGCAACACCAATACCATTATGCCTTGATGTCCACGGTCGCAACACCAATACCTTTATACCTGGTCGTTCACTGTCGCAACACCAATACCTTTATACCTGGTCGTCCACGGTTGCAACACCAATACCTTTATACCTGGACGTCCACGGTCGCATTACCAATACCTTTATACGTGGTCGTCCACGGTCGCAACACCAATACCTTTATACCTGGCGTCCACGGTTGCAACACCAATACCATTATGCCTTGTCGTCCACGGTCACAACACCAATACCTTTATACCTGGTCGTCCACACTCGCAACACCAATACCTTTATACCTGGCGTCCATGGTTGCAACACCAATACCTTTATACCTGGTCGTCCACACTCGCAACACCAATACCTTTATACCTGGCGTCCACGGTTGCAACACCAATACCTTTATACCTGGTCGTCCACACTCGCAACACCAATACCTTTATACCTGGCGTCCACGGTTGCAACATCAACACCTTTACACCTGGTCGCCCACGGTCGCAACACCAATACCTTTATGCCCTGTCGTCCACGGTGGCAGACATTGTAGACATTGTACACACATAGTGACATTATGGGTTGACACTATCTCTGTTGGTTTCAGATGTGTGTGGTCAAACGTACACCTTCATGCAGAGTGTCACCTGATACACTTTTACTTGTTTCGACTTGTCCACATTGTTTTCTATACGAAATCTAGTAGAAAGAATACCTCATTGCTATCACACAGAATATGCATATTGTACTAGTTCGTGTAGTTTTAGTTTACTTTTTTGTATATAAATAAACAAGAGCATGGTATTTTGTGCTGAGGTATTTGCTGATCGACACTTTACGACAGAATTCACACCAGAACAATAGCACTTACTCGCCCCTCAGATGTGCCCCATCATCTCCCGGCCGCGAGACGGAGGAATGGCGATTGTGTGCGGAGTCACTTCCAGCTGAGCGACTTTATTACATGCGGTAAGCTGTCACTTCTACAAAGTCATCTTTCAAACTCAATTACACATCGTATTGTCACATACTTCCCCCCAACCTAGCGTAGCCTCTCCTTAAACCGTGCCCGCTTATCGTGTTGGATAACATATCTTCTCCAAGCTCCTTACACCGCAATGATAAGATGATACTGTCACACCGACCGTCACAGAGGACCATGTGACTTGATGACTGGCACACACTCAATGATATCCCTAACAGAATGTTGTCAGATCAAACTTGTATTTGTCCAAAGTACATATTGCAATGATTAATCACAATGTTATATATCTGGTTATCATTGAATATATATAAATACATATATGCTTCCTTAGTTGCTTTTGCATCGTTCAGTACGTGACAAGGTCAC
Organism: Haliotis rubra; assembly: GCF_003918875.1. NCBI lineage: Eukaryota > Metazoa > Mollusca > Gastropoda > Lepetellida > Haliotidae > Haliotis > Haliotis rubra. Next base: position 888,340 of record NW_025767012.1, read on the forward strand.
CGGATGAGTTTTCACCGAAAAGGGGTTTGGTTGTCAGCTGATAATCTATCGTTTTAAAAAAAATAACAGTAAGTTTGGAAATAGTTGGTCTATCACCCCAAGGAAAAACACGAACCAGTAGAGCTCACATAGTGTTGGTAATCACCATTAAATACCAGTGTGTGACTTGGACGACGTTTAGAAATATGCGATACCGGTGTATTTACAATATGTGCTATTTGAAGTTTTGTTGAAATGGGGATCAGGCTTTATACAGCGTTCAATACACGGATATCAGTCACGAAACTGTCATGTTTGCTAATGGGGTATGATTCACGAAACTGTCAGGTTTACTAATGGTTTGGACATAGATCATTCAGATTTGCAGCACCAACCCTGTGGAACAGTCTTCCTTCTCCCATAAAAATGCTTCATCCTTAGCAGCATTCAAGTCAGGACTCAAAACCTACCTTTTCAAAACATTCTACAACCTATAACTACAAAATATTCTGATGGTCTTTTGACGAACTGACTTATCTTCCTCATGAACTCTAATTACTCTTTTATATTAGCGCTTTGAGCGTGCTCTGGGTGGACTATGGCACACAAGAAATATCAATTGATCATTATATTATTATTAATAATAAATTGTTATACATTTGAATATGGATTTCACCAAAACATGAAGAATACAACCCTGAATGTTGCAGTCTACAGACGGCTGCTTTCACAAACGTTTTGATAACTTTAAGTCCAAACCTCCACTGTGACAGCCGTATGAGCTGCATCACCATCAGATAACCATTTCCTCCGTGTTTTAATCCTACCTACCATCACACATGGATACTCTCTTTTGGCCAGCACTGTATGTTAATGTCACCGACCGAACACGCCTTTTAAAGAAATATTTATATGGTGTTGTCAGATATTTGCAAAAGCATGATGGATATATAAAAAACGTACATAGTTTTTTACACACACTAGTTTTTTATTCCATCAATGAAAAATTCTCCTTTGTTTGCATATCGGTCATAGATCTGTTAAAACTGTACAGATGATTGAACAGTTGAATATGATCAGTACAACATATATTATTTTCTCCACAGTGGATCTTGCAGACTCTAACAGACTACCAACGTTTCATCAATGAATCGATCAATCTGCCATTTTAGTCTTTTATCTAAACAAAAGGTAGTTTGCGAATAGTTTGCTTTAAATAGTTTTGATAGAATATCAATACACTGAGGTTTTTCTTATGATGACATATTGTCAATTAGTAAATGACACTGGCGGAAGGGTTGACATACAGATGTATGACTGGCGACACACTGGGGAATGGGTTCGACGGTAGCATTTTGATGTTCATGGAAATCTTCATATAATTTTGTTTGAGTGAGTGAGTGGGTTCAAATTTATTGCCACATCAGCAATATCATAAAAGTTCACACCAATAACAAATATATTTAAACGGTATATTATAATGTCGTCAAGAGACTAGATTATCACATTTTATTTAAAAATAGTTAAACATTAAAACATTAAACTGTCAAAAAACAACACAACATGGGCCAGAGATGAAGCTTTCTGCATTCGATTTGTAGTGTGGGCACAATGTGATAAGCCCATTTCTGGTGTCCCCCGCCGTGATATTGCTGGAATATTGCTAAAAGCGGCGTAAAACTAAACTCAGTCAGTCGATTTGTAGTGAAATGAATCATTGTCTATGACATAAGTTGTTTGTAAAGAATTCGCCAAATATTCTTGGCATGTGGTGTGGAATACCGTTTATATCTGGTCTTCCTTTGCTTGAACGACGAGATTAATTCAGTTGAGCCGACGAATTATAAAACTTCGCTTAGATATCAGAAAACCGAGAGATTGATATCTCATCCAAGTAGTTTATGAGGCTTCAGCTATGCAGGAGTATCATGTGCTAACCACATCCCTATTTCTATACAAGCATATAATGCGAAAACCATTTGAAGTTAACTCAGAATGGAGATCAACTTCAAAACCCGAGAGTGTCTGATATTGTTATCAGCGAGATATAATCTGCATAAGACGACTGATGTCATTAGATAAAATAATTTCAAATAAAAAAATGGTTATTGTTATTCATATATCCACTGGAACGTGCCATAATCTTAAGACATGACTTCAACTTGAAAGAGACACGCCCAATAGATTACACATAAAATTAGAAATTAATTGTATATTTATTCCCTATTTCCCTTGTAAACAAACTTTAATTACTTCTTATGATAAAGCCGACCTCAGTACAAGTTTAAGAGCGTGAGATTCGTTTGCTTCCTATTACCCGTATCGTGACAATCACCCCTTCAAGGTCACGACGTAATAATCCGCCGCGGGTAAAATTTAACAGGCGTAAGCTCTTAACATTGCATACATAAATCTTCAAAGTTATGCTCGTTTTTTTCTCGATTGATTTTCCCTACAGGGTCTTAGAGGATGTCTTTCTCAATGTGTGGTCCAATTTCAGTCACCAAAACCAGCCGCGAACCACCCGCGGACGAATACACTGCCGCCGGTTGTTTAACATACTCCCAACGTTAGTCTGCCTACGCGCAAAGATGAAGGACTTTCAAAGCCACTTTCAATCTCCTTTTGGATGAGACGCTTAATAAGCTGAATTTGCAAGTGTTATATTGCCTCAAGGGAACGTTGGTAGTAATAACATTCCCACTTCCGTATCCGCCGAGACGCGAAATAGTCCACGTATAAGACTACGAGTTTACACTAAGAGCCAGCAGTATACAAAGGCTGGTTTATCTCCAGTAGCAGGTTTAACCTTAGATTCGCGACAGTTTATGATCTACTTTATAAACGATTGTGGGTAAGTAGTTCAATGGATTTGTTAATTACTTTTACGAATTTCTGCCTGAAGGTATTATGTATGTAACGGCTGCATGCTCGCCCGGCGTCAGCGACTACCTCTTGAAGGAGGATACGACTGTATGGTAACTCTGGCTATATACAGGAGAACCCTTCATCACTGTGTGTTTTCAGAAATGATATCATGTTACATGTAACTGCGAGTTGTAATGTTGAATTTGAAATGCGAGTGGATTAGTGGAGCAGGTGTCTGCCCTGAGAGGGGAAAGTCGTGGTTCGATCCTCGACAACGTCACGCCAACAGACGTTAAACCATTGTACATATAGGCGCTCGGCATTACGGGTATAAAGGACCGGTCGACTCCGAGACAGTGAACAGTGTCTGTGTGGGGTTTTATGTCCAACTGCTATCTGGCTGACATCTCAAAGGGCTGGTACTGTAAGCGTGGCTCTAGTCCGGAATACTACAAGCACACACACACACACACACACACACACACACACACACACACACACACACACACACACACACACACACACACACACACACACACACACACACACACACACACACACACACACACACACACACACACACACACACACACACACACACACACACACACACACACACACACACACACACACACACACACACGTGCATGTCACGTTTTAAGTGCCACGTTAAACCCGAGTTAACCTCATCTCACCTTGAATGGCAATAAGTATTTTTCCGCTTAGAATGGGCTGGTCTAGTGGTAAAAATGTTCACTCGAAAACCCGGGTTCAATTCCCCACATGGGTAGAATACTTGAAGCCCATTCCCTGTGTCCCCTGTCGTAATATTGCTGAAATATTGCTAAATGGGGCATAAATCATACTCACTCACTCGATTTCTGATAACCGTTCATTAATTCACATGAAGAGCGGAACCATAACTGACAGACTATCAAATATATGGAATTGTTTTCGTGATTATAATTTAATATATATGTTTTGAATTAAAAAACTGGCTTACCGTAAGTAAAGATTTTCTATTTTGAACACTAACGCATAAAAACTATAAACTATATCCATCTATTTCAGCATAGAGATATTTCCATGACATTGTATACATCACTTAATTGCTTCATCCTTACAAGCAGCTTTCAAAGAGTATACACGACGACCCTGTGGAAACGTCGTCATGCCTTTATCATTTATCAAATATCCCCAATATCTGTTGCACGTGCTCGACGCGCTATAATGTATAAGTGCGTAATAATTTCCTGGTTCCGCGTAAACCGCCTGACCCCGCCGCCTCCTCAATAAACACGCCCCAGCTTTACGGCGGAGAGAGTAGGGCTTTTGATGGCTAACCTGTTGCAACATTCGTGTAACTATATCCCCCCCGACAGGACAGCCTACTGGTCCCTCTTCTTGAAATCACAAATATTCCTTTATCATGATCCACACGTGGTTTGAATTATCGCGATAATTTTAGCTGCCAATTATTTCGTTGGTGGAAGGGAGAACTCGGCGAACAGGGAAAGGATGTGTTTCGATGACCTTTTGTAAAGGAAACATAAAGGACTTGTCAAAACATGGGGGAACTATCTTGTTACTTACACTAATAAGCTGGAGGAATTAACGCTGGGGCTCTTTATCTAATTGTTGCTTTATACGAATTCAATCTGATTCTTGTGTGGAATGGCGATGTGAAGGCTCGTTCACGTGAAATTTATATTTCTCAGCGTATCTTTGGGAAATATTTCATAACATCTGGTGACAATGTGGCTTTGTTGGACATGCGTGAGCCAGAAACTGCGGAAGAACCCAGGAGAGGTTTTATGATATTGTTTGTATGATATGCATATACATGTTGACGAGGGGGTTTGTTGTATCAGCTGGCTGTTGACATCACTGGTTTCCTCCCTCTGGACACATTTGCAAGTTTGGGTGCCATATTCGTTTATCTAAGGCACATAAAAAAAGAAATGCCATCATTGTGCCCCATATTACATGGAAACACGCCTTCAGCCCGTCGTATATAGAAAACCAGGAACCGTCATTCTCCAAAATAGGGCATTTAGTCTGTTGCCCAGACCCTAACGAAGAATTTAAAATTGGAATCAAATTCAAGGTTACAATGATTGGGCAAGTCTAGATTGCTTCAACTCTGAACTTGAGAAATTGTCTTTTGTATATTATTGAATTTTGAACATAAATAAATGAAAAAAGACAATAAAATGACTACCTTTGGAAACAAACACATTTTCCAAAATGCGTGCAACATGAGCGCCCCGAAACTCTCGGGAAAACCCGCCCGTGTCAATTCCTGACAGGATATGCCAAGGAGAAATGGACACCAATCAATGTGTGAAATGAACACACCTTGACAGTTGGTAGGTATCCGTGTCTAAACATCAGGTAGTCTTTGAGTGAAATACAAACCAGTTACGCCACTTGCACGTGTATCTTGAAGTACGCGCCTCCACATGCAGCACGTGCAGCCCCAGCAGTGACAGTTTTACTTGATATTGACACGCATGTTTCATGTCAATAGCACTATGTACATGTTGCTGATGGGTTAATCACCTGGCACATGGTGGTTTGTTGCCCAGTGGGCGACTCGACGACTTCAGCACGAGCTACTTGCAATACATGTCAACATACCCGACAATGCTTTCAGGGGGATTCGGATGGGAACCCCCATGCAGTTTGGCAAAAAGCAACAATTTCGTCAGAAAATAGTGTGAAGAATCCGGAAGCAAATTTCAAGGTGATATCTGTCAAAATGTCAACGTCAAGATGACTGACGGTACAGAGAGTACAAGAGTAAAAGTGGTAACTGATGTTTGAAGGTGTCAGGCAGTTTATTGTTAGCTTTACTGCCATTTTAAAAATATGGTGCTTTGCTCGGAAATCTTGGTCGTGTCAAATACGTCAAACGCATCATGAATGACGACCTATGTCTTATATGGATATCTCGAAACATTGTCTTCCGTCTGAAATGTGCAACACTGACAATGACATGTGTATAACTGTCGGAATTATATCACCGACTTTCAAGGTGTAGCAGTAACTCAACCCCATTCACATCAATCGGAGATGACCCGTGAAGATCCGGGTTAGAATTTATCTTCAGCAACCCATGCTTGTCGTAAGAGGCGACTAACGGGATAGGATGGTCACATGGTGGACTTGGTTGACACATGTCATCGTATCCCAATTGCGTAGATCGATGCTCATGCTGTTGATCACTCGATTGTCTGGTATGGACACGATTATTTACAGACCGCCGCCATATAGCTGGAATATTACTGAGTGCGGCGTAAAGCTAAAATTCATTCACTCAGTCAGTCGGAGAAGCCGCCGCTTAAGACACAGACCTGACCAAGTCTCAGGATGTCGACGTATATAGTATTTTGCATTGCAAGTATAGATTGTAGTTACCTCGTGATACCGTTTGTGTTGAGACAACATTGAGACAGTGCAAATACGCTGCTTACAGTTTTATCATTAAGGTTATTCTAACAAATATATGTTTCCTCTTAGTTGCTGATAGATGGTCAAGATTCCACAGAAACACCCAAATCATGTTATATAATATAACATATATATCGATCACATTAAGCCTGTCTGTTTGACTCCTGTCGCTGTGATATGTCACACACATGTAATATTGGCAAAAAACAACATTCACCCACTAGATGAAACACAGATGTCGTGACAGATGTCCTTATAGTTAGGTAATGTTCTGTTAAACTGCCCTTGCACCTGACGATGTGTATTGTCTGCTAAAAGTGCAATCTAAAGAAAGAGTATCAATCGAATGTTTTATAAAGTGCAGTCACTGCGTTGAATGAGCACGGACGTTAGACTCATCTGTAAAGACACTAAGTATTCCAATGTCTTGTTAAAAAAGTACCACTTTAATTTTGTGTGACCTAACCTTAAGGAATAATGCTACTGATCACGTGTTAACAACGAAACAAATTGTTATATTCATTGCTACTGGTAACAAAAACAACAATATATGTGTTTTCATCAACAGTTCCGTTGATAATACCTACTCTATGTAGGGTCGCTGCGCATTTCTTCGTGGAAATTGTTTCAACTGGCGGAAGACACGACTTTTACGCCAATTACGTGAATCTTCGTATGTAACTTGGATATACTACAAAAAGAAATTAATTATTTCAGCTTAAAATCTCAGGTGGTAGTTATTTTGGGCAAAATGGTGAAAACTAGAAACGTTACATGTGGGTAAATGCCACAACGTAACCATGACAATTCCCGATTTTTAATCACCTTCCTTCAATTCATAATTATGTATCCTCAATTTGATTATTCTGTATCATGCATTCTAAAATATATTTGTTTCATCAGTGATGGATCTAGTTATTTTGGACATGTTAATATCTACAATCATAATGGTTTCATGATTCCTAAAAAATCAGTTTGCCGAAATTAGAATTTTTCTTTAACTCTTTAAATCTATGTTAATATTCCCATTCATATGGTATATGGAAATCAAGTTATTGGGATCATCAGCCATATGGTATATGGAAATCAAGTTATTGGGATCATCAGCCATATGGTATGTTAAATGATAATTTGTGGTTACACCCAAACACATGATATTTTAAAATCTAATTGGTCACAACATCAATCATATGGTATGTTAAAATGGAATTCATGATGAATATCCTAATACAATGTTCACTTTCCGTGGCAACAGCAAGGTTACGTAAGTACGGAACGAACAGTAATTCTGTTAGTAATCACTTTGTAACAAAAGCTGACTTGACAAAAATCGATCAGCCCGTATTTCTACATGGTATTTGCCTCTTTCATGTAATTGGAACGTGCTAGAACTGTTGTCAAATTTGATTATGTCTGCTTACCTATCCCTCATTCTTACAGTTTATATAGATGTTATCAGGGCATTGTGTAATCATGTTATCAGGGGTGGGAATGTTGTGAAACCATGATGAGGTAATGTTGGAGTGCGGACATTTCAAAATACCATTTTGTGCAACATCAAAAAATATATTTTTACATCCAACAATCGAATAAATAATATTGATAGATACGTTACACATCATGAAACGCATCATAACATATCATTAAGCAGATATCAATAATCTTATGAATACTTGATGAAAATAAAGATCGACAAAATGATAAAAATGTTTTTGAAAAAAGACATGCAAATAAGGAATAAATATTAAACGAGAGATTCGCATGCGCACACAAAAGATGATCAGCGCTACAATGTAAATACACCCGTGAATGTCCGGGGTAGAATATTGATCTTCAGTAACCCATACGTAAGAGGCGACTAACAGGATCGGGTGGTCAGGCTCGCTGACTTGGTTGACACATGTCATCGGTTCCCAATTGCGCAGATCGATGCTCATGCTGTTGATCACTGGATTGACTCAATTTACAGACCGCCGCCATATAGCTAGAATATTGCTGAGTGCGGCGTGAAACTAAACTCACTCGCTCACTCACAATGTAAGTATTTACTCAAGTCCAAACAAACACCTGTGATGTCAGTATGGCTTTACGGCACCAGCCTGTGCATCCAGGTAAGTTAGGCACTATGACGGTACTGCGAACAAACCATAATGGTGAAGGCTCTGTAGACATCTTGAAGGGGCAATAGACACTGTCACTGACTTCAGCCAATCAAGATATTGATTACGTCAACACTACTCCCAGGAACACGTGCTGACGTTGGATGATTTCCATTGTAGCCTTCGCCTTCAAGATCCCGACTTCCGACACTTGACCCTAATTTTGTACACCCTGGGTAATTGTCGATTGAAATATTCGTTGATGCTTTCAGTATTGAATTCCATTGAACTTTGTTGAAGTAAAGTTATCAACTGATCGTACAAGTAATGCATGCCATTATATCGATACCCTGTGTCTAATGCGACTGATGGTACAAGTAATGCATGCCATTATATCGATACCCTGTGTCTAATGCGACTGATGGTACAAGTAATGCATGCCATTATATCGATACCCTGTGTCTAATGCGACTGATGGTACAAGTAATGCATGCCATTATATCGATACCCTGTGTCTAATGCGACTGATCGTACAAGTAATGCATGCCATTATATCGATACCCTGTGTCTAATGCGACTGATCGTACAAGTAATGCATGCCAAGTGCATGCCATTATGTCTAATGCGACTGATGGTACAAGTAATGCATGCCATTATATCGATACCCTGTGTCTAATGCGACTGATGGTACAAGTAATGCATGCCATTATATCGATACCTGTGTCTAATGCGACTGATGGTACAAGTAATGCATGCCATTATATCGATACCCTGTGTCTAATGCGACTGATCGTACAAGTAATGCATGCCATTATACCGATACCCTGTGTCTAATGCGACTGATCGTACAAGTAATGCATGCCATTATATCGATACCCTGTGTCTAATGCGACTGATGGTACAAGTAATGCATGCCATTATATCGATACCCTGTGTCTAATGCGACTGATGGTACAAGTAATGCATGCCATTATATCGATACCCCCTGTGTCTAATGCGACTGATCGTACAAGTAATGCATGCCATTATATCGATACCCTGTGTCTAATGCGACTGATGGTACAAGTAATGCATGCCATTATATCGATACCCTGTGTCTAATGCGACTGATGGTACAAGTAATGCATGCCATTATACCGATACCCTGTGTCTAATGCGACTGATGGTACAAGTAATGCATGCCATTATATCGATACCCTGTGTCTAATGCGACTGATGGTACAAGTAATGCATGCCATTATACCGATACCCTGTGTCTAATGCGACTGATGGTACAAGTAATGCATGCCATTATATCGATACCCTGTGTCTAATGCGACTAAAAACACACCAGGTGTTAACCTAACCGGAAAATAATGTGTACTTTGTTTCACATTTTTCTAAATGAAAGTTATTTAAACTTAAACGTAACATTTGATTAACACGTCGTATAAAATCGTTGTTACAATAAGTTACAAGGCTATTCATGAGTGTGACCCATGAAATGTTAAACAACATTTTGAATGGTGAAACATATGATAACTTGGCCACTATGTATCGGATGTCATTGGGTTGAAAGGTGATAAATCAAATTGTATCATTCAAATTTTCGTAATAGTATTAAAGTCAAATGTGTGATCAATATTCTTTTCTGTGTTTTATGTTTGTGTGAAAATATCAAATGAAAATTTCTATTCAGCTTATCTCTCACCAGAACCACAAACATTTGCATTACTGGTATGGAGTCTGCAATCATTGTCGACGTGGGTTTCCACAGCGTCAATTACATCTTCTCTGCGGTGGCGGAGTTAATGGGATTATAATACCGCTACAGCAACGTGTTTGTTGTGGTAGGCTCTCCCCGCACACCAGGGGGCGCGGCGATCGCCTCTCATGGAGCCGTGTTTGTTTGAAGAGGGAAAACAAGCGTGAAGATACATGGAATCATGACACGCTCACGCTTCCATAGTTTTGTAATGTCGATAGAAGAACACAAAGTCACGGATACTTTCAGCGATGTATGGAGGCTTTGCAGGGACACGTTGACCGTTTAACTTAGGACTTTAATTTTACTTAAACTTAATATGCTATTGGTTTTTAATGACACACGGAGATATATGATCTCTGACAAAGTGAACTACTCGTTTGTTTCAGGGAAGCAACACCGAAAAATTTGGTGCAAAAGAATAACACAAAAATATGGCACTGTCTTTATATAAGACATTTATATTTTCTCTAAACATCGGCGCAACAGAATCGAGACATTCACGTAAGCTTCAATACAGTAAGTTAAAGTTAAAGGCAGACTGGCATTTAGTCCTTGAAAGGTATATTATCTAAAAATATATATCTGATAAGTAAGTAAGTATTTTACTATTTTGGTAAGTGTTCCTACTTGCCCTCTCATGAAATATATAATTCAATAAGAGTGCATGAGCCTTATGTATATAATCAAACAGTTTGAACACAAACAGGTTGGTAACAGCGACGTTTGTCATTTGTCCAATGTGCACAAAACGATCATTATGATACTTATCGCATAGTTCCTTCAGTATCGTGATACGTATCGCATAGTTCCTCCAGTATCGTGATACTTATCGCATAGTTCCTCCAGTATCGTAATACGTATCCCATAGTTCCCCAGTATCGTGATACGTATCGCATAGTTCCTTCAGTATCGTGATACGTATCGTATAGTTCCTCCAGTATCGTGATACGTATCGCATAGTTACCGCAACGTGACCGCCCTACAACTTGTACCCCACAGCTGAGCTTCAATCCCCAGTCGGGTGCTATGACACACTAGGTCCTTATTCAGTACAAATGTAATAACAATACCATTAGCAACCACAGTATTTCGTTAAAAATATATGCAATTTATTCAACGGAAAACATGGTTCAAAGTGTAATCGCCATCCTCTAACCACACTGAAGCGCTGCACAATTATATCCCTGAAGAGCTTCCATACAAATTATCTAACGATTGTTTGTTTTCCGTAATGTCGTTTACTTTGCCTCTACTGCTACTTTACAATCTTTGTTAGTTTTAACTCTCCGTCATCAGAGTAGTTCCCAAGAATCCTTTCACGGAATGGGGAAGATGTAAACAGTCCAATGGGTTTAACAAAGTGGAGCTTAAATAACACTCGCACGTGCAAAATTTGAAATGGGCGAGCACCTCTAAGCATGGTGACCACGTGCAGAGGGAAATTTACAAACAAATGATTGTGTGATGTTTGTTTTTAAAATAAACTGCGACATATATCGGCGATATTAAAGCTGGGACACATTCCTGGTTTTATATGTTTCGGGACAAGAATTTGTGAGGGGTTTACATAATGATATCTCCATATCTGCAGGTCAAAGGTCAGGAGTACGTATTCCTGTACCGGATGGGATTGATCTCTCAGCCGCGCTTATGAGTGTGCTTCAGTTATGTAACATTTGACGCAGGCCATTTCGATTTTTATAAAGAGAAAACTGCTCTCTATCAAAAAGTCTGCATGTCAGCGTGGCTGTGATATGAAACACAACAAAAAGGTCGCGAGAATTCCAATGCCGATCTCGAGGTGTGACATATATATTTCATCTTGCTCTTTATAACCAGGAGACATTTGGGATGAATTTACAGTCAACTTGAATGGAGCAAAACGAGGGACGCAACTCATCGTGTGTGCATGTGTGTGCGCTCGCGTAAGTGCGTGCGTATGTGTGTGTGCGCGCGCGCGTGTTGCGTTTGTGTACGTATATGACATTGTGTGTTTGTTGGTTTCGGTGATAATTGTGTGTGGTTTGTTTGTTTTGCGCGCGTGTTTTATGCGTGCGTGCGTGCGTGCGTGCGTGCGTGCATGCGTGCGTGCGTGAGAGTCTGAAATATTTGTTGGGCTGAGGGTGTATACCAAGGAAGTGGATTACGGTCAGATGTATGGCTGGGTGGTAAGTATATCAAGGGATGGGATTTTAGAAGGAAGAATATCAATTGATAGGATTGCGGTCAGACGGGTAAGGTTTAGAGGTTGGTGTATCAAGGGATGGGATTGCCGTTAGGTGGAAAAAGATGATGGGAGATACTCGGTACAGACGGGTAGGGGTGATGGGAGATACTTGGTACTATGAGGTAGGGGTGATGGGAGATACTCGGTACAGTGGGTAGGGGTGATGGGAGATACTCGGTACAATGGGTAGAGGTGATTAGAGATACTCGGTACAGTGGGTAGGGGTGATGGGAGATACTCGGTACAGCAGGTAGGTGTGATGGGAGACACTCGGTACAGTGGGTAGGGGTAATGGGAGATACTCGGTACAGTGGGTAGGGGCGATGAGAGATACTCGGTACAGTGGGTAGGGGTGATGGGAGATACTCCGTACAGTGGGTAGGAGTGATGGGAGATACTTGGTACAGTGGGTAGGGGTGATGGGAGATAGTCGGGACAGTGGGGGTAGGGGTGATGAGAGATGCTCGGTACAGTAGGTAGGGGTGATGGGAGATCCTCGGTACAGGGGGTCGGGGTGATGGGAGATACTTGGTACTATGAGGTAGGGGTGATGGGAGATACTCGGTACAGTGGGTAGGGGTGATGGGAGATACTCGGTACAGTGGGTAGGGGTGATGGGAGATACTCGGTACAGTGTGTAGGGGTAATGGGAGATACTCGGTACAGTGGGTAGGGGTGATGGGAGATACTCGGTACAGTGGGTAGGGTGATGGGAGATACTCGGTACAGTGGGTAGGGGTGATGGGAGATACTCGGTACAGTGGGTAGGGTGATGGGAGATACTCGGTACAGTGGGTAGGGGTGATGGGAGATACTCGGTACAGTGGGTAGGGGTGATGGGAGATACTCAGTACAGTGGGTAGGGGTGATGATGAGATGCTCGGTACAGTGGGTCAGGGGTGATGGGAGATACTCGGTACAGTGGGTAGGGGTGATGAGAGATACTCAGTACAGTGGGTAGGGGTGATGGGAGTACTCTGTATGGGGGTAGATGATGCTCGGTACAGTGGGTAGGGGTGATGGGAGATACTGGGTAGGGGGTGATGGGAGATACTCGGTACAGTGGGTAGGGGTGATGAGAGATACTTGGTACAGTGGGTAGGGGTGATGATGGGAGATATGGGAGATCGGTACAGTGGGTAGGGGTGATGAGAGATACTTGGTACAGTGGGTAGGGGTAATGGGAGATACTCGGTACAATGGGTAGAGGTGATTAGAGATACTCAGGTACAGTGGGTAGGGGTGATGGGAGATACTCGGTACAGCGGGTAGGTGTGATGGGAGACACTCGGTACAGTGGGTAGGGGTAACGGGAGATACTCGGTACAGTGGGTAGGGGCGATGAAAGATACTCGGTACAGTGGGTAGGGGTGATGGGAGATACTCGGTACAGTGGGTAGGAGTGATGGGAGATACTTGGTACAGTGGGTAGGGGTGATGGGAGATACACGGTACAGTGGGGGTAGGGGTGATGAGAGATGCTCGGTACAGTAGGTAGGGGTGATGGGAGATACTTGGTACAGTGGGTAGGGGTGATGGGAGATACTCGGTACAGTGGGTAGGGGTGATGGGAGATACTCGGTACAGTGGGTAGAGTGATGGGAGATACTCGGTACAGAGGGTAGGGGGTGGTGATGGGATACTCGGTACAGAGGGTAGGGGTGATGGGAGATACTCGGTACAGTGGGTAGGGGTGATGGGAGATACTCGGTACAGTTGGTAGGGGTGATGGGAGATACTCTGTACAGTGGGGGTAGGGGTGATGAGAGATGCTCGGTACAGTGGGTAGAGTGATGTGATATACTTGGTACAGTGGGTAGGGGTGATGGGAGATACTCGGTACAGTGGGTAGGGGTGATGGGAGATACTCGGTACAGTGGGTAGGGGTGATGGGAGATACTCGGTACAGTTGGTAGGGGTGATGGGAGATACTCTGTACAGTGGGGTAGGGGTGATGAGAGATGCTCGGTACAGGGGGTCGGGGTGATGGGAGATACTCGGTACAGGGGGTCGGGGTGATGGGAGATACTCTGTACAGTGGGTAGGGATGATGGGAGATACTTGGTACAGTGGGTAGGGGTGATGGGAGATACTCGGTACAGTGGGTACGGGCGATGATGGAGATACTCGGTACAGTGGGTAGGGGTGATGGGAGATACTCGGTACAGTGGGTAGGAGTGATGGGAGATACTTGGTACAGTGGGGGTAGGGGTGATGAGAGATGCTCCGTACAGTAGGTAGGGGTGATGGGAGATACTTGGTACAGGGGTAGGGGTGATGGGAGATACTTGGTACAGTGGGTAGGGGTGATGGGAGATACTCGGTACAGTAGGTAGGGGTGATGGGAGATACTTGGTACAGTGGGTAGGGGTGATGGGAGATACTCGGTACAGTGGGTAGGGGTGATGAGAGATACTTGGTACAGCAGGTAGGGGTGATGGGAGATACTTGGTACAGTAGGTAGGGGTGATGGGAGATACTTGGTACAGCAGGTAGGGGTGATGGGAGATACTCGGTACAGTAGGTAGGGGTGGATGGGAGATGCTCAGGTACAGTGGGTAGGGGTGATGAGAGATGCTCCGTACAGCAGGTAGGGGTGAGGGGAGATACTTGGTACAGTGGGTAGGGGTGATGGGAGATACTCGGTACAGTGGGTAGGGGTGATGGGAGATACTCGTTACAGTGGGGGTAGGGGTGATGAGAGATGCTCCGTACAGTAGTAAGGGGTGATGGGAGATACTCGGTACAGGGGGTAGGGGTGATGGGAGATACTTGGTACTATGAGATAGGGGTGATGGGAGATACTCGGTACAGTGGGTAGGGGTGATGGGAGATACTCGGTACAGTGGGTAGGGGTGATGAGGAGATACTCGGTACAGTGGGGGTAGGGGTGATGGCAGATACTCGGTACAGTGGGTAGGGGTGATGGGAGATACTTGGTACAGTGGGTAGGGGTGATGAGAGATACTTGGTACAGTGGGTAGGGGTGATGTGATATACTTGGTACAGTGGGTAGGGGTGATGTGAGATGCTCGGTACAGTGGGTAGGGGTAATGGTAGATACTCGGTACAGTGGGTAGGGGTGATGAGGAGATACTCGGTACAGTGGGTAGGGGTGATGGGAGATACTTGGTACAGTGGGTAGGGGTGATGAAAGATACTTGGTACAGTGGGAAGGGTGATGAGAGATACTTGGTACAGTGGGTAGGGGTGATGTGATATACTTGGTACAGTGGGTAGGGGTGATGAGAAATACTTGATACAGTGGGTAGGGGTGATGAGAGATACTTGGTACAGTGGGTAGGGGTGATGGGAGATACTTGGTACAGTGGGTAGGGGGTGATGGGAGATACTGCAGGTACAGTGGGTAGGGGTGATGAGGAGATGCTTGGTACAGTGGGTAGGGGTGATGTGAGATACTTGGTACAGTGGGTAGGGGTGAGGGGAGATACTTGGTACAGTGGGTAGGGGTGATGGGAGATACTCGGTACAGTTGGTAGGGGTGATGGGAGATACTTGGTACAGTGGGTAGGGGTGATGAGAGATACTTGGTACAGTGGGTAGGGTGATGAGAGATACTTGGTACAGTGGGTAGGGGTGATGTGATATACTTGGTACAGTGGGTAGGAGTGATGGGAGATACTTGGTACAGTGGGTAGGGGGTGATGGGAGATACTAGGTACAGTGGGTAGGGGGTGATGTGAGGATGCTCGGTACAGTGGGTACAGGGTGATGGGAGATACTCAGTACAGTGGGTAGGGGTGAGGGGAGATGCTCAGTACAGTGGGTAGGGGGTGATGTGAGATGCTCAGTACAGTGGGTAGGGGTGATGTGAGATGCTCCAGTACAGTGGGTAGGGGTAATGGGAGATACTTGGTACAGTGGGTAGGGGTGATGGGAGATACTCAGTACAGTGGGGGTAGGGGGTGATGAGAGATACTCAGTACAGTGGGTAGGGGGTGATGGGAGATGCTCCATTACAGTGGGTAGGAGTGATGGGAGATACTCGGTACAGTGGGTAGGAGTGATGGGAGATAGATGAGATACAGGTGGTAGGGTGATGGAGTGCACAGGTGGGTGGGTAGGGGTGATGGGGAGATACTTGGTACAGTGGGTAGGGGGTGATGAGAGATACTCGGGTGACAGTGGGTAGGGGTGATGTGATATACTTGGTACAGTGGGTAGGGGTGATGGGAGATACTTGAGTACAGTGGGTAGGGGGTGATGGGAGATACTCAGTACAGTGGGTACAGGCGATGAGAGATACTCAGGTACAGTGGGTAGGGGTGATGGGAGATACTCGGTACAGTGGGTAGGGGTGATGGGAGATACTTGGTACAGTGGGTAGGGGTGATGAGAGATACTTGGTACAGTGGGTAGGGGTGAGGGGAGATACTTGGTACAGTGGGTAGGGTTGATGAGAGATACTCGGTACAGTTGGTAGGGGTGATGGGAGATACTTGGTACAGTGGGTAGGGGTGATGAGAGATACTTGGTACAGTGGGTAGGGTGATGAGAGATACTTGGTACAGTGGGTAGGGGTGATGTGATATACTTGGTACAGTGGGTAGGGGTGAGGGGAGATACTTGGTACAGTGGGTAGGGGTGATGTGAGATGCTCGGTACAGTGGGTAGGGGGTGATGTGAGGATGCTCAGGTACAGTGGGTAGGGGGTGAGGGAGATACTTGGTACAGTGGGTAGGGGTGAGGGAGATACTTGGTACATTGGGTAGGGGGTGATGTGAGATACTCTGTACAGTGGGTAGGAGTGATGGGAGATACTTGGTACAGTGGGTAGGGGTGAGGGGAGATGCACTTGAGGTACAGTGGGAAGGGGTGATGTGAGATGCTCAGTACAGTGGGCAGGAGTGATGGGAGATGCTCAGTACAGTGGGTAGGGGTGATGGGAGATGCTTGGTACAGTGGGTAGGGGTGAGGGGAGATACTTTGGTACAGTGGGTAGGGGTGATGTGAGATGCTTGGTACAGTGGGTAGGGGTGATGAGAGATGCTCAGTACAGTGGGTAGGGGTGATGGGAGATACTTGGTACAGTGGGTAGGGGTGATGTGAGATGCTCGGTACAGTGGGTAGGGGTGATGGGGAGATGCAGGTACAGTGGGTAGGGGGTGAGGGGAGATGCTCAGTACAGTGGGTAGGGGTGATGTGAGATACTTGGTACAGTGGGTAGGGGTGATGGGAGTACTGCAGGTACAGTTGGTGGGGGTGATGGGAGATACTCAGTACAGTGGGGTAGGGGGTGATTAGAGATACTCAGTACAGTGGGTAGGGGCGATGAGAGAAACTCGGTACAGTGGGTAGGGGTGATGGGAGATACTTGGTACAGTGGGTAGGGGTGATGGGAGATACTCGGTACAGTGGGTAGGGGTGATGGGAGATACTCGGTACAGTGGGTAGGGGGTGATGGGAGATACTCGGTACAGTGGGTAGGGAGTGATGGGAGATACTCGGTACAGTGGGTAGGGGTGATGGGAGAGATACTCAGTACAGTGGGTAGGGGTGATGGGAGATACTCGGTACAGTGGGGGTAGGGTGATGGGAGATGCTCAGGTACAGTAGGGGTAGGGGTGATGGGAGATACTTGAGTACAGTGGGGAGGGGTGATGGGAGATACTCGGTACAGTGGGTAGGGGTGATGAGAGATACTTGAGTACAGTGGGTAGGGTGATGAGAGATACTTGGAGGTACAGTGGGTAGGGGTGATGAGAGAGATGCTCAGTACAGTGGGTAGGGGTGATGGGAGATACTTGGTACAGTGGGTAGGGGTGATGGGAGATACTCGGTACAGTGGGTATGATGGGAGATGCTTGGTACAGTGGGTAGGGGAGTGATGAGAGATACTCTTGGTACAGTGGGTAGGGGTGATGGGAGATACTTGGTACAGTGGGTAGGGGTGATGGGAGATACTTGGTACAGTGGGTAGGGGTGATGGGAGATACTTGGTACAGTGGGTAGGGGTGATGGGAGATACTTGGTACAGTGGGTAGGGGTGATGTGAGATACTTGGTACAGTGGGTAGGGGTGATGGGAGATGCTCGGTACAGTGGGTAGGGGTGATGGGAGATACTTGGTACAGTGGGTAGGGGTGATGAGAGATACTCGGTACAGTGGGTAGGGGTGATGGGAGATACTTGGTACAGTGGGTAGGGGTGATGAGAGATACTTGGTACAGTGGGTAGGGGTGATGAGAGATACTTGGTACAGTGGGTAGGGGTGATGTGAGATACTTGGTACAGTGGGTAGGGGTGATGGGAGATACTTGGTACAGTGGGTAGGGGTGATGGGAGATACTTGGTACAGTGGGTAGGGGTGATGGGAGATGCTCGGTACAGTGGGTAGGGGTGATGGGAGATACTTGGTACAGTGGGTAGGGGTGATGGGAGATACTCGGTACAGTGGGTAGGGGTGATGGGAGATACTTGGTACAGTGGGTAGGGGTGATGGGAGATACTCGGTACAGTGGGTAGGGGGTGATGTGAGATACTCAGGTACAGTGGGTAGGGGTGATGTGAGAGATGCTCGGTACAGTGGGTAGGGGTGATGGGAGATACTTGGTACAGTGGGGTAGGGGTGATGGAGAGATACTCGGTACAGTGGGTAGGGGGTGATGTGAGATACTCGGTACAGTGGGTAGGGGTGATGGGAGATGCTCGGTACAGTGGGTAGGGGTGAGGGGAGATACTTGGTACAGTGGGTAGGGGTGATGTGAGATGCTCAGTACAGTGGGTAGGGGTGATGTGAGATGCTCGGTACAGTACAGTGGGTGGGTAGGGTGATGTGAGATACTTGGTACAGTGGGTAGGACAGTGATGTGGAGATACTTGGTACAGTGGGTAGGGGGTGATGGGAGATACTCGGTACAGTGGGTAGGAGTGATGGGAGATACTCGGTACAGTGGGTAGGGGTGATGGGAGATACTCGGTACAGTGGGTAGGGGTGATGAGAGATACTCGGTACAGTGGGTAGGGGTGATGTGAGATACTCGGTACAGTGGGTTGGGGTGATGGGAGATACTCGGTACAGTGGGTAGGGGTTGATGGGAGATACTCGGTACAGTGGGGTTAGGGGTGATGAGAGATACTCGGTACAGTGGGTAGGGGTGATGAGAGATGCTTGGTACAGTGGGTAGGGGTGATGAGAGATACTTGGTACAGTGGGTAGGGGTGATGTGATATACTTGGTACAGTGGTTAGGAGTGAGGGGAGATACTTGGTACAGTGGGTAGGGGTGATGAGAGATACTCGGTACAGTTGGTGCGGGTGATGGGAGATACTTGGTACAGTGGGTAGGGGTGATTAGAGATACTTGGTACAGTGGGTAGGGTGATTAGAGATACTTGGTACAGTGGGTAGGGGTGATGTGATATACTTGGTACAGTGGGTAGGGGTGATGCGAATTGCTCGGTACAGTGGGTAGGAGTGATGGGAGATACTTGGTACAGTGGGTAGGGGTGAGGGGAGATACTCGGTACAGTGGGTAGGGGTGAAGGGAGATGCTCGGTACAGTGGGTAGGGGTGATGTGAGATGCTCGGTACAGTGGGTAGGGGTAATGGGAGATACTTGGTACAGTGGGTAGGGGTGATGGGAGATACTCGGTACAGTGGGGGTAGGGGTGATGAGAGATACTCGGTACAGTGGGTAGGGGCGATGAGAGAAACTCGGTACAGTGGGTAGGGGTGATGGGAGATACTTGGTACAGTGGGTAGGAGTGATGGGAGATACTTGGTACAGTGGGTAGGGGTGATGGGAGATACTCGGTACAGTGGGTAGGGGTGATGGGAGATACTCGGTACAGTGGGTAGGAGTGATGGGAGATACTCGGTACAGTGGGTAGGAGTGATGGGAGATACTTGGTACGGTGGGTAGGGGTGATGGGAGATACTCGGTACAGTGGGGGTAGGGGTGATGAGAGATGCTCGGTACAGTAGGTAGGGGTGATGGGAGGTACTTGGTACTATGAGGTAGGGGTGATGGGAGATACTCGGTACAGTGAGTAGGGGTGATGAGAGACACTTGGTACTGTGGGTAGGATGATGAGAGATACTTGGTACAGTGGGTAGGGGTGATGAGAGATACTTGGTACAGTGGGTAGGGGTGATGGGAGATACTTGGTACAGTGGGTAGGGGTGATGAGAGATACTTGGTACAGTGGGTAGGGGTGAGGGGAGATACTTGGTACAGTGGGTAGGGTTGATGAGAGATACTCGGTACAGTTGGTAGGGGTGATGGGAGATACTTGGTACAGTGGGTAGGGGTGATGAGAGATACTTGGTACAGTGGGTAGGGTGATGAGAGATACTTGGTACAGTGGGTAGGGGTGATGTGATATACTTGGTACAGTGGGTAGGGGTGATGGGAGATGCTCGGTACAGTGGGTAGGAGTGATGGGAGATACTTGGTACAGTGGGTAGGGGTGATGGGAGATACTTGGTACAGTGGGTAGGGGTGATGTGAGATGCTCGGTACAGTGGGTAGGGGTGATGTGAGATGCTCGGTACAGTGGGTAGGGGTGAGGGGAGATACTCGGTACAGTGGGTAGGGGTGAGGGGAGATACTTGGTACATTGGGTAGGGGTGATGTGAGATGCTCTGTACAGTGGGTAGGAGTGATGGGAGATACTTGGTACAGTGGGTAGGGGTGAGGGGAGATACTTGGTACAGTGGGAAGGGGTGATGTGAGATGCTCGGTACAGTGGGCAGGAGTGATGGGAGATGCTCGGTACAGTGGGTAGGGGTGATGGGAGATACTTGGTACAGTGGGTAGGGGTAAGGGGAGATACTTGGTACAGTGGGTAGGGGTGATGTGAGATGCTTGGTACAGTGGGTAGGGGTGATGTGAGATGCTCGGTACAGTGGGTAGGGGTGATGGGAGATACTTGGTACAGTGGGTAGGGGTGATGTGAGATGCTCGGTACAGTGGGTAGGGGTGAGGGGAGATACTTGGTACAGTGGGTAGGGGTGAGGGGAGATACTTGGTACAGTGGGTAGGGGTGATGTGAGATACTCGGTACAGTGGGTAGGAGTGATGGGAGATGCTCGGTACAGTGGGTAGGGGTGAGGGAGATACTTGGTACAGTGGGTAGGGGTGATGTGAGATGCTCGGTACATTGGGTAGGGGTGATGTGAGATGCTCGGTACAGTGGGTAAGGGTAATGGGAGATACTTGGTACAGTGGGTAGGATTGAGGGGAGATACTTGGTACATTGGGTAGGGGTGATGTGAGATGCTCGGTACAGTGGGTAGGAGTGATTGGAGATGCTCGGTACAGTGGGTAGGGGTGAGGGGAGATACTTGGTACAGTGGGTAGGGGTGATGTGAGATGCTCGGTACATTGGGTAGAGGTGATGTGAGATGCTCGGTACAGTGGGTAGGGGTAATGGGAGATACTTGGTACAGTGGGTAGGGGTGATGGGAGATACTCGGTACAGTGGGGGTAGGGGTGATGAGAGATACTCGGTACAGTTGGTAGGGGTGATGGGAGATACTCGGTACAGTGGGGTTAGGGGTGATGAGAGATACTCGGTACAGTGGGTAGGGGTGATGGGAGAGATACTCGGTACAGTGGGGGTAGGGTTGATGGGAGATACTCTCGTACAGTGGGGTAGGGTTGAGGGAGTTCAGGGGTCAGGGTTATGTGATTCTGGGTACAGTGGGGTACAGGTGATGAGAGATACTTGGTACAGTGGGTAGAGTTCATGGGAATACTACAGTGGGTAGGGGTGATGCGTGATGGGTAGGGATGATACTCGGTACAGTGTGGTACACAGTGTGATGGGAGATACTCGGTACAGTGGGGTACAGGTGATGAGAGATGCTCAGTACAGTGGGTGTAGGAGTGATGGGAGTTACTCGGTACAGCGGGAAACAGGTGATGAGAGATACTTGGTACCGTGGGTAGGGTTCATGGGAGATACTCGGTATAGAAGTGAAGGGGTGATGGGAGATACTCGGTTCAGTGGGGGTAGGGGTGATGGGAGATACTTGGTACAGTGGGATACAGGTGATGGGAGATACTCGGTACAGTGGGGGTAGGGGTAATGGGAGATACTCGGTACAGTGGGGTACATTTGATAGGAGATACTCGGTACAGTGGGGGTAGGGCTCATGGGAGATACTCGGTACAGGTGATGAGAGATACTTGGTACAGGGGGTAGGGGTGATGAGAGATACTCGGTACAGTGGGGGTAGGGGTTATGGGAGATACTCGGTACAGTTGGATACAGGTGATGAGAGATACTTGGTACAGTGGGTAGGGTTCATGGCAGGTACTCGGTACAGTTGGTAGGGGTGATGGGAGATACTCGGTACAGTGGGTAGGGGTGATGGGAGATACTCGTTACAGTGGGGGTAGGGGTGAAGGGAGATTCTCGGTACAGTGTGGTACAGGTGATGAAAGATACTTTGTACAGTGGGGGTAGGGTTCATGGGAGATACTTGGTACAGTGGGTAGGGTTGATGAGAGATACTTGGTACAGTTTGTAGGGTTCATGGGATTTACTCGTTACAGTGGGGTACAGGTGATGAGAGATACTCGGTACATTGGGGTACAGGTGATGAGGGATACTTGGTACAGTGGGGGTAGGGTTCACGGGAGATACTTGGTACAGTAGGGGTAGGGATCATGGGAGATACTTTGTACAGTGGGTAGGGGTGATGAGAGATACTTGGTACAGTGGGTAGGGTTCATGGGAGATACTCGGTACAGTGGGGTACAGGTGATGAGAGATACTCGGTACAGTGGGGGTAGGGGTGATGAGGGATACTTGGTACAGTGGGGGTAGGGTTCATGGGAGATACTTGGTACAGTAGGGGTAGGGATCATGGGAGATACTTTGTACAGTGGGTAGGGGTGATGAGAGATACTTGGTACAGTGGGTAGGGTTCATGGGAGATACTCGGTACAGTGGGGTACAGGTGATGAGAGATACTCGGTACAGTGGGGGTAGGGGTGATGGGAGATACTCGGTACAGTGGGGTACAGGTGATGAGAGATACTTGGTACAGTGGGTAGGATTAATGGGAGATACTTGCTAATGCGTGTAGGGGTGATGAGAGATACTTGGTACAGTGAGTAGGGTTCATGGGAGATACTCGGTACAGTGGGTAGGGTTCATGGGAGATACTTGGTACAGTGGGTAGGGGTGATGAGAGATATTTGGTACAGTGGGTAGGGTTCATGGGAGATACTCGGTACAGTGGGGTACAGGTGATGAGAGATACTTGGTACAGTAGGTAGGGTTCATGAGAGATACTCGGTACAGTGGGTAGGGTTCAAGGGCGATACTTGGTACAGTGAGGTACAGGTGATGAGAGATACTCAGTACAGTGAGTAGGGTTCATGGGAGATACTCGGTACAGTGGGTAGGGTTCATGGGAGATACTTGGTTCTGCGGGTAGGGGTGATGAGAGATACTCGGTACAGTGGGGGTAGGGGTGATGAGAGATACTCGGTACAGTGGGTAGGGATGATGAGAGATACTCGGTACAGTGGGTATGGATGATGAGAGATACTCGGTACAGTGGGGGTAGGGTTCATGGGAGATACTCAGTACAGTGGGTCGGGTTCATGGGAGATACCCGGTACAGTGGGAGTAGGGTTCATGGGAGATACTCGGTACAGTGGGTAGGGTTCATGGGAGATACCCGGTACAGTGGGTAGGGTTCATGGGAGATACTCGGTACAGTGTGTAGGGTTCATGAGAGATACTCAGTACAGTGGGTAGGGTTCATGGGAGATACCCGGTACATTGGGTAGGGTTCATGGGAGATACTCAGTACAGTGGGTAGGGTTCATGGGAGATACCCGGTACAGTGAGTAGGGTTCATGGGAGATACTCGGTACAGTGGGTAGGGTTCATGAGAGATACTCAGTACAGTGGGTAGGGTTCATGGGCGATACTTTGTACAGTGGGTAGGGGTGGTTGGAGATACTTGGTACGGTGGGTAGGGATGATGGGAGATACTTGGTACAGTGGGTAGGGATGATGGGAGATACTCGGTACAGTGGGTAGGGGTGGTGGGAGATACTTTGTACAGTGGGTAGGGGTTTTGGGAGATACTTGGTACGGTGGGTAGGGATGATGGGAGATACTTGGTACAGTGGGTAGGGATGATGGGAGATGCTCGCTGGCATGGGTAGGGGTGGTTGAAGATACTTGGTATAGTGGTGAAGACTGATGTCGACCGCACTGCAACCACTAATGTGAAATAGTTGACATGAAAACCAACGAAACAACTGTGTATACTTCTGCATACTGTGTCCATTGTCTTGGCCGCAATATACTTGTGTTGGGTTCTGTTCTGGAGATCATTTTACAAAAGAGGGTCAGGGTGACTTAAAGAACATTTAACGAAGATCTTTGGGTACATTCTTGTGTTAGATGTCTTTGTTGAGAGGAACTGATATAGATATCTTGTATAATTCAGCCCAAAATGAACATATCTATAGTGCTTGTAATACAATTCCTATTTACAGTTACAGTACAAACACGGCTGTCCCGAACCCCACCTCCATACAGAACATGGCGGAGTAGACAAGTACAAAACCTCAACCTTTATTACATTCTTCAGAACTGGGTTTGAAATGTTGTCAAAGAAAAACAAAAGTGGGGGCGTCAACTCTCTCACGTAAGAGATCAGAGGCAAACTTGTGTTTCCCACACATTGAAAACAGTCACGAGTCATCTTGAAATGTCCCCCCTCCCCTCCCAACATGGTGTAATCAAATAGTCCAACAAAAGCCACAACCTTTCACTAATAAAGCCGAAGTCTTAGGATTAGAAGCAGGCTACTTATTGACATTATTCGGGGGTCAAGGAGCGGCTGTGAGCAAGACTAACACGAGGGGTGGAGAGAAGAGACATGTGAGAAGGAGAGTGGGTTCGTTCTTGGTGTGGGAGCAATCTGCTCACAATCGCCATGTGGGCATTCCCTGACATTTATTGAAACCATTCTGTGCACATGCTTACTGCTACAATATGGGATACTAGGATTATTCACCCCTAACCCCCACCCCTCGGCCCCTCCCTGGCGCCTGCACCCCTCCCTCGGAAGCTGGAGCCACACCCTCTGCTTCAGTATGCCCCGCCCGTGGCTGTACTGCGGGGAAATGACGTATTGCATAACGGCACCCGTGTCAGTCGTGTCTTGAAGTCGGACACTTACTCTGTCATATGTGTAGCACTGGACCTGTGGTTCCAGGTTATACACTCTTTACAAAATAACCTTGTCGTTTTATGCAAATATTTGTCAAATATGCAAATATGCAGAAGACTAAAGTGACCGAAGGTCAATGATACTTGTCGCAACGGTTCCGTCTCCTCACGACTTGAATATTTGTATTCATAAATTAAAATCCAAACTGGTAAACAATAAAAACATTGCTGATATAAATACCAATCCGAAAAGAAATTATTGCAGTAACAGTTGGTGAATCTATTTAAATATGTTTATTTAAATATGAATGTACGATTATCCATAAAATATATGTTACTGTGAGCTGTGAGTTGTTCTCTCATCAAGACTTCTAACAGTAAACCAATATTCTGCTCAATATCATGGTATTCTGTCTGGGGGAGACTGGGGGGAGTATTTTCTCAGTCTGTCTAGTGGGAGTCTATAAGGCGTGTTGTTCTATTCTGTCTGGGGGAGACTGTGAGGAGTATTTTCTCGTTCTGTATCTTGAGAGGTACTAAGGAGACGTCTCACAGCTCAGTAAAGAGACGTCAGCAAAATAATTGATATAATAAGCAACCGTTTTAAATTTATGTGTCAAATCGTTTTTAACAACAATCGGGATAGTTCTATAAAATATTATAGGCGCAAGTATATGAACACATTTGTAAATGAAAATGAATAAAATGCGATTTTTTTTCAAAAGTTTCAACATATTACAGACAATATTCCATACATGCCCATGTTTCCGTGGTCACACACCCTGTGTCAGTGCCTTGTGTAGTCTTGTGCCATGTGCTCCCAGTGCAGTTACTTGTCACGGGGGATCAAATATTACAGCTTCAATATAAGTCAAGTCGATTTCAATTAAGAACTCTCTGCTTAGTGAGACTTAACACAACTTCTACCATATGTGCGCACTCGAAATGCAATCTTTTAAGGAATACAAATCAAAATTTTATCTTCTGAACTTTACAAATCCATACTTTCATCTTTCCGTCAAGATTCAATCCAAAGTCGTCAAGAATAAAAGACATTCTAAACAGACTAATCACTTCATTGTTGAGTTCTTGATCGAGTCAAATCACTTGTAAAATGCAATTGTTATCCTCTGTGTAATAAAATGTATTGTAATAAAACCAACAGAAGCCTAGGCACTACACACAAATTATGTTCCACCGTTTTAACTTTCTGTCTGAATAATCACTTGATATCTCTTTCCTTTATTGGCCCAAAATAACTGACGCGTGTGATGTTTGTTCATAGCATGTGCAATCAACCGCACGCACATGTGAACATTTTCATCTCTTTAACACAAGAGCTATTTCAACATAAGGTGCCGGTGCTGAAGATGGGTTTGTCCATGACGTCGTGTGGACGTTCAGTTGTTTTAACACACGAACAAGAACAGTGTTTTGGTTAAACCTAATTGACAGCAAACTCTTGAAAAGATCTTGTTAATATCTTGAAACATTCAAATATATTCCATAATGAAAGTCAATAGCGCTTAGGGAGCTGCCTTAGAATTGTTTTGTTCAGCGGGACAATTAATTGTATTGTTGAGGGTCCGATGATCCCCAATCCGACGCCCGATAAAGAAACAATTTGGGTATTTTGTGGCCGGACGAAGGACGAGGAGAGCATATTCATGAAAAGAATCCTTATTGACGACATATGGACGCATAAGACGATTATTAACATAATTTTCCACATCAATAGTACTCGCCCGAACCACAAATTCTTTGGAAAGCGACTCTCGTGTCTTGAAAAGGACAATTGACTTCGTCTCCGTGCCTCGCTTCATTTCACCTGAGTTGGGGATTTAGTCGGGAGTCTGGTTCTTTGATTGGAGAAGATTAATGCAAATTTTGGAAATAAAATAATGTAACGCTAATGTTTCGGAAGTTCAAGGTCCTCAAGACTTCCGTTTTAGCGGGAAAACATCGACGATGATTAAACTGCTTGCAGAAATAAAATCCAGCAACGTATGCGATCGGATTAAAGATGTTTAAATTGCACCTGCTACTTTCTACACAGATGTCTACCAGCTTAAATCACTTATCAACATGCGAAAGGATGTTTCATACTGGAAAACTCATTAGATTTGTAGACACTTCGAAAATATTTTGTATGCCTGCATGGCTATTTCACGAAGTCACATTTAGCACACGTAGACATTTAGAAATTATTAGCCTCTCAGCTTATTGTATGGTATGTGTATACAGATCAAATTTGTGATTTGTATTTCAATCTGGCAACATGTAAAAGTATAATGAATCAGGACTGAGTGCTGTTTGAGTGAGTAACATATACACCATAATGAACCATTAATATTGCCTTCGGAATATAGTCATTCATTGTTGAATGAAACCAACAAACATAGAACATGGTGTAAAATATCCAAACCGATACTGTTATTGTCAACTTATACCAGGTCAAGTCTCAGATGATAACAATTATAATCTTTGACAAATATTTAATCTCCAAACAATCAGCGTCGGACGCAAAGTATGCAAACCAGTATGTTCCAAGTACGAGAAGGTTTTAGCATTTTTATCAGTGGCGTCGATACTATAAATATTTAATCGACTAGCATCCGACAATTATCACTTTTCTTTTTGCGTGCTATTATCAGAAATGTTGAAAGTAACAGCAGAGACCATATAATAGATTATGGTCTCTGGTAACAGCAACGGATAAAACCTGAAAAAATCTCTTTATTTTAGAGACTCAACCAACATGGAGATTTTAAAACCAATCCATGATGTTGTCATAGCAACAAATCCGAATATTTTGATAATATTTTTAAATTGTGAGTTTACATTTCCTCAACTCGGACACCACAAGCAAGTTTACTGACATGTTATGTGTTGTTTTATATGTTCAACATGAAAACTGGTTAATGTTATTTACCAGGTACAATATGTTTTCCCGGTTCGGTTTTTTAATAAGTATTATTTTGCTTGTTTACCACTCCGGTTTCATTTATATTAAAAAGTACAAATATACAGAAATCAAGGCCGAGATTTTCCAAATGATCTTGCCTTCGATTATTCTGAAGGACCTACCTTCAAAGATAAGATATCATAAGTTTAGGATAAGATACAATTTCGAAACAGTCGTAAACCTGTCGCTGATCGTACGCAGCTACGATACCGATCGTAACTCTGACAGAGAACTCATTTGTCTTGGAGATTGGAGATTGGATATTGAAAATTCAGGGTTTTTTCCCCATAGGCGTACGTTGCCAATAACATTGACAAGTAATGGAGAAGTCGTGATCACAATGTCAGGCCATATCTATGTGCGTGACTTTCCGCACTATCATACACGTATCCTACGTATAAATATTTTATCCTTTATGATAACAGATTTCATGACAACCCAGAAACGGTAGCTTACTTGTGCTAATACAAAAACATTTTTGAAGAGCAAGAAATGTTATAATCAATTAAAAATGTGTCGCTACTCTATTGCAATTAAAACTGAAATAATTCACCAAAGATATTTCGTTATTTTCCCTGTCAAAAGTGGACCACTTGTAAACGGCTGAACTTTGTGTGAACACATCGCTGCCGCGATTAAAAATGACGTTATTCAAAATAACAACGATGATAGCTTTGAACGAACAGCTGATGTTCTGCATTCAGATATGTGGTCAAATCTTATGTATGCTGGGAAGGTTGACAAAAGCTGTTTATTGTTTAAATTTTGAAAACACCGACATTAATTAATATTTTTAAATCGGTTGTTTTCATGCAAAATATTGTCGTACAACATATGACATTGTCTGTTTTATACTGATCAGTGAATGTGAATCAATTAACGTTTAACGGCAAAAATTGAAAAAAGGTTAAATTGACACTTTAAACCCGAACGAGAGTGGGAACCCGATACCCAGTCAACCAGAAACAGAGTGTGTTCACCTGTCTATATATAGGATGAAGACGCCACATCTCCATCTACCCAGTCAACCCGATACAGAGTGTGTTCACCTGCCTATATAGGATGAAGACGCCACATCTTCACCTACCCAGTCAACGAGGAACAGTGTGTTCACCTGCCTATATATAGGATGAAGACGTCACATCTCCACCTACCCAGTCAACCCGATACAGAATGTGTTCACCTGCCTATATATAGGATGAAGACGCCACATCTCCACCTACCCAGTCAACCCGATACAGAATGTGTTCACCTGCCTATATATAGGATGAAGACGCCACATCTCCACCTACCCAGTCAACCCGATACAGAGTGTGTTCACCTGCCTATATATAGGATGAAGACGCCACATCTCCACCTACCCAGTCAACCCGATACAGAATGTGTTCACCTGCCTATATATAGGATGAAGACGCCACATCTCCACCTACCCAGTCAACCCGATATAGAGTGTGTTCACCTGCCTATATATAGGATGAAGACGCCACATCTCCACCTACCCAGTCAACCTGATACAGAATGTGTTCACCTGCCTATATATAGGATGAAGACGCCACATCTCCACCTACCCAGTCAACCTTGATACAGAGTGTGTTCACCGCCTATATATAGGATGAAGACGCCACATCTCCACCTACCCAGTCAACCCGATACAGAATGTGTTCACCTGCCTATATATAGGATGAAGACGCCACATCTCCACCTACCCAGTCAACCCGATACAGAATGTGTTCACCTGCCTATATATAGGATGAAGACGCCACATCTCCACCTACCCAGTCAACGAGAAACAGTGTGTTCACCTGCCTATATATAGGATGAAGACGCCACATCTCCACCTACCCAGTCAACCCGATACAGAATATGTTCACCTGCCTATATACAGCATGAAGACGTTACTACATCTCCACCTACCCAGTCAATCCATTTTGCATTTCACTTTCAAAATCGCCATTCTTGAAAATACTTTATGTCCTTACGTTTTGCTATCAACAATTTGATACATTGTTCCATTTTATAGAATAAATCTATGGCGGTATTCTCAGCAGTTATCTGTCTTTTATAGTAGTTAATTGTACAACAGACTATTATTAATCCTCGACTATTTATCCTTCAAAAAATTGATAAATACTATGTCTTATTATAAGAATACGAATCATTTTCTTTTTACAAATACTGTTGCTTCTAAAAATTTAAAAATGCACTTTATACATACATACATATCTTACTATGTGTATTTCCTTCTTTCATTATAGACATGTAAATAGATATAAATATAAATTCAATAGTTGAAAGCGCTCGTCCCACACAATTCCCAATGTAAACCTGAAGAGAAACGCTTGTGGGTTTGCACTTTGAAGATTGCCTTACTTTCATAAAATGCAACAATTAAGGCATAAACATTGATACAAATGCGATGCAGCACACACACACAAAAAATACGGCGGAACTTTGCGCTTCAGGAAAACTGTAACTTGGAACTAGGGTTCGTGTAGCGACAGCACTTGAACAAAAAGGAACCACTCCCAACTAGAGTATGAACTGAGATTAACTGCCACCTGAGTTATACAAGAAGTCACAGTCACTTCTGTAAACTGCCAACACCATCTCCCTTTATCCTTAGTGTAGGAATCGCTATCGCAATTAAAAATTATTTGTGAAATCTTCATGCCTTCTTCGTCTGCTCGATTGGTCGATTTGTATCACAAATTTTAACAGCATAAATGTCAGAATGTCAGTATAAAACCGTCACTAATATTTTGGCAAGATGGCCACCATCTTGGATAAAGATAACTAAAATTTACGACAAGCGTGGAACTAACTTAGATTTATGACAGTGTTACAAAAATTATTTAAAATAAGCCGTGACAGTCTACGGATACCTTGAGATAACTTTATGATAATGCAGGGCTAAGATCGTTTCGGAAAAATTAGACCTTGAAGTGGACGTCAAAATTGATGGAATATATAAAATGTATTCAGGAAATGAAAATCTAGGCCCTGGCCATGAGGCGTCTATATGGACCGGCTGTCGAGCTCGGTGGCGTGCTTGACCGTGTGACATCGTACACCGATGATGTGCTCACAATATCGATCATATGCGTTTTGGTCCAGTCTCGATTATTTAGACCGCCGTCATATAGCTTGAATATTATTGACTGAAGCGTTACACAACAAACAGAGCGAAGAGTGAAGTCTTTATCAACCGTCGCTACATCATGCCTGATCCAGACTTGATTATGGATAGGGGCGGTGGGGTAGCCTAGTGGTTAAAGCGTTGGCTCGTCACGCCGAAGACCCGGGTTCGATTCCCCACATGGGCACAATGTGTTAAGCCCATTTCTTGTGTCCCCCGCCGTGATATTGCTGGAATATTGCTAAAAGCGGCGTAAAACTAAACTCAGTCAGTCAGTGATTATGGAAAGGCCACCGCGGACAAAACATTCATCCATCCAAGATCCGACAAAGATCCATTCAACTGAATATATGCAGCAAGAAGACGTCACTGCATCTCCAGCTACCCAGTCAACCCGATACCGAGCGTCTTCGCCTACCTCTATAGAGCATGAAGACGTCACTGCATCTCCACCTACCCAGTCAACCTGATACAGAGCATCTTCGCCTGCCTATTACAACAGGAAGACGTCCCCATATCTGCACCTACCTAGTCAACCCGATACAGAGCATCTTCGCCTGCCTATTACAACAGGAAGACGTCCCCATATCTGCACCTACCTAGTCAACCCGATACAGAGTATGTCCATCTGCCTCTACACAGCATGGAAACGTCCCTTTATCTCCACCTACCCAGTGAACCTGATACAGAGTGTGTCCATCTGCCTCTACACAGCATGGAAACGTCCCTATATCTCCACCTACCCAGTCAACCCGGAACAGAGTATGTCCATCTGCCTCTACACAGCATGAAAACGTCCCTATATCTCCACCTACCCAGTGAACCTGATACAGAGTGTGTCCATCTGCCTCTATACAGCATGAAGACATCACATTTCCACCTATCCAGTCAACCCGGAACAGAGTATGTCCATCTGCCTCTATACAGCATGAAGACACCACCACATCTCCACCTTCAACCCGATACAGAGTATGATACCCGATTCTGCTACAGCAAGTAACCAAGTTAGCGAGTCTGATACCCGATTCTGTTACAGCAAGTAACCAAGTTAGCGAGTCTGATACCAAATTCTGTTACAGCAAGTAACCAAGTTAGCGAGTCTGATACCCAATTCTGTTACAGCAAGTAACCAAGTTAGCGAGTCTGATTCCTGATTGTTACAGCAAGTAACCAAGTTAGCGAGTCTGATACCTGATTCTGTTACAGCAAGTAACCAAGTTAGCGAGTCTGATATCTGATTCTGTTACAGCAAGTAACCAAGTTAGCGAGTCTGATACCTGATTCTGTTACAGCAAGTAACCAAGTTAGTGAGTCTATCTGATTCTGTTACAGCAAGTAACCAAGTTAGTGAGTCTATCTGATTCTGTTACAGCAAGTAACCAAGTTAGTGAGTCTATCTGATTCTGTTGCAGCAAGTAACCAAGTTAGCGAGTCTGATACCTGATTCTGTTACAGCAAGTAACCAAGTTAGCGAGTCTGATACCTGATTCTGTTACAGCAAGTAACCAAGTTAGTGAGTCTATCTGATTCTGTTACAGCAAGTAACCAAGTTCGTGAGTCTATCTGATTCTGTTACACCTTTTTGCGGAAGACCAGTTCTGACCCGAAACTATGGATATCGTCATTAGAACACTTTGATGAATGAAAAATGTTCACTATATATTTGGAAAGAAGACAGAATGCAACTTATCCAATTTTAATTGTCACGGTAGCCTTGCTCCAAGACTGTACTGAATGCTGAGCCCATGGATGTATAGTAATTCTATCCTTCTAAGAGGCAAGTCTAGATAAGCGGACCTCAGTCTGATATTTATTATTTTTTAGAAATTATCATTTAGACTATTAATTGTTACCTTAGAGACTTGTGCAAGTCTATGATCACGGCAAAAACAGTATAAAATAAGCAACAACACAAACAACACAGTTTCGCAAGGATGGCCTTAATGTTGTGAGAAAATAACTGTAGTCTCCACCTGGCCTATATATATATCCTGTACTAGTAAAGTTTTGTGTGTCTCTCTATGTCTCTGGGTGCTTACTGGGTGCACACTGCAAGGTCCCTCATCTCGCTGCATGTATGAATAACGCCACTCTTATCTTACATGCGAGCACAGAATCTGCCCTAAATGAATGACTTTTTCATGCTCGTCTAGAATTCACGATCCTGTCTCTTATCAACGAGTACGAAAGGGAAGGTGTACTCTATTTTAATGCAGAAAAAATTCTGGTGCAGGGGAGCGAACACACCCCATTAGCTACCCTCGTCAATGTAACGAAGAGGGACGACACCCAAGGAGAAGTGGAGGGCCATTTTCGAAAGTTGATTGAAAAGTCAAGAAAGTTTTCCAGAATTGTGGTATTTTTTCTATAACCTCGACGACAGACGGGTTTAGACGGAGGAACCTCTGCTGCCTATATCACACCCGTATTAGCGAGCCATAGAGTACAGCTGTCAAACCGGGAATGTCAGTCATTCTGGAAATGTACATCTGTAGATTGAGTCTCGTTTATTTCAACCTAAGTAGTGCTTATTTCATCCCCTTCGCTGGTAAAGCCGATTTTGAGGACTGGAAGAAATGGAGTATTGACAAATGGTCGCCATTATGATGACGTATATCACACGCAAACACAAGTCACGTGATTTACACTCTCGTCTGTCAGCACTGTGATGGGATGAGAAAACACGAGATTACGCGAGAGTTATTAATCGACCATTCTTTGGAGGGTGTTACGAGCTCTTTGTTTACTGGTGTGGGGGTTTTGACACCTGGGTTCTGACAATTGGGCGTTTTGGTGAACTGGTCGATGGGCTTCCCTTTTCCTCAGAAAGTCTTGAGTTTCATGTCATGTTATTTCAATTATGTTCTGGTTGGGTTTGCTACATAAAAACCACGCGCTTCCTGTCGCTGCAGTTTTGAGGTCTTCTATTGCGATACTATCAACAATCCCTCTCCTTCGCCGTGAAATATGGCCCCGGTGTCATAAAATATGCGGTAAGATGCTTGTTAACGATGTGACACAGTCATTGCTCGCAACTAGAACAAATAATCCGGCTGATCTGTTCCTGTGAACCAATCTCGGAGTCTAATACAGCCTATTGCTGCACATTAAAAACAGATGACTTACTCTCCCAAACAAATAAATTGCTTTGTTGTTAACATATTTAAAAGGACATTTGTATAATATATGTGTCAAACGATCATAGATCAAGTGAGTCTTTTTCACAAGGACAATTATAAAGCAACTATGTACCATTCGTTTTTAGAAAACTTTAAACAATGAAACATTTACTATTTAGAAGGAAAAAGTGCTTAAACAAATGTGAGTCATACAAAGGAGTTTGTGATGAGACTTTGAACAAAGGAAACGTTATGTACGCATTATCAGATTTTTAACATTTTTAACAATTGCCGCTCAGTAAGATACAGATTTCTGGCGTTAAATACATAAACGTTCTAAAGTCCAAACTAATTAAACCATCATCATCCTTGTTGAAGACCGTTTCCACATTAAGCTGCCTTATCACCTACCTTGACTGAAGAGGGGAATAGTCTGGAATATGAAGTATCACTGACGGTTGATGAAATATGAAAATTAATGAGGAGCAAATCTCGGAATATTTGAAAGCCATCAATCTATATTAAAACACTCATTGCCTATGTCCTGGTGTGTATTCCAAAGAGAAGAACAAAAATCACCAGAAGAAGACAGAGACAAAGTTAGTGTGGTCGAATTATTAAAAAAAAAACAACCGTGAACACATGACCACAGTAATTGCTGCAATTCTGTGACCGCAGGACCGCAGGACTTAAAATGGTAACTGTAACATATTTTCCTCTGAGTGAAACAAAGGCTGAAATTGAAATTAGGTATCAGTTAACTTGTAATCTGAAAGGAACACACAAAAGACATGAATATCAACACTGCTGGAGAGTCTGTGACTACGCTACTAATCTGATGGCACACAGTAAAATAATGATTGTGGCGTTTGTATAATCCACGACTAGCAATCAAGAGTCATATTCTCAGCATCGAAATCATCTGCCATTCTTCATGGAGAGCGTTCATCAATTACTGCAGATTTTTAAACAGGCGGATCTCTAGCTCGAGCTTGGCGTCCAAGCTATTCTGAAAAAACGTTAGTTGATCTTCATATCCAGGCCTACCAAAGAAAACTTTCCCACTGTGCAGAAAAACGCAGAAAAGCTCACATTAATCGTGGAAATAGCAACATAAACATAATACCTCGCTACTGAAACAGTAAAAACGGCAACTTTAAATCGCTAACTCTGCATCATAAAACGAGGAGCCCGCAACTTCGATTTTGCGCATGCGCACATGGAAGAGGAAGTCTCGACCGCATGTTGACATTTTCCAGCTTGGACAAAAGTGACATTCCTTTTTAAGTATTTCTGTTGGGTTATTTGGCATTTACAATGATACTTGTGTGCACACTTGTTTAGTTTACTTTCCATTCGTATGAAACGATTGACAGCGATTATTTCGACATATTTAATACTTTTTCTACGTAATGCGCATGCGCAGGAGAGGTCAAAGTTCTCTGATATAAAAATGTTGCAGTTTCATAGTTTTTCGTTGCCGTTTTTACTGTTTCAGTAGCGAGGTAATGTGTTTATGTTGCTATTTCCACGATTAATGTGGGCTTCTCTGCGTTTTTCTGCACAGTGGGAAAGTTTTCTTTGATAGGCCTGATATCGGGGTTCCTTGCGGGCCATGGTAATGTTTCCATAAATATCGTGGGGAAGGGAATGGTTATCAAAACGTGGCACTACGGCGGTATCCAGAACTTCATGTTGATAGCAATGACATTAGTGCGCCCCATGTACCGTAAAACTCGCAACGCATCCCACATCATCACTGAGTCACTATCAAATGCTTCAGCTGTATGGATCATCTCCTGGTGAGGTGACATACCTCGTTACGATGTCTATATACGGCCGCTGGTAATGTGCGGAAGAGCGACTCTCAGTGTCGGAGCCAACACCACGCCACGCCTTCCTACCTGTGACTTCTTGTGAGGAAGGTACGTCTGATCGGACGACGTTCCCTGAGACCAGCAGCCTGCAACCTACTCCTGGTGGTCCATGTGGAGAGGGGCGGTGGGGTAGCCCTGTGGTTAAAGCTTTCGCTCGTCACACCGAAGACCCGGGTTCGATTCCCCACAGGGGCACAATGTGTGAAGCCCATTTCTGGTGTCCCCTGCCGTGATATTGCTGGAAAATTGCTAAAAGCGGCATAAAATATATATTCACTCACCCACATGTAGGGAGTCGGACTCATGCTGCGTGCTTCCTCACGAGTCGACGTATAACCGTGTGGTTAATGTTAAAGTTAGAACTGCTGCTGTAACAATACATCCCTGCGTCATGCATGACTATAACTTGCCATGATGTATCAATTTCTTTCTTAAAGCCTACATCTTCGCATGTCAATAACATTTAATTTTAGTTCTGTCGTCTTTTAAATCAGTTAAGAAAACGGCACACACGGCAATATATACTTCGCATCACATGAACTTGAGACCAATATGTGTATTCCACTTTTTTCTAAGGTATAATCGCCAAAATCACCAAAATGTTTAAACGTGCCCTTGGATTCACATGGTACTTAATTCATACTCGTGTGTACGAGTATAGTTAGTTACGTAATACGCAACATGTTGAAAAACGTGTAAGAATACCACTTGATGTATATGGTGCATGTAACTACACGAATATCAAATACCAACCATTCTGCTGCCGTGAAGATCCGGGTTACTATTGGTGTTTAGCAACTCACGTTTGTCGTTTTAGACCACTAACAGTGTCGGATGGTCAGGCTCGCTGGTTTGGTTGGTGCATGTCATCGTATCCCAGTTGCGTAGATGGATGATGATAATGTGAATTATTGGATTGTCTGGTCCAGACTCGGTTATGGCTGGAAAACAACAAACATGCCCAAAAGAATCATTCAGTTTTCTCTGGAATCTTAAAAGTGACATTGTCACGGCATTGTTGCCGTGTGGTATAAGCGAAAATTATTACTCAAAGTCCGATAATGTGATTAATGTCGTGTTGACCCTCTTCGCTTTGAAGTTGTATTTTAAAGAATGGCACTGCGACAATATCCTTTCCAGGATTCCATAGTTTTCCTTTTCCTGTGACATTTTCTGTTATCATGCCAGAAAAACTCCATACAGTGGCTGTCTCGACAAATGCTTGTCTGACGTCGTCGACAATACAAAGCAGTTATTGGATCGTATCTATCTGTTGGACGAAACAGAAACATTTGAATTTCACATAAAAGTATGAATTGCACAAAAAGAACGTAAAAGCTTTCTCATTCCTTTCTTAGTCTCAAGATCTATATTTTAAAACATAAGTATCATGTGACTGTGTTCGAAATAGAATAACAGTATCTTGATGATGAATTAACCAGTTTCCTAATACATATGCAGGTGACGAGATATATTTTGTTAAATGATAAGTACCTTGATGAGCCAGTTTATTAATGCTGTAAGTTAAAGATGGAAACGTTGTGTAAATACGTTGAGCTTCAGTCCCGCATGTAGACCTACATCCAACCAGATGGTTCTGTACTTTACTCTGCAACAGCCAGGTCTACGACTCTAGGGCAGGTATAACAATTGTTTAACATTACAACGAAATGTCTTCCATAAACTCTTGCTTCCATTCTGTTATGTCTGACGATCACGATACAAACTCTTCTGTTTGAATGTTCCAGACTGATTGAAACAAGCTGAAAAATTTCCAAACCTGATCAGATGAGCAGTGTTCAATTACAAAATTAGTTTGAAAAACATATTATTAAAGTTATTGATTTTCAATAGTTGTTCAAATATAGTTTTGTACAAATTACAACTGTTTACATCCAGGCATATTGTTATATAATCATACAGGTTTCATGTTATTTACATATATTTGTCTCAAAAAAGCAATATCACCTTTTCAAATAATATTTAATCATTCGCCTAACTTGAAAACTCTCTCAGCACAAGTCTGCGAAATTGTTAATAAAACTGGTGAACTTTCCTATTTGTACTTACAATAAGAAATGCTATTTCTGACTACCAGTGGAATTCTGGTGATATGCGCTTATGAAAACTGACGAATTAAGAACTGTAGTAATCTGTTAGAATGAAAAACCATCACCGTTATATTTTCTTGTCGCATATGTGAGAACGAAGAAAAAAACTATCACTATCAAAACGACTTTCTATTTCTTCAAGATCTTGCGTTGCAATATAGTATGTTCAGAACACGACGGAAATATAGAGTGGGCAGGTGAAGTTAAACAATATAGCATACCAGTGACCCGTGTGTATGCCTGCCTGTCTTTCTGTCTGTGTGCGTTGCGTATGCGTGCGTGCGTGCGTGCGTGCGTGTGCGTGCGTGCGTGCGTGCGTGCGTGCGTGCGTGCGTGCGTGCGTGCGTGTGTGTGTGTGTGTGTGTCCCCGTGTATTGTGGATGCTACTATGGTCTGGACCAATTTCGGGTTTATAGTATTAGCCGTCAGTAGCTACGGAATTAAATATGGGTCCAAACTCAGACAAAAACACTGGAGCCCACCTGTCTGTTTTTATAACTCGAGCACCAGTAACAACAAATACCACATTGTAACGTCTGTTGGGACAGTTCGGTCTCGGATCGACCCACCAACCTCCCGAACGTCGAGCACGGGCTCCTTACACTGAACCAACTGGCGGTAGAAGTGTGAAGATCTCCGTGAGTTGGATTGAAGCTGGTTTTCCGTGTAGCATACAGATATAGCCCTTGTTTCAGTTACAGCATACAGATATGGCGCTGGTTTCAGTTACAGCATACAGATATAGCGCTGGTTTCAATTACAGTATACAGATGTAGCGCTGGTTTCAGTTACAGTATACAGATATAGTGCTGGTTTCAATTACAGTATACAGATATAACACTGGTTTCAGTTACAGCATGCAGATACAGTGCTGGTTTCAGTTACAGCATACAGATATAGCGCTGGTTTCAGTTACAGCATACAGATATAACACTGGTTTCAGTTACAGCATGCAGATACAGTGCTGGATTCAGTTACAGCATACAGATATAACACTGGTTTCAGTTACAGCATACAGATATAGCACTGGTTTCAGTTACAGCATACAGATATAACACTGGTTTCAGTTACAGCATGCAGATACAGTACTGGTTTCAGTTACAGCATACAGATATAACACTGGTTTCAGTTACAGCATACAGATATAACACTGGTTTCAGTTACAGCATGCAGATACAGTGCTGGTTTCAGTTACAGCATACAGATACAGTGCTGGTTTCAGTTACAGCATACAGATATAACACTGGTTTCAGTTACAGCATGCAGATACAGTGCTGGTTTCAGTTACAGCAAGCAGATACAGTGCTGGTTTCAGTTACAGCATACAGATATAGCGCTGGTTTCAGTTACAGCATACAGATATAACACTGATTTCAGTTACGGCATGCAGATACAGTGCTGGATTCAGTTACAGCATACAGATATAACACTGGTTTCAGTTACAGCATACAGATATAGCACTGGTTTCAGTTACAGCATACAGATATAACACTGGTTTCCAGTTACAGCATGCAGATACAGTGCTGGTTTCAGTTACAGCATACAGATATAACACTGGTTTCAGTTACAGCATACAGATATAACACTGGTTTCAGTTACAGCATGCAGATACAGTGCTGGTTTCAGTTACAGCATACAGATACAGTGCTGGTTTCAGTTACAGCATACAGATATAACACTGGTTTCAGTTACAGCATGCAGATACAGTGCTGGTTTCAGTTACAGCAAGCAGATACAGTGCTGGTTTCAGTTACAGCATACAGATACAGTGCTGGTTTCAGTTACAGCATACAGATACAGTGCTGGTTTCAGTTACAGCATGCAGATACAGTGCTGGTTTCAGTTACAGCATACAGATATAACACTGGTTTCAGTTACAGCATACAGATATAGTGCTGGTTTCAGTTACAGCATACAGATATAACACTGGTTTCAGTTACAGCATGCAGATACAGTGCTGGTTTCAGTTACAGCATACAGATATAACACTGGTTTCCAGTTACAGCATACAGATATAACACTGGTTTCAGTTACAGCATGCAGATACAGTGCTGGTTTCAGTTACAGCATACAGATACAGTGCTGGTTTCAGTTACAGCATACAGATATAACACTGGTTTCAGTTACAGCATGCAGATACAGTGCTGGTTTCAGTTACAGCAAGCAGATACAGTGCTGGTTTCAGTTACAGCATACAGATACAGTGCTGGTTTCAGTTACAGCATACAGATACAGTGCTGGTTTCAGTTACAGCATACAGATACAGTGCTGGTTTCAGTTACAGCATACAGATACAGTGCTGGTTTCCAGTTACAGCATGCAGATACAGTGCTGGTTTCAGTTACAGCATGCAGATACAGTGCTGGTTTCAGTTACAGCATGCAGATATAGCACTGGTTTCAGTTACAGCATTCAGATATAGCACTGGTTTCAGTTACAGCATACAGATATAGCACTGGTTTCAGTTACAGCATGCAGATATAGCACTGGTTTCAGTTACAGCATGCAGATATAGCGGATAGTTTCAGTTACAGCATACAGATATAGCACTGGTTTCCAGTTGCAGCATACAGATATACCGCTGTTTTCAGTTGCAACATTCTTATATAGCGCTGGTTTCCCTTGCACGATACAAAGATAGCGCTGGTTTCAGTTAATAATAATAATGTAGTCCATTTATATAGCGCCAAACTCCACACTAGGTATGCTCATAGCGCTAACAATCAAGGCCATTTTTACCCCTGGATAACCCAAGCTGCCTGCTAGGCGCTAGAAGGTTATAGTCATATGACTTTTCCACCGGGTACCCATTTTCCTGCTGGGTGAACAGAGGCAATTTTGAACAAACTCACTTGCCTAAGGTGAGACCACATGTATCCCATGTGCTTCGTTGTGGGGCAGGACTCAAGTCCTAGAAACTCTCAGGAGTCAAGCTGCCAAACACGGTCACCCATCCAAGGACTCTCCGAGCTCGACGCTGCTTAACTTCACCGATTTGTGACCTGAGCATGCAGCATGCAGATATAGCACTGGTTTCAGTTACAGCATGCAGATATAGCGATAGTTTCAGTTACAGCATACAGATATAGCACTGGTTTCCCTTGCAGCATACTTATATACCGCTGTTTTCAGTTGCAACATTCTTATATAGCGCTGGTTTCCCTTGCACGATACAAAGATAGCGCTGGTTTCAGTTGCAGCATACTTATATAACGCTGGTGTCGGTTGGAGCATACAGATATAGCGATAGTTTCAGTTACAGCAGACAAATATAAGCGCTATAGTTTCTGTTGCAGTATACTTATATATCGCTGTTTTGAATTGCAACATATGGATATGGCGTTGTTTCCAGGCAGTTCTTGCAGGAAAAAGCGCAGATTCCAGTTACAACATAGGTAGCTATTGGATAATAACCCAACGATACAGTTGATACAGTGTTACATGTAGTACCATTTCAGACCCCGACACCCGACACCCCCACCCCCACCACCCCACACACCCCCACACACACATGGTTTGAAGACTTATAATTTCGTCTTCAGACAGTGTTGTATCATACACTATTATATCTATAGGAATCCACACTTAATGTTTCCATTGTCGACGTGTAATCAACAAAGACTCACCCCCGGACTCCTCTTCACGGTGGGTCCGTGTGATGAATGGTGGGTGGGGGCAGGGATCACGGGAAGGGGTAACAGAATGTAGCATGGGAGGGGAGTCACGCGACTTCAAACAGGACTTGTCACGGGAACAGTCTCCGTGAGATGGACGACCCAGACGTCTCGGGCCTGCATCTCCATCCGTCTTTGTAACAGGTTTTCCAGTTGAGCCGAGGAAATTTAAATTACATTTTGTCAGCATTTCAACATTTCGAGAAACGGTTATGTTTGTCTAAATGCTGTGTTTTTGTATAGCCAGACATGGCAGGAATATCAAACATTTCTCTCTTTTTGTAATGTACTTTTTATTTCTGGGAAGTCGTTTCGATTCACACGAATATATTTAACTTGTGTATTGAGTTTATGGTGTGGCCGAGAATTGTGTAAAGATCATTGTTGGTGCGGTGAAACGCAACCCGCCTTCACGCAGTGCATTATGGGGGACCAAGAGGATGACGGGACGTTGTGACAAACACCATGGATCCAAATACACTCAGATAGTAATTTCAATACAGAGGAAGAATACAGTTACACTACTTGAAATACACACATGCATGGTATTCTGCCGACGAGGGGCTTGGTGGAAACGTTACAAGAAGCAGTCAGTTGTTGGACAAGGTTGAAATACAAACTAAGGTTCTGGGTGCCGTTGTACAAAACAACCCTAGCGTTAAGACTACCTTAAGTCTATGTTAAGGTATGGGAGATACGGTCACCTTAGCGTTAAGACTACCTTAAGTCTATGTTAAGGTATGGGAGTTAGGGTCACCTTAGCGCTAAGACTACCTTAAGTCTATGTTAAGGTATGGGAGATACGGTCACCATAGCGCTAAGACTACCTTAAGTCTATGTTAAGGTATGGGAGAAACGATCACCTTAGCGTTAAGACCACCTTAAGTCTATGTTAAGGTTTTGGAGATACGGTCACCATAGCGCTAAGACTACCTTAAGTCTATGTTAAGGTATGGGAGATACGGTCACCTTAAATAGTGACCGTATGAGAACATTACGCCCCAGAACACGGTCTTGGTGTGCAGGAGTTGCAGGGTTTGCACACCTCCTCTGTAGGAAGGTGAACTGCGCACTCGTGTGTTATGTGCATCCTCACATACCCTGCACCCTGCATCCAGTGTCGCACCAAGGACATTGACGTGTCAGCTGAACGGGTCAACAAACCTTTACCTGGCCGGTTCGATATCGTAGTTGTTATTGTAGGAACATCGTAGTTGGTATTGTCGCAACATCGTACTTGTTAAT
The DNA here is from genome assembly GCF_003918875.1 of Haliotis rubra. Classification (NCBI taxonomy): domain Eukaryota; kingdom Metazoa; phylum Mollusca; class Gastropoda; order Lepetellida; family Haliotidae; genus Haliotis; species Haliotis rubra. Next base: position 932,011 of record NW_025767012.1, read on the forward strand.
GTGGGAACATCGTAGTTGTTATTGTCGGAATACCTACTTGTTATTTTGGGAACATCGTAGTTGTTGTCGTGGGAACATCATATTTGTTATTCTCGCAACATCGTACTTTTTATTGTGGGAACATCGTAGTTGTTATTGTCGCAACATCGTAGTTGTTATTGTCGGAACATCGTAGTTGTTATTGTGGGAACATCGTAGTTGTTATTGCCGGAACATCGTAGTTGTTGTCTTGGGAACATCGTAGTTGCTATTGTGGGAACATCGTACTTGTTATTGTGGGAACATCTTAGTTGTTATTGTCGCAACATCGTAGTTGTTATTGTGGGAACATCGTAGTTGTTATTGTGGTAACATCGTAGTTGTTATTGTTGCAAAATCGTAGTTGTTATTGTTGGAACATCGTAGTTGTTATTGTTGGAAACATCGTAGTTGTTATTATTGGAAACATCGTAGTTGTTATTGTTAGAGAAACATCGTAGTTGTTATTGTCGCAACATCGTAGTTGTTATTATGTAGGAACATCGTAGTTGTTATTGTGAACATCGTACTTGTTATTGTTGGGAACATCGTAGTTGTTATTGTGGGAACATCGTAGTTGTTATTGTGGAAACATAGTACTTGTTATTGTGGGAACATCGTAGTTATTATTGTGGGAACATCGTACTTGTTATTGTGGGAACATCGTAGTTATTATTGTGGGAACATCGTAGTTGTTATTGTGGAAACATAGTATTGTTATTGTAACTTGTTATTGTGACAACATCGTAGTTGTTATTGTGGAAAGATCGTAGTTGTTATTGTGGGAACATCGTAGTTGTTATTGTGGCAACATCGTAGTTGTTATTGTGGCAACATCGTAGTTGTTATTGTGGGAACATCGTAGTTGTTATTGTGGGAACATCGTAGTTGTTATTGTGGCAACATCGTAGTTGTTATTGTGGGAACATCGTAGTTCTTATTGTGGGAACATCGTAGTTGTTATTGTGGGAACATCGTACTTGTTTTATTGGGAACATCGTACTTGTTATTTGTTATTGTGGGAACATCGTAGTTGTTATTGTGGGAACATCGTAGTTCTTATTGTGGAAACATCGTAATTGTTATTCTCGCAACATCGTAGTTGTTATTGTGGGAACATCGTAGTTGTTATTGTGGGAACATCGTAGTTCTTATTGTGGGAACATCGTAGTTCTTATTGTAGGAACATCGTAGTTCTTATTGTGGAAACATCGTAGTTCTTATTCTCGCAACATCGTTGTTGTTATTGTGGAAGATCGTAGTTGATATTGTGGCAACATCGTAGTTGTTATTGTTAGGAACGTCGTAGTTGTTATTGTCGCAACATCGTAGTTGTTATTGTGGGGAACATCGTAGTTGTTATTGTGGGAACATCGTACTTGTTATTGTGGGAACATCGTAGTTGTTATTGTGGGAACATCTTAGTTGTTATTGTCGGAACATCGTAGTTGTTGTCGTTAGGAACATCGTAGTTGTTATTGTGGGAACATCGCGGTTGTAATTTCTTCTGGGAACACCGTGGTTAACGTCGTGGGTGTTATTGTGGAAAAATCGTAGTTATTATTGTCGGGACATCGGGGATATTAATGTGGTTTGTTACACTGTGGGAACGTCGTGGTTGTTATTGTAGGAACATTATGGTCATTGTTCGGTGAGTATATTCCTTTCAACCCGCAGGTCCTACTTACCAGGCATCAGCATGTACTCGGGTACCCTCTGACCGAGATACATGCCTGTCCGTCGGTTGCCTTTGCCTGAAGACAGAAACATACTGGGACCAGTTTGGGTTACCAAAAGTAAAACTTTCAAGGGTTAAAGAAGCTGCCTAGATACTATCTTCCTGAAGAAATATTGACCAGAGAGCTAGCTATCCTGATGGAGACAAAGAGATAGATACTGTTCCGTCAGTCGACAGTCTCTCAGTACTACCTTGTGTGGCAGGCCCTGCTTTATATGTGCCTGTGTGGGTTGCGCTGCTACAAGTGTGTTAGTTGTACGCATCCGTCACGCTCACTCGAACCCCACTCATGTTTTACAACTCGAAAATCTTTACATTATTTGTTGATGGGAAACTAATAGGAATTTATGGTTGACGTTTGAAAGGCTTTTAAACTTTATTTTCAGTTGTAAGCACTTTGTTGCTTTTTTAGGCATGTCACGAAGTCGTTTCTAATGACGCTTACACTTCTGCAGTTGAAAAGAAACCAGCGATGCTTCTTAACATTGCCAAGGAATAAGTGTGTGGTCAAATTAGCATTGTTTAAAAGCATAAGTAATTGTGTGTGAGTTGCATGGTATATAGACAAAGCAAATATAGGGAAACGTTTAGTGAAGAAACGCCCACAACTTCTGTGTTGTAGTGACCATTGATCTGTAGGAATATATTAGTTGTATTTCAGGGTGCTCAGTTAGAACAAAATTATATTTGTATTTTTATATAATCATCAATACTAATTTACAACGTTTGTGATACTGATAAAATGGAGTAAACCGTGAAACAGAGAACAAATAATTTATTTCTTATAGTGACCAAGATGGCTTTATATGACGGTGCTGTTTGTCGAGGTAATGCACCACAACGTTGCCATCGTCACGAAATTACCTCGAGTTTCGTTACAAATTGCATAAATACTGCTTGACATCAAATGGAACCGCCGTCCTTCAGTGACGTCATCGACGAACTGTATCAGTTCCATCACTTACGATCCCGTCTTACATCACCGACTTTGTATGTGACATACGCATTTCTGAAAACCTCAGGTAGCTTTTGGAATACATTTGTTACTAAGTATTCTTTTTATCCAAATATTCAAACAGGTTATGTTGATTACATACTATGGAATAACTAGTGTCTTTGATATTACCGGTAATATTGCTTGGATCTTCTTGGAAATGTTTACACATTTACTATATATTATTCGTTGGTCCTTCAGTAATTGCTCTGGAGATGTTTGAGAGTCAAATATAAATGTATGGTCTTAGCTATTCCAGCGTGGTAAAACAGCAAGGATATTGTTTGATGACACAAAAGGCAGGACACTCTGATGGGTTTGTATTTATTTATGCGTGTTATGAACAATGCGGCGTTTCAGTCCATGACATATGCAGTGACGAAATTTAATGACATATTTTCCAAATGTTTTATTTAAAATAAAAGCATCAAACGATTATGTTGGCGAGTATTTTTTAAGATGTGACGGGATGAATTACAACGATAATTGACCGTGTAAAGATACACTAAAGAGCTAAGGATTCGGGTAATTGTCGGGTAATAAATGGCTAAAAGTCCACATTTTCGTGATGTTAGCATTATAAGTCGTCGAGTGTGGCGAGTGACGCTAAACACATTAACACCTCCCCTCCATATGTTCAAATATGACCTCGATAGGACACAAAAGCGTGTCTCGTCCTAAATTATGTATATTCCGTACTTAATGGCTCACAAATTTTGAAGCTTTCTATCAGCACTTGCATAAAACAAATTGGGTTTTAAGTGGCAGCGTCGGCGTAATTTCCCAAACTATCAAATAGACAGTAATGTTAATTTCAGGTCTGTAAAAATACTGTCCCTGGTTCTGATTTATGCTAAACCTTTTAAGTGACCCTTGGTTTTCTTAGTTTTTAAAGAACTAAATGAAGCTGTTTATCGTTTAGGAATATCACTTACTGATGCTAGTGGATTTTCAACATGTACGTTGTGACTCTTACAGAAACCAGAACAGTTTTGCTATATTAAGTCCACACACTTCATGATGTTTTCTTTAATATATCTGACACGGCATATAGGTGAGAATTGACATTTGCACATATTTTAACGTTAGTAAATTTCACATTGAATAACACGTTCGTATCCAATTGCCATGTTTGGCAGCAATGTAATATATATAACGAATGTTACCAGATACTGCGACAGAAGTATTGAATTATCGACATATTTGAATTGTTAAAATATCTATCAGTTGTACTATTAAGAAGTAACCGTTATGCTTCAAACGAGAATCAATATATTATTTGATACAGTTAAAATACCATTGTTTCTTGCCTTTATGGCAAAAAGTAATTGTGTTAAGAAATTGATTTTCAGGCTTTCTTAAACGAAATTTTTCTCTAAATAATTGTTTTATTGATATCTGCACGCAGTTTACTTTACACATTGTTTTCAGAATTTATGCAAACATTATTAATCAAACAATGTCGTTTCGTGTACTTTAAACATCCGTCTTTGTGCGGAATAATGCACAGGAAACATGTTCAAATGACCCGTGCGTTTTCAGTTCACATTTCTTGATAATGCGCCGTAACAAAAGTTATTATTATTCTATTATGGAAAGACACAATAGTCTATTCACGCCGTCAAAGACTTCCATTGACATAGAGTCTCTATTAATTTGGATGAGTGACATTCAGACGCTCGGTTGAAGAAGATTTTGTATTTCGTAACTAACACAAGCCTAATAAGGTTCAAATTATATGTGACATTTAAGAAATTAACTTAGTTTGATAACACAGTACAATAATAACGACCAGATTGGGGCTGGCGATTGGGTTATTGCAGTAGAAATGCCATATGTGATCCTCGCTTGCAGAAGTAATCTCTTAAACGTCGCGTTGAGTCTTACCTGAGAAATTACAATGACGTTCATGAAAAATAACAATGATTTACCTGAAGAGATAATCGGATTTGCTGATCAATTATCGCCTGGAAGCGGCTGAGAATGACTGGGGTGTGCTACAGTTAGGTAAGTGCGTACAGGTCACATTAGCTTTGTTCTAGCCGTCGATCGTACGAACTGATTGGAACTTTTAAAGACGTTCGCTGTTGATCAGCCCTGATGCAACATTTGACATTCTTGTCAAGGACATTAAATTATACATGATCATGTGAAGATTATTCTGTTTCGTTTCTTGACGTATATATTTTTGAAATGTCATCGTATGTTTGATGGACTGGTATAGCTGTAAATGCCATAGCCGTATTGTTTCCATTACAAAAAGTAACATGGGTGAAAATTAAGAAAATATTTTAGGTTAACTAACTTCTCAAAGTACAGTCTGTAACCCAAGGTATTGTCTCCAACAACTTCGGTTTATGCTTAAGTAATCTAAATCTTAAATTTCAAATATTAGCAAACATATTTACTTGGAAGCAACTGGCACTGGTTCTAATGGATAAAACAAACGTAGAGAAATATGCTTGAAATTTTAAAACACTTTCAGAATATTTTAAACGGAAAAAGTCCAAATTCCTGTCATGTTTTTGGCCCCCTTCTCACCCTCCATTAGGAGTGTATGATTCTATGGTTAACACCTCGCCCAAGCAAGTGTGGGTTAATCGTTTTCTACTTAAACAAGTTTAATTAGAACAGAAATGCGAAAAACTACCCTCCCCCCTCTATGGTTGGACAATGTTAAAAACACCTGTATGACAAGGCTAGTCATTTTCTCCTTATGTGCTGAAAATTGATAGTAATGAGTAAAGGGGATTTCTTCTCCTTGTGTTACCCCTCTCAGAACAAGATATCGCCCCAAGATTCTCACAATTCTGGGAAACGCATCGAAATCTCACTTTTTCAGTCAACGCCGGGTAAAGGGGATCAGAGACAGCCCTCCGGTGTTGCTGGTGCGCAGGTGAAAGAGAGCACACAACTGAGGCGGTGCTACACGAGGCGATTTAACATTTTGTGAGTTTATTATTTCTACTTTAAGAATCGTTAGGTTTCCGCTGTCAATCGACACGGAATTTTAAGTTGGCGTATATCGACTTGCGGTGTGATCGTCTTGCCAGATGGATAGAAATAAGTCGTTGTATTCGAAATTCTCCATGAATAATTTTTTTCCTTGATGAATAGAGGTTTTGAAAATATGTGATATTTTTCGTTTCATTTACGTTTCATGGACGTGGAAATGCTGTACGCTAAACGTGTGTTATGTATCAAAATTAAATACGATTTTGCACCCTTATAAAATATATATGTTTTCGATAGTTACATAGTGGTTAAAATAAATCGTCAATATAAAAGAACAGATTTATTTTATAGAGAGTATGGAACGGTGTCATACTATATAGTGTAACTTTTGTCATTCATCAAGGATGAAGCTTAGCATGAATAAGTAAGAACTGAAACTGGAAAACAATTATATTTTTCGATTATTACAAACTTGTACAATAATCCTCTGGTGTATAATTTTTTTTCAGAAAATAAGTTCAAACATTTTACAATTTCCGTTTTTTTTAAATCGTTAATTTAAAATAGTAGGTACATGCATATCCATTCATAGTTCTAACCTTTGTGGCAGCTGACAATTTCCCAGAAGGCACGGACATCCGTATATTGCCCGTTCTATCATGTTAATAATAATATTATTTCCAATAATAGGTTTTAGAATTCCCGGGTATCAGGCACAGCCTATAATAGATGCATAGTGCACAAAAAGATAAACTGGATGACAACGGTAGACGTTTCCTTAGATATGTAACAGTCTGTGCATGTTTCAGATATATAAGAACGATATTTCTGTCGCCATGTTTTGTTTTAGCGCAATTAACTTGCTCGTCTCGTAGATCGTTTGTACAGAGCAAATTTATATTTGAAAAATATTTTAGTTTTTAAATACCTCCCATGCAGATATAAGACATGCGAGAGCAGGAGAAACATGTCACACAACAGTTCCTCATGCTGTGGAATTGGGAACTGACAAAATGAACATTTGTTTGAGAATATTTTAAAGAATGTGAACAAATGTATGGTAGTAGCGGTAAAATTATGACAAGCGTCGAGTGGCCAAGCTATTGATGGGTTCTACCACTTGCTTATACAAGGACTATATCCAGTTAAGGACTATGCAGTAATATCGTTAAGACTTTAATAAGTGTGGCCTCCTAGCGAACAGACCAGAGAAGGGTATTTCTGCTCATGGACTGGTTAATTTTTGAGGCTGTTTGTTCAAGCCACAGCGAGCGTTCTACCTCAGCCAATGGCGTGGGCTACATTGTTCCTCAGTGACAACAATCGCTGTTCATCTGTGGTACTCATCGCGTGCCGCTATCGGCGAGTAAATACTCTTCACACTTCTGCATAACCATGGTAACCTGGCTGCGCGCGCACATTTTTAACCAATCTGGCCCCACGCATATTTGTTTTGTTAGATGATATTAATATGATTTTTTAGATGGAGAGACAGTAGTGTTGGCTAGCTCTCGTCAAAGATGAACCGGACCAAGTTTTCAATTGACGACATTCTCAAGCGGAAAGAAAAATGCGACACGGCTCCTGGCAATGTGTCGGAAGCAGACGACATGAAAGCGGCTGTGCCAATGTTTCCGATGAAAAGTTGCAGTTCGATTGCGACACCAGACAGTTGTGTCAGACATAGCGGAAAACTACAAACTCATTCTGAGAGCCCCGAGAAAACAGATATTTCGTTGAATAACATTCCACAGGCTGAACAGGAGCCGTGTTCAACAAAGAGCGAGGATACACCGTCTGTTGATGGTCCTATGCCCGCCGAACAGACACTTCTGGGGCTCTACGTTGGACAAAATTCGTTTGAAAAACATATTTTGAATAATACTGATTGTTGGCCTGCCCCACAGATCTGTGATGTTAGTGATGCGGCAGCCAGCTCCGACTCCGACAACGACAACACCGTGCCCGACACTGACCACGAGGTACCAGCGGCCAGTCGATGTACATCCTTCCAGAACACAGATATTCCACAGGACTCGTTCCATCATCCAGGTAAACACCACAGTCTTAGTAAAAGGTTCAAACATATAATCTATATATCTAAATAAATAATATTTTGAAGCAGATCTTTTATTTGAAAATTTAAAAAGCCACGAAGTAAAACCCGTTGTATTTAAATCATTTATGTACTTATGATTGACGCGCGCTTTCACAAATAACCATGATTCCCCATCTGTTTATATGGTTATTGAAATCTATACCAAACTTAAATATGACATCGCCCATTTATATGTCGACACTATTTTTTTCAGTCCTATCCACTGTACAAATGTGGACTGTTCCGTTTCCAAAAATTGTTTTGTATATAATGTGTTTAGGTTTACATAAATAGATACATTTAATTCAGATGATCATTGAACATAAATCAATATTTTTCCGTGTTATTTTTATCCTTTTAAGGATAAAACCTGCATCTATAATATATTTAGCTACAAATATATTGATTATGCCTTATTTAACTGTTTTAGATTTTGACTCTTTGCTCGTTTTGACTCTTTGGCGTTTGTTTATTTGACTGCCGAGTGATGATGTTCTATGGAGTGTTTCACTACAAAGCATGTACACCTTATTTTTAGATGCATGTATTTCTCACACCAAGTCATTACGAAGTCATTTCTACAGCCAAATAAACCATTTGTTTATTTTAAGAAAACGATAAAATTGCTTCTATACACTTTTCAGGGATGCAAGAAAAACATCAGACAACACAAATTCTTCCCGCATTCTCCGAGACAATATAAACACTGTCAATTGAGTTGTAGTAATTGGACTTTGCATTTTTAAACCACTAAAAACTACATCGTTTACTCTACTTCAGTCAGATTACCTCATTTCGATAAAACACGATAGCAGATCTCGTTAAGGGAGCAAATATTGCAGACGCGTTGAAAAGTTCTCACAACCCGGTTTTTTACATCAATGAATGGTTATCGCGCCAGTTATATTCAGCTACACTGTCGCAATAGTATCCGCGTTCAATCATTTCAAAACGATTTTAAAAGCGATATGACACTTCAAGAGCCGTAAAGTCGTGTCACACCGACAAACGGCAATATCCCAGCACAATCGACTTCCACAGACTCGAAACCCCATCACACCAAATCGCCGTGCTTCGCTGCCACAACCCACCACGCACCATCCCATCAATCATCCACAGGCCTCAAAACCGCAACTCCAAACCGTCAAAAGTCGCGTACCAACTCAAATCATGTCACACCATCCCATCAATCATCCAGGCTTCAAAAGCAACCTTATCACACTTAATCCGTTTGCTGTCTTTCGGGTAATTGTCTGAACCACGACAGGGATTTCTGTATTTTGGTTCAGATGAACCAGCTATTTACGCAAGTCATTAATCAGGATGTTTCACCCATGCATTAGAAAAACTGTGCCATTTTGAAGTCTGCAGCCTCATCGCGTTCTGACTGATCTATGTCAACGCTGGAATGCAATTACTCAAATTAGAACAACTTGTTGAAATATGACAGTCATTGCGCCTATAAAACACGCTGAAGAATCTAAACTTCGTCATTATCCACAAACGAGAACATTCCATTTCTTGTGACATGCATCTTCTTTAGGAATAAAATATGACTTTTACTGGAGACGTGAGCGCATCATGGTCCTTGTATTACTGCCACCTGGCGACGAAGAAGGTAAACTATTTTGTAAGAGAGACCAGATTTTAAGGGGCAGTTTGGTGCGATAAGCTGGGGTATGTTTTGCAAATGTAAGATAGGTATAGTACGCTAACTTGTTTACTGTCGCAAGTTGCAGCTGGGAGGATCAGACCGCCGCCTCCAGCATGCCGGGAGGGATCATGGGACCAACATGTGGCTGCTGGGAGAGGAACGTTGGGAACAGCTGCACCAGATATAATATGCTCAGCCAGCACTTACGGCGTAATGGCAAATGAATGATATATTTAAAGTAATATAATGTACGATTATAATTTAATATTTCTAAAGGTCTGTTCATTTGATGACGAACACCTACGTCCTACATATTTGTATCCGTAGATAGAAGGTAGGTATATACTAGTTGTAACGTCACGCTGATATTGGTCTAGTACTTTGTCGTTAGCATAGTGTATGAAATAAGATAATGTGGAAGGATTCATTAATATTATCTTGTTTTGGGATTACGTAAACATAATTAGCGCTACTAGATGTTGTGTATGGTATTCGACTCTGCAGCTTAAAGGGGATGTAACGAAGCTGTATAAAGGAGAACAATTTTGTCGTTCACCGCAATCTCGACAACAATCGCCTTACCCAACGCAACCGCGCAGTCCATCGCCCTACTATGCCGACCACCGACCGTCTCGGCCCAGTCCCGATTATTTCACAAGACCGCCATGAGCTCAAGTACTGCCGATGCAAACAAACAAACCAAACCAAACAACATAAACAGAAACGACCAAACGTACAAAACCCGCAGTCCGTCGTGAATCTAATCACACGACAGATATGCTTATTCCCATCGTCGGGGCCATGAACAATAACTTTATACTGCCATTCCGGCGCTAATCTACGCATCAGCATGACCAACCCGTGATCATCATCAACCGAATAAAGCGCGGCCATATGGAGACAAATACGGTACGTGCGACAGAAACCGTCCTATTTAAACTCCTACGCCAGCAGAAGACAGTGACATAACACGGGCTTCAATCAAAGAAACGAACCTGGTTCCTTGTCGAAGCCGACGAATCAACCAGTCGCCAAACCTCTCGCATGTAAGAGGAAAAGATAAAGCAACATTCCGAACCAACCGTGCCAATCATCCCGCTCAGTCCCCGAACGCACGCCCAACCGTCAACGAACCCGACTCAGGTCCAATCACGCGCGACCGCCAACAAACCAGCCCGACGCAGCGCGATCACCGCAAGACCCACAAACACCGGCAAGTGTTTTGTTTCTGTGCTGTTGTTGTTGTTGCTTAAATGCCACAGGTGCATAAAATTAGCATTATAAATATACCGCCATGTTTGTCTGACAGACCTGGCTGTGAGACGGGGAAGCGTAGACGCGCTGGTCGTCGTTCCACGCACTCCCAGGTGGTGGCGCTGAGAGACGCTTCAGTCATCACTTCGATACATCTCTGGCCCCAGAACGTCTCCCCATCTGGCCAAGCTGCCCTGGCTGACCGAGATGACAAGCAAAAGCGGTGGTTCCAAAATCGCCGATACAAGACCAAACAGAAGGACATGTTGCTAGAGTCGTTCGCCCTAGTTCTCGGCACCTCGTCACTGCATGGGCGCGATGGCTTTGGCTCAAAAGTACGGAACTCTCGACTCCCAGCTTTGGGCAGGAGAATCCATTGGCCGGTCTATCCTTCTTTCGGCAGTTGTATTACAGGTGAACGCTATCTTGTACTGCTAAACGTGTACTACTGATAATCGTACGTGCGGATCCGTATCACCATCCGTTGTATCAACTGAGATATAACACACAATGTGTGCACACGTTACAGTTGTGGTCCATACAGAGCAGGTTCACTACCGGGACAGTCGAGATGTTGTACAAGTTGTATTTATCTAATGGGATTATGAACAACAATTCTGTTAGCCGTTCATATTTGCATCTTGTTTGTTGTATGTTAATTACATAAGTGTATGGATGTGTGTATGTATAAAGGCTTTTACATAACTGAATAAAATATACCCTGTATCCAGTACATTGTAGTTGATCGGTTCTCAGTGGTATGCCCTCTTGTAGCTACTATCCTCTATCAACTCTTTCACTTGGCTATATTTATTGTTTTGATTATTTGAGTGTCATAGATCCTGTATGACATGGGATGGTTTTTAGGTTGGATAGCTGTGTTGGGTAATTAGATATCTTAAGGTCTATTACTGGTTAATATTAAGGGGTTCCATTTCTCTAGCTTTTAGGGCAGTCTACTCACACAAGGTTGCCTATGCTTATATCGACTCCCCTCACGGTCCACCCCAGGAGGCCTCACCACGGTCCAGACTTCTAAAATTCACTCACGATCCAGACCTTAAATCTCACCTCACGATCCAGACCTCTAAAATCTCACAATCACGATCCAGACTCGACAGCCGACTCACGGTCCGACCCGCATTCACCACACCTTAGGACTCTGGTGGGCCGAAAGTCCACCAATGGCTCAGACTTGGGGAGTCTACCTTCACAATGACTCAGGCTTCTAGGTCTCACCACGGTCCAGACTCGTGAGTCTCACATCCAACGACCGGTACTTTAGGTCTCACCCCTCACGCCCGTGACCTGCTGTGGGTCCACTCTCTCACACCTGTGGACCGTGACCTAGGTCCACCCTCAACGGTCTCAGACTGGGGTCCACCTCTCAACCACCAAATGCTGTCCACCTCTCACACGGCCCATATCCCCAGGGCCTGCCCTCACATGCCAAGACAAGGACCCGGTACTTCTGGAGAGGCCGACATCCCACCACCCACCTATGATCCATACCACCCGCCCAGCCAACCAAGAGGCAAAGTCGTCCACGATCCATACCTGGCCTAATGCTGACCCATGTCCAAACGCACAACCAAAGACCAACCATGTCCGGCATCACCATTTTGGTTTTCAGAGAAATGCTTGGATTAGGAGACCTTGTTTGGTACATAAGGTTCTGCAGGAGGGGCCTAACACGATGCTCACACACGGGTGACATTGTTCAGAGAAACAACTGTAATTTCTGTTCACTTAACCCACTAGAAGCGGTTACATTTCTTACCCACAACAGTTTTGGGTGGTTTGTGCTTTTCAGCTCCTATGTTGTTTATATCGGCAGGAGACTGCCCCGTGGCGTAGTGGTTAGAGCGTCCGCCCGAGTGGAAGGTCGTGGGTTCGATCCCTTGGTCACGTCATACCAAAAGACGTTAAAATATGGTACTTGTTGGTCCCTGCCTGGCGCTTCGGCATTACTGGGTACAAGGCCTGGTCGGTTTCGAGTCAGTATAATGTGTCTGAGTGGGGTATTGATGCTTCACTGCGGCATGGTATCTCAGTGGGCTAGCACTATAAAACCAGCTTAAGTCTGGGCTAGTACAGCAGACGCAATATACACATACACACGCATGCATCGTCGTCATATGAGTTGAAAGCAAACCTAAGCACGATTAAAAGTGCTAAACCTAATTTCACTCTCAATTTTACATCGGTATGATCTGACAGGTGGCTGAGGGTCGTCGTATGTCAAACATTCAGCGGTAACAGATCTATTCTAGATGCCCCAACGATTACTAGTACACAGCGTTACTTGAATTTACTCATTTTATTACATCTGCATAATAGTAAATATCGTATAGAAATGTCAGGATAATGGTTCGTTGATTTCTTTGACTCTTCCCTAAGTCCAAATGGTTGTGTTTCAAGGAGAGTTAGGACAGAGCCAATTTGCACCAATAGTTCTGTGTTATACCAGGAGGTGAATATTTGTTATTGAACTCTGTTCTCAGTAGTAGATCGATTGTTCCTGGACTTCTAGTCAGTATCACCTTCCAACTCTGACTATAAACACCTTGAATTATTGTAACATAATTCATAGCTCCATTGCGGGAGTTCTGCAGACGCTAAGAGTCTCTCACTGTTGCAGGTAGCTGTAACTCCCCAAACCGATGTCCCCACCGAACACCTGTTTACCAAACTCACCCACCGACAACCTCGTCCTCAACTTTGACCGCAAGCTTCCAACCGCATGCTTTACACTAACCCGTCGGTTCCTATCATTCGCGCCTGTCCTTAAAACGCCCGACGTTCAAGAATCGACGCCGGGCCATCCAACGACCGCTGTTCACCCATTTATATTTTGGCCGGTTCGTCCATCAAACGGCGTCGCCGCATACCGCCCCGCTCGCCATGCAACGCCCGGCACCGAAACGCCATCTCACACCCCCTCATTCCCGGTCATCCTCAACCGCCAAACAATCAACCACCAAACACCCATCCCGCTAACCCCATCGCCAACCAACACAAACCCAAACACCACAACGTTCATTCCCACTAAACGTCCCAAACGTCCATCAACCCGGCCCAATCCCTAACCCATCCCACACTACCAACATCACCTAATTAGATCCCTATTGAAACAGCCCTGAAAACAGTCTTTATTTTCGAGTATGTGGGCATTATAAACACTTTCACATTATCATTTATAAAAACGACAAACATTTCCGGTGCATTGTCTGCCAAAACAAACAAAATGCTATGTCAATATTGCTCAAGACAAGTTAACCTGATGAACACATGGCAGGCAGCTACAGACTACCCATGCTTAACCAACTAGGCCAGTAACTGAGGTCCATCACTTAGCTGTAAAAACACTTAGTAACAATGGCATGGTATATGTAACATGATCCACAATCATACCACAGTACTCAATACCGCTTTAATAACATTAACATTTTACAGAAAGCTTTGTTACAGAAATCAGAAAATAGTTTAGTGTTACTTGCAATGTTTCATTCCATTCTTTTTGCTCGAGTATTAAGTACCTTTTACACTTTGACGTCATCAAGTGAGAACATGCTTTCCAGCACAGAATACCATAAAACAGGGTTATCACATAGTAGAATACGTAGTCACCTGTCAGAACTCCAGGGTAACTACATGTCAGAATGACAGGGTTATCACATACAGTAGAATATTACGGTAGCCACTCAATAGAACCCCAGGGTTATCACATGTCAGAATGATAGGGTTATCATGATACAGTAGAATGGTAATCACTCGTCAGAACTACAGGGTTATCATCAAGATACAGTAGAATACGGTAGTCACCTGTCAGAGCCCCAGTAACTACATGTCAGGAATAACAGGGTTATCACACACAGTAGAATACGGTAGTCACTCTGTCAGAACTCCAGGGTAACTACATGTCAGAATAATAGGGTTATCACATACAGTAGAATAAGGTAGTTACCTGTCAGAACTCCAGGGTAAATCCATGTCAGAATAATAGGGTTATCACATACAGTAGAATAAGTGTAGTCACCTGTCAGGAATCCCAGGGTATCGGTTACATGTTGTGAATAACAGGGTTATCACATACAGTAGAATACGATAGTCACCTATCGCAACCCGCAAACCATCGCAGAACAGTCATTCAATGCGCAATGGCAACGTCTCGCCCATTCCGGTAAACCATCTATCGCGGCCATCGCTAAACGACGATGTTCCGCCCGCAAACCCAAAAACCAACGCAAAATCGCGTCATCGCCAAAGGTAAACGACGACCGCCCAACCCGCAACCGCAACAAGTACACGCCACGCGCAACGTACCATTAAACCGCAACCCGTACAACCATCGCAAACAAGTGTCACCAATGCTATAATCACGACAGCCCACCGCCCGCATCTGCAAAACCACGCCCAACGTTCACCGCCAATGCAAGAACACAACAGCCCACCGCCCAAACCCAAAACCGCAACGTTCTAACAAAGCAAAATTCCGGCAACCATCGCAAACCCAGGCAAACGGCGTCAACGCCAATGCTACCACCACGTTCCAAACCAAACGGCCAATCGCCACGTCACAAGAACACCAACGCAACTCCAGGTAAATCCACATGTCAGAATAGGTTATCACATACAGTAGAATACGGTAGTCACCTTGTCAGAACTCCAGGGTAACCACATGTCAGAATAACAGGGTTATCACATACAGTAGAATACAGAAGCCACCGTCAGAACTCCAGGGTATTACTACATAACAATAGGTAATCACATACAGTAGAATACGGTAGTCACCTGTCAGGAACCCCAGGTAACTATATGTCAGGAATAACAGGCTATCATGATATAGTAGAATATGTCGCCCGTCAGGAACCCCAGGGTAACCGCATCCTCAGAATAACAGGGTTATCACACAGTAGAACGCGGTAGTCGCCTGTCAGAACCCCAGGTAAACTCGCACATCAGAAACCACAGGCTACTTCACATACAGTAGAATGCGGTAGTCGCCTGTCAGAACCCCAGGTAACCGCATCCCCAGAATAACAGGGTTATCACATACAGTAGAATACGGTAGTCGCCTGTCAGAACCCCAGGGTAACCGCATATCGTAGAACAGCGGTCATACAGTAGAATACATGGTAGTCACCTGTCAGAACCCCAGAAGGTAACCGCATATCAGAATATCAGGGTTATCACATACCAGTAGAATACGGTAGCTGCCCGTCAGAACCCTAGGTTGTATGTCAAAATAACACAGCTATCAAGCATGTTTGTAGAATACGGTATTAGCCTGTCACAATAAGAGGATACATAGCAATAGGAATATGAAATGCCTGTCAGAACTCCAGGTATCCAGAATAACAGGGTTATCACATACCAGTAGAATACGGTAGTCGCCTGTCAGAACCTCTAGGTAAATCGTAAACAACAGGGATATCACATACCAGTAGAATACGGTAGTCGCTCGTCAGAACTCCTGGGTATCCGCATGTCGGAATAATAGGGTTATCACAGTAGAATAGATAGTCACTTGTCAGAACTCCCAGGGTTATCACACGTCATAATAACAGGCTAACGCGTTCACGCGCCCCGCCCAACCTGCGCCACCACCATCAGCAACAAACATACCAACGCCCATACAGAATACTTGTCAGAACCCCAGGATTATCACACAGTGAGAATGACAGTCACCTGTCAGAACCCCAGGCTATCATCATATCAGGAATACCCATACAGCAGAATGCAGTCACCTGTCAGAACCCCAGGCTATCAGAATAAGAGGTTATCACATACAGTAGAATACGGTAGTCACCTGTCAGAAACCACAGGATTATCACAGAATGGGTCAGAGCCCCCAGAACAACAGGTCATCACACCAGTAGGAATTCAGAACCCCAGAACCTCATCAGATCAACAGGACATCACCAGCAGAATGAGTCATCGAACCCATCCCATCCAACAACATATCACACAGCAGAACACGATAGTCACTATCAGAACCCCAGGGTCATCCATCACAAACAATCACAGAACCCAATCACAATCACACAAGAATCACGACCAGAACCCCAGGACATCAGTCACCTGTCAGAACCCCCACACATCACACACACATACAGAAGTCACCTGTCAAACCCCCAGGGTATCACACGTCAGAATGGCATCACATAGTAGAATACGTAGTCACCTGTCAGAACCACAGGACATCGCATACAGTAGAATACGTAGTCGCCTGTCAGAGCCCCAGGGTAACTGCATGTCAGAATAACAGGATATCAAGCATGCACTCAGTAGAATACGAAGCCGCCTGTCAGAACTCCAGGGTCCTGCATGTCCTAACACAGTCACATACAGTAGAATACGGTAGCCACCTGTCAGAACTCCAGGTACCCACATGTCAATCAACAGGGCCATCACATGTCCAGAATCACGGTGAAGTCGCCTGTCAGAACTCCAGGGCTATTGCATGTCAAAATACACATCACATGTCTGTAGAATACGAATGCCTGTCACAAATAACAGGGTTATTGCATGTCACAATAACACATGTCTAGAATACAGAATGCCTGTCACACAACAGGCATGTCACACAACAGGCTATCACATGTCTGTAGAATACGGTAGCTCTGTCAGAACTCCAGGGAGCATGTCAACAATACAGTTTATCACATGTCTGTAGAATACGGTAGTCGCCTGTCACACAATATCAGGGCATTGTATGTCACACACAGGGCATTACATAGTTCAGAATATGGTAGTCGCCTGTCAGAACTCCAGGGTTATTGTATCAAAATAATAGGGCATTTACATGTCTGTAGAATATGGTAGTCGCCTGTCATAATAGGCATAGATATCATAATAATAGGGTTATTTCATGTCTAGAATAGTTGTTTTGCTGCATAATAGGGTTGTATGTCATACAATAGGGTTAATACATAGTTCAGAATATGGTAGTCGCCTTGTCAGAATCCTAGGGTATAGCCAAATAATAGTTATTAAGATAATGTCCGCAATCACTCTGCAGCCTCGTCACAACAAATAACAGGGCCGCACATGGCCATCACACGTCTGCAAACACGGCAGCCCATTCGTCAGAACCCAGGCCATTGCAACACAAGCCATCACACGTCCGCAGAATACGGCAGCCCATTCGGTCACAACAACAGGGTCACGCAACAACAACAGGGCTATCACACGTCCGGTGAGAACACGCAGTCGCCCGTCAGAACCCAGGTTGACAGATGTCAAAATGAACACAGCCACCACGTCCGTAGAACACGGCAGTCACCAACAACAGGCCATTACAACAGGCCACCCAACAACCCATATCGTCTTTACGACCCAACACGCATTCTTCATAGTCCCAACAGACCCCACAGTGAAACACCCAAACCCAATAACGCAATATCAGATCTATACGGGCCTCAAAACCGTATCTTAGCAACAGTCATCACGACACATCTGACATACCGACAAAACACGCCCAACGCATACGTCAGCAAGAGACAACATCCCAGCACGCAGAAACGCACCCGGAGAAAAACCGAGGAGCATGGCGAGCCGAGGATTCATGAGGAAGGAGAGGAAGAGAGTGGAAGAGAGTGTGGAGGGATCGAGGGAGCCAAACAGCCACGAGGGGACGGTCAAAAGAACTGATAATGATGCATGACCAACACAAAGTCGTAGAAACGTTTGAACTCTATATATCTGTCACTGACCTGTTCGCATCCTGTCCAACTGTTATCGCTTCTATCTAACTAGGAGGTGAAAGGTGGTCCCCATTAGACACCTTCTGACCATCATGTGACTCCTCACTAACCTTGGCGCGTGCAGTGATGAAACACACCTTCAGAAGAAGAGTCGTAATGGCGCCGGGTCCGTAGTTCATTGATAATGGTTTTGGCGCCCGTGGGATGAGCAGAAAGGCACAAGAAGGGGGGTCGAACTGAGGAGGAGAGTGTTGTGTCTGGGATAGGCATGGACTGGCGCGATACGTAGTACATCATTGCACATGAAGACAATTGTGTAGGTTTCTGTTCGGTTGGCGATACAGAGGTGTAAACCTTTGCTCCACAAAGCGGATTTAACATATATTATTTCGATTATTAGAAGATATATTATCTGACCCCGTTATTCTCTTGACAAATGATCAAAATAATTTTATAACGTTCTATCTAAAGGTTAACCAGGCGAACAATATACGAGTCTGACAGAACACTATTACAATTAATCTTACATTTATAACAGAATTATGGATTAATTACGAAACGCGAAGGTCTTTAATCTCCTAAGATGCCACTCTATATCAATTCCAGTTTGTATTGTTGTTGGGTTGGTGCTTAGAACATTGAATCACTCTTTATAGCATATTATCTGGATAACTTAATGCGTAAGATTATAATAATATTATGAATAGTGGTTCTCAACATAGCTTCAAACAAATCCTCGTTCGTATTTCCTACGTTCCTTCAATATTAATATCTTACTTTGGAATGAACTTTGAATAAAAGGTAACTTGAACTCCATGCCCACGACGCAATCCCCGCAAATTCAAACACCTGTTCACGGCATCGCCATTGTTCAACGTCCGCCACTCATCGTCCGGCCAACTCCGTCCCGCCCGTCCACGACATCACAACTCATCCCACGCCGCAAAACGAACCTCACGACCAATGGTCCTCAACAAATGGCCCGGATATCATTCTCGACAACGAGTCCTGCCGACGAAACGCACATCATACCTCAAAAGTCACATTATTCGTCTCACGAGAGCCACTCCCTGCCGAACACCTCCAGCACCAGGCCCTTCCACGACCATTAATGGACACAAATCGTCCTATTTCATCCCCCATTCACCTGAGCGTTTCACCAATGATCAAGTATCACCGTCGCCACGACCTGTCCAGATCAGGGATCAACTGCTCCAGCGCATTGTACGGGGTCCTGAAGACGATCCGACAAGTCGAACCCACATACCCGCTGCCAATCCTTTGTTTCATGTTCCGGGCCACTCCATTTCAGGATCGGAACCGTCCCAAGGAGAATCAGCGCCTCTGGAGACAAGCCCACCGCCCTGATTCTTTTCCCCTAGTTGGAAATTTGAGGAAATTGTGAGATAAGAGACGATGCTGGTTGAGGGCTTTTTGTGGGTTCCTTTTTTTTTTTTCAGGCCTTTTTATGTTCCACTGGTTTGGAGATTAAGTCAAACTCATATAATGGATATTAAATGACTGCTGAAGATTCATCTGTTAGATTACTTCCACTCATTTCCTCAGCAAATCATTACACTGAATGGGAGATCTAGCTACAAACAACTGGAGTAGTATTGGACCCAGCCAGTCAGAAGAAAAGCCTTCACGTGCTGTTTTGGATGTTGTGGCAGGGTGTGTATTATGTTTGAGGGACGAGTGTTGCTGTGAAGTTGTCGCTGACACGTCGATGTCACTAGCAAACCTGGGATCACATTTGCAGCAGCAAAATGTGACGGACTTAATCAGTCCCATTCAAATTGTTGATATTTACGTTGTGTTTAGCTAAAAACATCACATACCCCAAGTTTTCAAAACTTTATGGATAAATGTTTTAGTGATTTCCCACAAATATAAGAGTCAGATAAGCATGTTAGAAGACAAATTTGTAAATAAACTGTATTTTATGTGTAACACTGTGAAGATATTTATTTTTAAAGAGGAAGTGAACATGTTTGCTTTTTGATCATCACGACAAAAAGAAAAATCTTAATTCGTGGTTGCTAAATTGGGACTTGAGAAGATAAACGGAGAAGAATATCTTAGAAATGTATATTTTCCTTTTCCTCGAAATTGGATCAGTCAATATATGCATAAACTAAGCAACATATCACTAGAGGGAAGTACAGCTCTTGTTTTATGTAAGGACTTTTAGTTAATACATTTATATATCATAAGATACACACTAATAGAGGGAAGTACAGCCCTTGTTTTATGTAAGGATTTAGCATATTTATATATCATGGCTAAGACACACCAATAGAGGGAAGTAATAGCCTTGTTTTATGTAAGGACTTTTAGTTAATACATTTACATCAAGGGCAAGACACACAATCAACAGAAGGAAGTAGAGCCTTGTTTTATACAAGGATCCCCAGCCAACACCACTCACACACATCTAAGATGCAAGCTACGTTCTGCCTCATGACCCTAGTCACCACTCACACACACCTTGCCCTCATTTATCCCAGCCACCGGCCACTCACACACACCAAGATGTTCCCTGCCTCTGCCTATCCCTCAGTCAACAACACCACACACCCAACATCAACACTCACCGAGAGTGCAGCCACGTTCTTGTCTTCATGACCTGGAAGCCAATCACACTTACACATCAAGACACAACATCAACAAGATGTTCTGTCTTCATGACCTCAGTCAACACTCTCACACACCCACACACAACACTCATTGAGCCAATGTTCTGTCTCACATGATCCCAGCCAACAACACTCACACACCAGCCACTGTTCCCTGGCTCACGACCTCAGCCAACAAGCACTCCACACACATCAACAGAGCTACTGTCTTGCCTCACAATGTTTGACCTCAGCCACCACTGGCCACACACCACACATCAACAACCAAACAAGATGCACACGTCTGGCTCTCAAGCAACAAAATGACCTCAGTCAACGTACGACATCATACAAGACACACACCAACAGGAAGTACAGCCTTGTTTTTGTACAAGGACTTTAGGTTAATACACATTTACATATCACAAGACATACATCAACAGAGGGGAAGTACAGCCTTGTTTTATACAAGGACTTTAGTTGATACATTTACATGTCATACAAGACATACATCAACAGAGGGAAGTACAGCCTTGTTTTATGCAAGGACTTTTAGTTAATACATTTACATATCATACAAGATACACATCAACAGGAGTGGGAAGTACAGCCTTGTTTTATGCAAGGACTTTAGTTAATACATTTACATATCATACAAGACACACATCAACAGAAGGGAAGTACAGCCTTGTTTTTATGCAAGGACTTTCTGTTAATACATTTACATATCATACAAGACACACATCAACAGAGGGAAGTACAGCCTTGTTTTTATACAAGGACTAAAGTTATCACATTCTACATATCATACAAGACACACATCAACAGAGGGGAAGTACAGCCTTGTTTTATACAAGGGACTTTAGTTAATACATTTACATATCATACAAGACATACATCAACAGAGGGCGCATAGCCTTTGTTTTATGTGCAAGGGACTTTAGTTAATACATTTACATCATACAAGACATACATCAACAGAGGGAAGTAATAGCCTTGTTTTATGTAAGTGATTCTTTAGTTGATACATTTATATATCATACAAGACATACATCAACAGAGGGAAGTACAGCTCTTGTTTTTATATAGACTTTAGTTGATATATTTACATGTCATAATAAGATATACATCAATAGAGGGAAGTACAGCCTTGTTTTATGTAAGTGACTTTAGTTAATATATTTATATATCATCAGCTAAGATACATCAATAGAGGGAAGTACAGCTCTTTGTTTTTATGCAAGGACTTTATAATACATTTACATATCATAAGACACATCATCAGAAGGAAGTACAGCCTTTGTTTCTTTTATGCAAGGACTTTAGTTAATACATTTTACATATCATACAAGACACACACCAACAAGAGGGAAGCACAGCCTTGTTTTCATGCAAGGACTTTAGTTAATGACACTCACACACCTGCCCCGCCCCCACGATCCCAGCCACCACTCACACACATGTCTCGCCCATTTAACCCTCAAATAACACCACAACAACCACGTCTGCCCTCACTTAACTCAACACACCACACACCAATCCACATGCTCCCTTGCCCTCACGACCCTAGCCAACACACACTCACACACTCACACATCGCAACAATCATATTTGCCCCGTCTCATTTATCCCAGCCAACACACTACACACAATCACAACAAGAGTGTTTCACGTTCCGTCTCTGCCACGACCCCAGCCAACACCACACACCCACACATCAACACCATCACGTTCTGCCCTGCTCTAACTCCCAGTCAACAACACCACACACCCACAACATCAATCATCAGCCCCCCACTGTCCTGCCTCACGACCCTGCACAACACTCACACACTGACTGCAATCGCACAACCACCCATGCCAACCCGTCTTCACAAGGACTTTAGTTAATACATTTACATATCATACAAGACACACATCAACAGAGGGAAGTACAGCCTTGTTTTGTACAAGGATCCCTAGTTAATACATTTACATATCATACAAGATACACATCAACATTAGGAAGTACAGCCTTGTTTTGGTACAAGGACTTTTAGTTACTACATTTTACATATCATACAAGATACACATCAACACAGGGAAGTACAGCCTTGTTTTATATACAAGGACTTTAGTTAATACATTTACATATCATACAAGACACACCACCAACAGAGGGAAGTACAGCCTTGTTTTATACAAGGACTTCTGAAGTTAGCATTTACATATCATACAAGATACACATCAACACAGGAAGTACAGCTCTGTTTTTATACAAGGACTAAAGTTAATACATTTACATACTTCAAGATATACATCAACAGAGGGAAGTACAGCCTTGTTTTATACAAGGACTTTTAGTTAATACATTTATATCATACAAGATACATTACCAACAGAGGGAAGTACAGCCTTGTTTTATACAAGGGACTTTTAGTTAATACATTTGGCTATTACTGGCATAAGATATACACATCAATATGAGGGAAGTGCATAGCCTTGTTTTTATACAAGGACTTTTGTAGCATTACATTTCTATATCATAAGATACATCAACAGAGGGAAGTACAGCCTGTTTCTTATACAAGGACTTTAGTTAATACATTTGGCATCATACATATACATCAACAGAGGGGAAGTACAGCCTTGTTATACAAGGACTAAAGTTAATAAGACATTTACATATCATACAAGACATACATCAACACAGGGAAGTACAGCCTTGTTTTATACAAGGATTTCTAGTATTATATTTATATTATATAAGTATATATATTGATTAACATAGTATAGCCTTTGTTTTATATAAGGACTTTAGTTATTATGATTTATATATTAGTATAAGATACATCATCATTGGGAAGTATAGTGTGTGTGGTATTTCATATCATGGAATACACAAAGCAGATGCGCCACGTGCCTGGAAACAAAGCTTAGAAACGAACAAATCACGCCGATGCAGCTAAATTCCAGTTTCTGCCGGGCCTCTCAAAACATCCTCGCCGCGGTACGCGGCGACCATCCGACATGGCGCCATTCCCATCATCATTTTGACGACTCAAACATCCATCTAATCTATCTGTAGCAAGGCTGCAGCAAAGCTTCCAACTCGGTACGGTATCAAAACATTGCTCTTAATGCCCTTTACTCGGTAATCAAAACATACAACATTCAACATACACTCTGTGTCATCTACATCCCACCGCCGCCTGACTAAATCTGTTCTACAATCATCCAACCTACCTGCGAGCCACTTCATCGTTCTCATCCTCACCATTCTCCACACCGACTTACAAACCGTCCGGAAACGTAACCGTGCCTGTCCCAACAGCCGAAACGCACCCCGTGTCACAACCATCCCTTACTCGCTAACTCCAGCACCACCAACAATATGCCAACCAGGCCCCTACACTAACCAACATCAAATGTCCAAACCCCAACACCTCAACGCGCCACAAACCAGCCGCGACAAAATGTACGCAAATAACGTCCGACCTGAACAAACATTGACTTCCTTGAAATACCCCTACATACATCATGCCGAGGAATGTTCAAAACGAAATTGAGACATACGTATCAATCTGAATTCTAATCAGATGTATGAATTTAATCAGGACCCGTGCCATACCTTGAATCTGACAAGATAATTAAATATCCCTCCTCTGTCCCAATGCCAACACGCCCTTCTTCATTTCGACCATTTTATCACCAACATGAAATTACATGATACGCAAGAATAATTAATATCTAGAAAATTACCGTGACAAAGAGAACACGTTTCTCCCAGTTGTAAATACGATTTGACACCACCAGGTGGCGCGCAACCAATTGTCGTCAGTTGATGATACCCTGAGGCAGACAACTAGAAACATTAGTCCTGTTATGAATTGATCGTGGGACATTACCGCGCAGAGACGGACTTATAGCCTCATCTTCATGTCATAGAGAGAAATCTCGCCACCATCCAAGATAAATACCCGCGTAGTACACCGGCGTGACTTAAATCACTAAAAGCCTGTGACACTTCGCTCCCCGCCCAGTTTCTGTCGCATATGCTCTGGGAATTAACGCCACGTGACTGTGGCTGGTGCCACGTATTACACCTGCTAATTCGCCGAAAACTTTTAAATTTGCTAAATCGACAAAGCCAAGACTAACCTTAAACACTTGCGGACAGCACAATTATCACAACAAACATTTGTTATGAGTAAAGCCGCTGCTACTAATGTTTGCAATAAATATTTTGTCTGCGTACAAGAGCAACATTCCTTCAGTTGTTTAATTTTTCCTGTTTTTGGAAAAATAAATAGTCCTAATGTGTTCTGTAATTAAGGAATATATTATTGTTCTAAGATTTATTTTATTCTTTAGATTCGTATTCGAGTGTTCAGACATATGTGAATCCGCTTTGACTGTTTCTTTTACATTGTGGGTTAAGGCGTGCAATGGTGGTATTATCGACTGTTTGATGGCTAAATTGATTGACAGTATAAATAGTTTTACTCTCGCAATAAATCCGTTAAACACAGTCCGCAATACCCCGTTCATACCGCTTCCGCACCAAACGCTCATAACGAACAGACGCGCCTACTTTATCAATAATCATCGAACAGCACCGAACACAATAACGTCAACGCGACTGCAACTCTCACATACATCCATTCAAACCATCATCCCAAACCGGAACGACGTCCCAAACCACGATTAATGTCTGCTACTGCTCGCCGCATACCGCGTTTAAATCGCCGATGACGGCCAATTCAAAACAAAAACAATAATCTAAACTACAAAACAAACCCTACCATCAATCCATCATGCCCAACGCCGCCTCACGCCGCGCCACAGCGATCGACAACGGTACAACTAACTCCGGAACATCCCGACCCAAGTACCGCACACCAAGTCAGTAAACAACCCACAAACAAGCAACCGCCTGTGCCAACAAAGCGAAAACACTGAAACGCGCCCAAATCTCCGCATCGTGCCAAGCAACCCATATCAATGTTCTCGATCAGCCCCAGTCAGTATTAACGTTCATGAGCCCAGCGACACAACCGGCCTGGAAAACAATTCCCCACGCCCCTGAACTCATCCGTCCGGAGTCCCGGTCATTCATTCAAACCGACCCATCTCCACTTCCAACAGTCCGAACCATACAGCGGCACGTACTAGCGAGATATTACATTCCATTACATACACTAATAAGTATCATAAACCAGTAAAACAATCCATTCATCTTCATAACTGATCCCATAGCGATAGTTTCACTTGCAATATTTTAATATCTACCTTTCTTTAATGGTAATGTCGTCTCTTCTAAACTTCACTAAAATATTTTGAAACATCAGTTAGCTAATTTATTAAAAGATATGCTTTCTTATCTAAAGACATCGTATTCACTTTTGTAACATTTTATCTCAACCAGCATTGCAGGTATCCAGTTTGATACTGGATCGGCCTGCGATTAGTCAGAATTGATGTTCTGTATGGAGTCACGGTAATCAGTTAGACGCAAGCGGTCACTGTATCCAGCCGATTAGACGTTTCTTGAACTGTGCTGACCTAATTGTGGGTGGGTGGTCAGACAAAGCACAACTTCGCCATCCAGCTCCTCAGTGATTGGTTATACCAGTTTGGAACTGTATGGAGCCGTCGTGATTCGCTTAACCATGGAGTTATTGTGTATCCAGTGGTGGGGAATGGATTTGTTATACCAGGGTGTAAATCCCAATGAAATTGATTAGAACACGATATTCTGTGTAATCTAGCGGTCGCGTAACTGATTAGATCACGTTCTGCATCCTGGCGATCATAACTGATTAGGAACGCGTTCTGTGTCTCAGTGATCGTAACTGATTAGAACACGTTCTGTATCTAGGTGATCGTAACCTTTGATTATAGAACACGTTCTGTGTATCTAGCGGTCGTAACTGAGTTAGAACCACGTTCTGTGTCTAGTGATCGTAATCTGAAGTTAGAACACGTTCTGTAAATCTAGTGATTGTAATCTGATTCGGAACACGTTCTGTGTCTAGTGATCAATTCGATTAATACGTTCTGTGTCTAGTGTGATCGTAACTGATTAGAACATGTATCTAGTGATTGTAATCTGGATTAGGAATACGTTCTTGTGTCTAGTGATCGTAAATTGATTAGAACACGTTCTGTGCTCTTAGTGATTGTAAATTGATCGGCAATGCCCCGCAATTCAGCATCGCAACTCGACAGAAACAATGCCCCGTGCCCAGTGATCGCAACTGACAGGAACATGCTCCCCATCCAGCGTCGCACTACCAGAACAATGCCCTGCAATTCAGCGGCCCACCGATCAGTAAAACAATGCCCCGCACGATCGCAACCGATTGCAAACAATGCCCCGCAATTCAGCCGCAACCGACCGGTGAACATGCCTTGCATCCAGCGATCATAGCCGATTGCGGAAATCGCCCCCGTAATTCAGCGATCGCAACCGACAGAAACACGCCCCATCTTGCGGCCGTGTTTGGATGATCATGGTATTGTTCCGTCCCTATACAGACAATGCATTTATAATTCAGACATTCATTCCGTGCTGGCTTACTCGCAACCAATACCGTGCGATGTAACACGTTCAGCAAAACACACAGTCTTTGTGAAAAGGTCAAGCAGCACCAACACGCGAAACCGCAGTTCCGCCAGAACTGGTCTTCAAAACCAAATGCCTGCGACGCACCGACGACCGCGTCAGGCCTGGCCGACGCCTGACATCGTATCCCAGTTGAGCAGGTCGATACCATGATGTCAGCCGCGACTGTCCGACCTCAACACCGCCTGGCTCACAAACCGCCCACAACCTCACACGCCTTTGTACCCCACACAAACCAACAAACAATACAACATGACACAGTAGACACCCAGGTAAACTGAATGTATACAAAGCACATGAACGTCAACTGACATCAGAAATATATGTGGACAGCCTGTTCTGTGATGTACACCGGGGTTAGATAACCTGTTTACTTCCCTGTATTCCTGGGTATCACAGCTGCAGCGATTGGTTCATGAGTAACTGATGTTTGCACTGTATTTCACTGTAATAGCTCACCGCCTCTTGTCTAAATGACACATGATTACTTTCTGTGAAACCATCAACTACGGACATTATATTTCTTAAAACACGAATATGCAAATTACAAAGGTTACGAAATGACCGCTGAGCTCAAATTAGAAACGGAATTCTTAGAATTACAACACTTTCTGAATGACACACCGCTGTGTCATCACCATGAGACACACTTGTGTTTGTGGATGCTGGTGCCCCTGTACACGAGAACTCCGTTGACATGAGGATCTCGCTACAGCCCAAGCCAATTCAATCTTCTGCGATTTATGAATTCATTGTGCAAGACCGCATCACGACAATGCCATTTGTATTACGTTGTTAAATTAATAGTGACTCACTGATTTGCATAATTATAATGGTTCTTCTGGGAGAGCTGATGGGCTGTGCTCTATTACATGCCAAGTGGGGTGCCTCTATTCAGATAATTAATCCCTTTAATTAACTCTGTAGTTAATTTGGGATGTAGTCTAAATGGATGTAGTTCTTAAGGGAGTAAACCAATTATACTTTACTGTGTTATTTACTCTTTTGGAAATAATAGTATTGCTTCTATGGTACACGACTAGGATTGACATCTCTTCAAGTACATTTTGTATAAAATATGGATAATTCTAACAAAATTCGTTACGTGATATACTTTTGCAGTGGGCTTTGGTCCCCAAAACGCCACTTGACCCGAACACGCTTATCAAGGCCGGTCAAAAAACCGCAAGTCCTAAGTTGTCGACACACACCCTGGTGACTCCACGCTTATTTCCTACCGCCCGCATTCGCTACACAGACGCATCAACTCACATGCCACCGCCCCAATGTCTGCTAACGATCTATTTCAGATCATATTTCACCAACACAAGAACCAAGTATTCATTAGCCCAAGTTTCACCAAAGTCCCCAGCAAGCAAAACAGTCCAACGGACCGTGCCACTAATCTCAAAACATCCCGCGCCGCCCACGACCTCTATCAACAGTCCCGAAACCGTGCCCATCCGCCAAAAAAAGAGAAATCAGCCCTGCGATCAGTAAACAAATCACATCACACCAACCAAACCACTCCCAACGATCAACACCTATTAATGACCAGGATCTTAACCGTTCCTGTCCAACCGCAGCTCTTAAAACCAGCCCGGACCCGAACACAAACATCAAATGCAGACACCGACATCTGTATCCCGAAACTGTACATGAATACTAAAACAATATAAACAAACACATATGTTTTCGATATGGAACGAGGGAGATTCATTAAACTAATATGGTTGTTTTCCTTTCATAGTCGTCCCAATCGTCACCTATATATTTTAGGAACAAAAGATACAAAGAATATAAAATTCTAGTCTCAAAAATCGGCGGGTAAGGCTCTCCATACAGTTTGGGTTTGTTCTTTATATTTTAAATTCAAATTCAAAACAAAGTCAGCATTTTGAAACTTTGAATTTATTATTTTAAAATTTGTAGATGATGATTGAATTCATAACAAATGCGGTAAATAATTCGAGCATATTAATCTTGTAAAGTAATCAGAATCGATCTGTCACTCTGGAAATTATTTGTTCTTTTTCAGTCTCCCAGCATTCTGGGTGGAAAGTGGGGGTAATATACCGCTGTTCGTGATGTTACGTGAGTCATGGTGTCGCAGAACTGAACGGTTTAAATTTCTACTGAATTTTACTAAATTATTGTAATGCATTTGATATAAATTCTTTTTATGGAATTTTTCTATGATATACTCTTCCCATGTATATATTCTTAATCAGTGTTCGAAAAGCGACTGGCCCCACTCACAGCCTGTGTATTAGTAAAATTCAGCTTAAATAGTAAATTCCACAGTCACTTGAAAAAGCGACTGGCTAGTGAATTTTCTAAGGGTCATTTGTAAATACACGTATATCACTCTCTCCGACTTGTTAAGTTATGATACACTTTAAATCATGCAAGATTATGGTTTGTAAAATGTTCATCATATCAGCAGCTTAATGATGAAACCTGTGTCTACATCTCAAATTTCTGGGCCAGTGAATACTCTTGAGGGCTATATATCGTAATCTTCAGGCATTGAAGCTAGCTCTGTCTGGCTTGTAAACTTTGGAAACTATTTCTCACATTGTTCTTAATATATATATCCTAGGAGAACATGCATAAGCACGAGAAGAAAAGCTGTTGAGTTTATGGGAAATCCCTGTACCATTTTTTGCTTTCAAAAGCGCGGACAAACACTCCTCATGTCCAACCTAATCCCAAGAAATCCGGCTTCTCCCTTGCAGTGACAAAAGCCATGGAGTAATCTCCTGCACTGCTCTCCAGTGAAAAGAGGTTGTTACGACCGCCCTAAGCTCAGGTATTTGTTTTCGCGTCTCTACTCCGGTCCCGCTGCGATGTACTTCCACCGCCCCAGTTCCACGCAGTAAGGGCAAATCATGGTTCACGCAGCAGCCGAACCTCTACAACCAAGCTGTTATCCAGCCTCTGGTAACAGGCAGATCCAAACAGCCCCGGACACGCACCTGTTTCAAAGGCAAGTGTCGTCACGACTTCTTTGCACCCTTTGCCAATCGCCCTTTAAGCGCCTCCCGACAACAGCGCAAATTCAGACAAGCTCGTCAATGCTGGACATTCTGCGTCTGACATCCAAAATGGGAAAAAGTCCCCTACGCAACCTCGCCTATCTACCTCATTTGCAAACACTATAGCCTAGTCCACAGCCCATAAACAAAACCACCCAAAGGGTAAAGCAACCACACGAACCCACCCTATAAAAGCACCGAAATCGGCCAAGCAAGTCAACACCAACCCAGATAGTGTGTCAGAAAATATTCTGTATTGCTGCATTTTTTGCATTAATAACCCACATATTGATTTCACGGGCAAATTGCTTTGCATTTCATAGTCCGCTTTTTAATTCAGCCTACCTGACAGTGTGTGTTGTAATATTACACAGAGATGTGATATCACCAGGTTCAGTATATTCGAGAATGCACAGACCAGCATGTCAATGGATCCCTGTGAAGTACATGAAACTGTCAGAACAATCCCAATTCCAAGAGAATTATGGTGCCTCTGTAATAACTTCTGAAGGAAGAGGCAATTTCTAATTCAGTACATAATTATGGGGATGGGGATTTTTATGGAGAATCATGTACAAGGAATGACAACACCCCCACCCCTTAAAAAAAGGAAGACATGCATGTCTTGTGTACTCTAAAATGGGCAGTCATGAGTCCAAAATTGATGACCCCTACTCTCCAGAACAAAATGGTGCCCTATCCCCCAAAAAGAATAGGAAATTAATGAAAATAAAATAAATCCCCATCATCCCCAAGTTTATAAATTATGAACGCCCCTTTATTATGAACGGGTTCCTTAGTAATATGTTATGTCCATTAGTTTCTAAATGGCTATTTTTGAAAAGAGATGGCTAGTGCTTAACATTCGCTTTAAAAAATAACCCAGATTCACTCAGTAATTGTCTATTTGTCTAGTCAGTGGTGAATGAAAGCTCATATCTGTGTTTTAGTGCTACTGTTTGGCTAACTTTAACACATGTGATGTACTCGATTATAAAATTAATGCATGTACTACTAAAATGAAACTGCACAAAGACCACATTGGGACCAAGATCTGGGAGTAAATGTCAGCAAAATTTCCTACATCAGAACTGCTAAATTATTTCCAATTTCTGCTTTTGTGGCTTTGTAATAGTGTTCTGTATTCTCTATAGGATAATATGACCAATATCGCGGAATATAGAGCCTGTAGAGGAAGAAGATTTTAAAGATTAGTTTTAACATTTTCGGGTAATTTCGAATGCAGCATTAATATGTAATGTGAGAATACTCTCTCAATTTAAGAAAAACAAATGTTTTATAAAAAATCCTAGTTTGGAACAAGCCACAGGTAAGCTTATTTTACATCATTACATAGGCTTCCTAGGTGAAGGAATGTGGTGTGTTTGATAAACCAAATGGTCAAATTCCAATACCATCCAATTTTACCTGAGAAAAGGAGGGACTTTCATTTGTTATGGTCAGTATGATTTTGTTAGCATTTCTAACCAACTTTTACCGTTAATGTTTGTAATGCTTCATTTTGAAGTATTTTTACCACCTAAGTTTTATGATTTCAAGCTGATTCAACCACATTTGAGGCCTGTCAGAGTTCCCTGTGGGTGTTGTCTTAATGCACCACATTTAGGCCATGTCCCCAGTTCCCCTGTGGGTGTTGTCTTAATGCCCCACATTTAGGCCTGTCCAGTTCCCCTGTGGGTGTTGTCTTAATGCACCACATTTAGGCCTGTCCAGTTCCCCTGTGGGTGTTGTCTTAATGCCCCACATTTAGGCCTGTCCAGTTCCCCTGTGGGTGTTGTCTTAATGCACCACATTTAGGCCTGTCCAGTTCCCTGTGGGTGTTGTCTTAATGCACCACATTTAGGCCTGTCCAGTTCCCCTGTGGGTGTTGTCTTAATGCACCACATTTAGGCCTGTCCAGTTCCCCTGTGGGTGTTGTCTTAATGCCCCACATTTAGGCCTGTCCAGTTCCCTGTGGGTGTTGTCTTAATGCACCACATTTAGGCCTGTCCAGTTCTTAGGCCTGTCCAGTTCCTGTGGGTGTTGTCTTAATGCACCACATTTAGGGCCTGTCCAGTTCCCCTGTGGGTGTTGTCTTAATGCACCACATTTAGGCCTGTCCAGTTCCCCTGTGGGTGTTGTCTTAATGCACCACATTTAGGCCTGTCCAGTTCCCCTGTGGGTGTTGTCTTAATGCACCACATTTAGGCCTGTCCAGTTCCCTGTGGGTGTTGTCTTAATGCACCACATTTAGGCCTGTCCAGTTCCCTGTGGGTGTTGTCTTAATGCACCACATTTAGGCCTGTCCAGTTCCCCTGTGGGTGTTGTCCTAATGCACCACATTTAGGCCTGTCCAGTTCCCTGTGGGTGTTGTCTTAATGCACCACATTTAGGCCTGTCCAGTTCTCCTGTCAGAAGTGGTCCCAATGCACCACATTTAGGCCTGTCCAGTTCCCCCAACAGTTGGTGTTGTCCCCCTGGGTATGCACCACATTTAGGCCTCGTCCAGCTCCCCTGCTGGGTGTTGGTCCCAAAAGTGCACCACATTTAGGCCTGTCCTGAGTCCCAACCTCGCCAAGTGCTGGTCCAATGCACCACATTCCCTCGGTGGGTGTTGGGTCCTAATGCACCACATGTAGGCCCGTCCAGCTCCCCTGTTGGTGTTGTCCCAACCAATGCACCACATTTAGCCTGTCCAGTTCCCCGTTGGTGCTTGTCCCACGCACCACATTTGTGGGGCCTGTCCAGTTCCCCTGTTGGTGTGCTGTCCTAATGCACCACATTTAGGCCCGTCCACTTCCCCCCCGTTGGTGTTGTCCTAATGCACCACATTTAGGCCCGTCCAGTTCCCTGTGGGTGTCCCACCAATGCACCACATTTTAGGCCTCGTCCCGCTCCCCTGTTGGTGTTGTCCTAATGCACCACATTTAGGCCTCGTCCAGTTCCCCTGTTGGTGCTGGTCCTCCCATGCACCACATTTAGGCCCGTCCAGTTCCCTGTGGGTGCTCTCCTAATGCACCACACATTTAGCCCTGTCCAGTTCCCCTGTGGGTGTTGTCCTAATGCACCACATTTAGGCCTGTCCACTTCCCCTGCTGGTGTTGTCCTAATGCACCACATTTAGCCTGTCCAGTTCCCTCTCGTGGGTGCGGTCGTAATGAACCACGCTTAGGCCTCGTCCAGTTCTCCTGTGGGTGTCGTCGTAATGAACCACGCTTTAGGCCTGTCCAGTTCTCCTGTGGTGTTGTCCTAATGCACCACATTTAGGCCTTTCGTCCAGTTCCCCTTGTTGGTGTTTGTCTTTAATGCACCACATTTAGGCCTGTCCACTTCCCTGTGGGTGTTGTCCTAATGCACCACATTTTGACCTCTGGTCCAGTTCCCTGTTGGTGCTGTCCCAATGCACCACATTTAGGCCTGTCCAGTTCTCTGCTGATGTTGTCCTAATGCACCACATTTAGGCCTCTGTCCAGTTCCCTGTTGGTGTTGTCCTAATGCACCACATTTAGGCCTGTCCAGTTCCCCCTGCTGGTTGTCTTAATGCACCACATTTAGGCCTGTCCACTTCACCGTAGTGCAGTCCCAATGCACCACATTTAGACCCGTCCAGTTCCCTGCTGGTGCTTGTCCTAATGCACCACATTTAGGCCTGTCCAGTTCCCCTGCTGATGTTGTCCCAATGCACCACATTTAGGCCTGTCCAGTTCCCTTGCTGGTGTTGTCCCAATGCACCTCACACAGCTCTCGTCCAGTTCCCTTTGGTGATGTCTTAATGCACCACATTTAGGCCCGTCCAGTTCCCCCGTGGGTGTTGTCCCACGCACCACATTTAGGCCTGTCCAGTTCCCTGCTTGGTGTTGTCCCAATGCACCACCACATTTAGGCCCGTCCAGTTCCCTGCTGGTGCTGTCCTAATGCACCACATTTAGGCCTGTCCAGTTCCCCGTCAGCAAGTTGTCCAATGCACCACTACTTCCAGCCCTGTCCTGTTCCCCCGTGGGTGTTGTCCCAATGCACCACATTTAGGCCCGTCCAGTTCCGCCGTGCCATGTCCAAATGCACCACCTTTACCGTCTGTCCAGCTCCCTGTTGGTGTTGTCCTCCACGCACCACATTTAAGCCTCGTCCAGTTCCCCTGCTGGTGCTGGGTCCCAATGCAACCACCACTTCCAGTCCCTCGTCCACCTCCGCCGGTATGTTGTCCCAACGCAACCAACATTTAGCTCTGTCTGCCTTCCCTGTGTGCTGGTCCTAATGCACCACATTTAGGCCTGTCCTGCCTCCCTGTTGGTGTTGTCCTAATGAACCACATTTAGGCCTGTCCAGTTCCCCCTGTTGGTGTTGTCCTAATGCACCATTTAAGCCCTGTCCAGTTCCCTGTGGGTGGTGTCGTCCTACGAACCACATTTAGCCTGTCCAGTTCTCCTCATGGGTGTTGTCCCTAATGCACCACATTTAGGCCTGTCCTGTCTCCCCTGTTGGTGTCTTGTCTGTCCCACGCAGCACATTTAGGCCTGTCCAGTTCTCTGTGCGTGGTGTCCTAATGCACCACACATTTAGGCCCGTCCAGCTCCCTGCTGGTGCTGTCCCAATGCACCACATTTAGGCCTCGTCCAGTTCCCTGTTGGTGCTTGTCTCAATGCACCACATTTAGGCCTCGTCCAGTTCCCTGTTGCTTGTGTTGTCCCAATGCACCACATTTAGGGCCTGTCCACTTCCCTGTTGGTGTTGTCCTAATGCACCACATTTAGGCCCAACGTCCCAGTTCCCTTTTGGTGCTTGTTCCTAATGCACCACATTTAGGCCTCGTCCAGTTCCCCTGTGGGTGTTGTCCTAATGCACCACATTTAGGCCTGTCCACTTCCC
Organism: Haliotis rubra; assembly: GCF_003918875.1. Classification (NCBI taxonomy): domain Eukaryota; kingdom Metazoa; phylum Mollusca; class Gastropoda; order Lepetellida; family Haliotidae; genus Haliotis; species Haliotis rubra. Next base: position 967,560 of record NW_025767012.1, read on the forward strand.
TGTGGGTGTTATCCCAATGCACCACATTTAGGCTCGTCCAGTTCCCCTCACAGGTGTTGTCTCAATGCACCACATTTTTAGCCTGTCCAGTTCCCCTGTGGGTGTTGGTCCCACTGCACCTGCATTTAGCCCGCTGTCCAGTTCCCCTGCTGGTAGGCCTGTAGGTGTTATTGTCCACGCACCCCATTTCAGGCCTGCCCCTGGGTGGTCTCTCCTGTTGTCCTAATGGCCGTGTCCAGTTCCCCTGCGGGTGCTCAGCCGTGACGCATTTAGGCTCGTCCAGTCCACGTTCCCGTTTAGGCCTTTCCGCTGTTGTTCCCCTCATGTTGTGCTGGTCTTAACGCACCACATTTAGGCCTGTCCAGTTCCCTGTTGGTGTTGTCCTAATGCACCACATTTAGGCCTGTCCACTTCCCTGTGGGTGTTGTCCCACGCAACTACTATTTAGGCCTGTTGCCCAGTTCCCTTTTTGGTTTTGTCTTTAATGCACCACATTTAGTGGCCTCTGTCCAGTTCCCTCTGTGGTGCTTGTTTGCACGCAATGCACCACATTTTTGGCCTCATCCCCGCTCCCCTGTTGGTGTTGTCCCAATGCACCACATTTAGGCCCGTCCAGTTCCCTCAGGCAAGGTCCTAATGCACCACATTTAGTGCCGTCTCAGTTCCCCTGTTGGTGCTTGTCCCACGCACCACATTTAGGCCTGGTCCAGTTCCTCTGTGGGTGTTGTCCAAATGCACCACATTTCAGGGCCTGTCCAAAGTCCCTGTGTGGGTGCTTGTCCCAATGCACCACATTTTCTAGGCCTGTCCAGTTCCCCGTGCTGGTGTCCTAACGCACCACATTTAGGGCCCGTCCAGTTCTCCTGTTGGTGTTGTCCCAATGCACCATCACATTTAGGCCCGTCCAGTTCCCTGGGTGCTGTCTTTCATGTGCACCACTTTTAGGCCCGTCCAGTTCCCCCTCGTGAGTGTTGCCCCACGCAACCACATTTAGGCCTGTCCAGTTCTCTGTGGGTGTTGTCCCAACGCACCACATTTAGGCCTGTCCAGTTCCCCTGTTGGTGTTGTCCTAATGCACTTCACATTTAGGCCCCGTCCAGTTCCCCTGTGGGTGCTGTCCCAATGCACCACATTTAGGCCTGTCCAGTTCCCCTGTGGGTGTTGTCCCAATGCACCACATTTAGGCCTCCTGTCCAGTTCCCTTTTGGTGTTGTCCTAATGCACCACATTTAGGCCTGTCCAGTTCCCCTGTTGGTGTTGTGTTACGCACCACATTTAGGCCTCGTCCACTTCCCTGTGGGTGTTGTCCCAATGCACCACATTTAGGCCTGTCCAGTTCCCTGTTGATGCTTGTCCCAATGCACCACATTTTAGCCCGTCCAGTTCCCCTGTTGGTGTTGTCCCAATGCACCACATTTAGCCCTGTCCAGCTCCCCTGTTGGTGTTGTCTTAATGCACCACATTTAGGCCTCGTCCACTTCCCCCTGCGGGTGTTGTCCTGCACCACATTTAGACCTGTCCAGTTCCCTTGTTGGTGTTGTCCTAATGCACCACATTTAGGGGCCTGTCCAGTTCCCTGTTGATGTTGTCCCAATGCACCACATTTAGGCCTGTCCAGTTCCCTGTTGGTGTTGTCCTAATGCACCACATTTAGGCCTGTCCAGTTCCCCTTTGGTGTTGTCTGTCTTAATGCACCACATTTAGGCCTGTCCAGTTCCCCCTGTGAGTGCTGTCCTAATGCACCACATTTAGGCCTGTCCAGTTCCCCCAGTGGGTGTTGTCCTAATGCACCACATTTTAGGCCTGTCCAGTTCCCCTGTTGGTGTTGTCCTAATGCACTCACATTTAGGCCTGTCCAGTTCCCTGTGAGTGTTGTCCCAATGCACCACATTTAGGCCTGTCCAGTTCCCCTGTTGGTGTTGTCCTAATGCACCACATTTAGCCCGTCCAGTTCCCTGTGGTTGTTGTCCTAATGCACCACATTTAGGCCTTCGTCCAGTTCCCTGTAGGTGTTGTCCTAATGCACCACATTTAGGCCTGTCCAGTTCCCTGTGGGTGTGTTGTCCTAATGAACCACATTTAGGCTCTGTCTCAGTTCCCCCTGTTGGTGTTGTCCTAATGCACCACATTTAAGCCTGCTGTCCAGTTCCCTGTGGGTGTTGTCGTAATGAACCACATTTGAGTCCAGGCCTCCCATGTCCAGTTCTCCTCCTGGTCCCCGCCCCTGCAAGGGTGCCAGTCCCAATGCACCACATTTAGGCCTCCAGTCCGAAATTCTCAGCAGAAAGGTCCCAACGCAACCCACTATTCTAGCCCTGTCCAGTTCCCTGTTGGTGTGCCTGTCCTAATGCACCACATTTAGGCCTGTCCAGTTCCCTGTTGGTGTTGTCCTAATGCACCACATTTAGGCCTGTCCAGTCTCCCTGTTGGTGTTGTCCTAATGCACCACATTTAGGCCTGTCCAGTTCCCCTGTGGGTGCTGTCCTAATGCACCACATTTGTAGGCCTGTCCAGTTCCCTTTGGTGTTCTCTTTAATGCACCACATTTAGCCCTGTCCAGTTCCCCCGTGGGTGCTGCACCAATGCAACTACATTTAGCCCTGTCCCGCAGTCCCTGCTGGTGTTGTCCCAATGCACCACATTTAGGCCCTCGTCCAGTTCCCCTGTGGGTGCTGTCCCAATGCAACCACATTTTAGGCCTGTCCAGTTCCCTCTGTTGGTGTTGTCCTAATGCACCACATTTAGGCCTGTCCAGTTCCCCTGTTGGTGTTGTCCTAATGCACCACATTTAGGCCTGTCCAGTTCCCTTTTTGCAAAGTCCCCACCACATTTGGCCTGTCTGTTCCCCTGTGAACATTGTCCCAATGCACCACATTTAGGCCTGTCCAGTTCCCTGTGGGTGTTGTCCTAATGCACCACATTTAGGCCTCGTCCAGTTCCCTGTGGGTGTCTTGTCCCCATGCACCACATTTAGGCCTCGTCCAGTTCCCCTGTCTGGCCTGTCCAGTCCCTGTAATGTTGTCCTTCATACCACATTTAGGCCTGTCCAGTTCCCCTGTTGGTGTTGTCCTAATGCACCACATTTGTAGGCCTGTCCAGTTCCCTGTTGGTGTTGTCCCTAATGCACCACATTTAGGCCTGTCCAGTTCCCTGTGTGGTGTTGTCCTAATGCACCACATTTAGGCCTGTCCAGTTCCCTGTTGGTGTTGTCCTAATGCACCACATTTAGGCCTGTCCAGTTCCCTGTGGTGTTGTCCTAATGCACCACATTTAGGCCTGTCCAGTTCCCTGTTGGTGTTGTCTTAATGCACCACATTTAGGCCTGTCCAGTTCCCCTGTTGGTGTTGTCCTAATGCACCACCACATTTAGGCCTGTCCAGTTCCCCTGTTGGTGTTGTCCTAATGCACCACATTTAGGCCTGTCCAGTTCCCTTTTGGTGTTGTCCTAATGCACCACATTTAGGCCTGTCCAGTTCCCCTGTGGGTGTTGCCTAATGCACCACATTTAGGCCTGTCCAGTTCCCTGTGGGTGTTGTCCTAATGCACCACATTTAGGCCTCTGTCCAGTTCCTGTTGGTGTTGTCCTAATGCACCACATTTAGGCTCTGTCCAGTTCCCCTGTTGTGTTAGTCTCTAATGCACCACATTTAGGCCTGTCCAGTTCTCTGTTGGTGTTGTCCTAATGCACCACATTTAGGCCTGTCCAGTTCCCCTTGGTGTTGTCCTAATGCCAATTCATTTCTTTTTAGGCCTGTCCAGTTCCCCTGTGTTGTCCCATTGCACCACATTTAGGCCTGTCCAGTTCCCCTGTTGGTGTTGTCCTAATGCACCACATTTAGGCCTGTCCAGTTCCCCTGTTGGTGTTGTCCTAATGCACCACATTTAGGCCTGTCCAGTTCCCTGTTGGTGTTGTCCCAATGCACCACATTTAGCCTGTCCAGTTCCCCTGTGGTGCTGTTGTCCTAATGCACCACATTTAGGCCTGTCCAGTTCCCTGTGGGTGTTGTCCTAATGCACCACATTTAGGCCTGTCCAGTTCCCTGTTGGTGTTGTCTCTAATGCACCACATTTAGGCCTGTCCAGTTCCCTGTGGGTGTTGTCCCCAATGCACCACATTTAGGCCTGTCCAGTTCCCCTCTTCTCCTGTGGTGTGTTGTCCCAATGCACCACATTTAGGCCTGTCCAGTTCCCTGTTGGTGTTGTCCCCATGCACCACATTTAGGCCTGTCCAGTTCCCCTGTGGGTGTTGTCCTAATGCACCACATTTAGGCCTGTCCAGTTCCCCAATTGGTGTTGTCCTAATGCACCACATTTAGGCCTGTCCAGTTCCCCCTTTGGTGTTGTCCCAATGCACCACATTTAGGCCTGTCCAGTTCCCCTGTTGGTGTTGTCCTAAATGCACCACATTTAGGCCCGTCCAGTTCCCTGTGGGTGTTGTCCTAATGCACCACATTTAGGCCTGTCCAGTTCCCTGTTGGTGTTGTCTTAATGCACCACATTTAGGCCTGTCCAGTTCCCCTGTTGGTGTTGTCCTAATGCACCACATTTAGGCCTGTCCAGTTCCCTGTGGGTGTTGTCCTAATGCACCACATTTAGGCCTGTCCAGTTCCCCTGTGGGTGTTGTCCTAATGCACCACATTTAGGCCTGTCCAGTTCCCCTGTGAGTGTTGTCCTAATGCACCACATTTAGGCCTGTCCAGTTCCCCTGTTGGTGTTGTCCTAATGCACCACATTTAGGCCTGTCCAGTTCCCTGTGGGTGTTGTCCTAATGCACCACATTTAGGCCTGTCCAGTTCCCCTGTTGGTGTTGTCCTAATGCACCACATTTAGGCCTGTCCAGTTCCCCTGTGGGTGTTGTCCTAATGCACCACATTTAGGCCTGTCCAGTTCCCCTGTTGGTGTTGTCCTAATGCACCACATTTAGGCCTGTCCAGTTCCCTGTTGGTGCTTGTCCTAATGCACCACATTTAGGCCTGTCCAGTTCCCCGTTGGTGTTGTCCCAATGCACCACATTTAGGCCTGTCCAGTTCCCCTGTTGGTGTTGTCCTAATGCACCACATTTAGGCCTGTCCAGTTCCCCTGTGGTGGTGTTGTCCTAATGCACCACATTTAGGCCTGTCCAGTTCCCTGTTGGTGTTGTCCTAATGCACCACATTTAGGCCTGTCCAGTTCCCTGTTGGTGTTGTCCTAATGCACCACATTTAGGCCTGTCCAGTTCCCTGTGGGTGTTGTCCTAATGCACCACATTTAGGCCTGTCCAGTTCCCTGTGGGTGTTGTCCTAATGCACCACATTTAGGCCTGTCCAGTTCCCTTTGGTGTTGTCCTAATGCACCACATTTAGGCCTGTCCAGTTCCCTGTTGGTGTTGTCCTAATGCACCACATTTAGGCCTGTCCAGTTCCCCTGTTGGTGTTGTCCTAATGCACCACATTTAGGCCTGTCCAGTTCCCTGTTGGTGTTGTCCTAATGCACCACATTTAGGCCTGTCCAGTTCCCCTGTGGGTGTTGTCCTAATGCACCACATTTAGGCCTCGTCCAGTTCCCCTCCTGTGGTGTTGTCCTAATGCACCACATTTAGGCCTGTCCAGTTCCCCTGTTGGTGTTGTCCTAATGCACCACATTTAGGCCTGTCCAGTTCCCCTGTTGGTGTTGTCTAATGCACCACATTTAGGCCTGTCCAGTTCCCCTGTTGGTGTTGTCCTAATGCACCACATTTAGGCCTGTCCAGTTCCCTGTGGGTGTTGTCCTAATGCACCACATTTAGGCCTGTCCAGTTCCCCTGTTGGTGTTGTCCTAATGCACCACATTTAGGCCTGTCCAGTTCCCCTGTGGGTGTTGTCCTAATGCACCACATTTAGGCCTGTCCAGTTCCCTGTGGGTGTTGTCCTAATGCACCACATTTAGGCCTGTCCAGTTCCCTGTTGGTGTTGTCCTAATGCACCACATTTAGGCCTGTCCAGTTCCCTGTGGGTGTTGTCCTAATGCACCACATTTAGGCCTGTCCAGTTCCCTGTTGGTGTTGTCCTAATGCACCACATTTAGGCCTGTCCAGTTCCCTGTTGGTGTTGTCCTAATGCACCACATTTAGGCCTGTCCAGTTCCCCTGTTGGTGTTGTCCTAATGCACCACATTTAGGCCTGTCCAGTTCCCCTGTGGGTGTTGTCCTAATGCACCACATTTAGGCCTGTCCAGTTCCCTGTTGGTGTTGTCCTAATGCACCACATTTAGGCCTGTCCAGTTCCCTGTTGGTGTTGTCCTAATGCACCACATTTAGGCCTGTCCAGTTCCCCTGTTGGTGTTGTCCTAATGCACCACATTTAGGCCTGTCCAGTTCCCTGTGGGTGTTGTCCTAATGCACCACATTTAGGCCTGTCCAGTTCCCCTGTTGGTGTTGTCCTAATGCACCACATTTAGGCCTGTCCAGTTCCCCTGTTGGTGTTGTCCTAATGCACCACATTTAGGCCTGTCCAGTTCCCTGTTGGTGTTGTCCTAATGCACCACATTTAGGCCTGTCCAGTTCCCCTGTTGGTGTTGTCCTAATGCACCACATTTAGGCCTGTCCAGTTCCCTGTTGGTGTTGTCCTAATGCACCACATTTAGGCCTGTCCAGTTCCCCTGTTGGTGTTGTCCTAATGCACCACATTTAGGCCTGTCCAGTTCCCTGTTGGTGTTGTCCTAATGCACCACATTTAGGCCTGTCCAGTTCCCCTGTTGGTGTTGTCCTAATGCACCACATTTAGGCCTGTCCAGTTCCCCTGTGGGTGTTGTCCTAATGCACCACATTTAGGCCTGTCCAGTTCCCTGTTGGTGTTGTCCTAATGCACCACATTTAGGCCTGTCCAGTTCCCTGTTGGGTGTTGTCCTAATGCACCACATTTAGGCCTGTCCAGTTCCCTGTTGGTGTTGTCTTAATGCACCACATTTAGGCCTGTCCAGTTCCCCTGTGGGTGTTGTCCTAATGCACCACATTTAGGCCTGTCCAGTTCCCTGTTGGTGTTGTCCTAATGCACCACATTTAGGCCTGTCCAGTTCCCTGTTGGTGTTGTCCTAATGCACCACATTTAGGCCTGTCCAGTTCCCTGTGGGTGGTGTTGTCCTAATGCACCACATTTAGGCCTGTCCAGTTCCCCTGTTGGTGTTGTCCTAATGCACCACATTTAGGCCTGTCCAGTTCCCCTGTGGGTGTTGTCCTAATGCACCACATTTAGGCCTGTCCAGTTCCCCTGTGGTGTTGTCCCAATGCACCACATTTAGGCCTGTCCAGTTCCCCTCACCACAGTGTTGTCCTAATGCACCACATTTAGGCCTGTCCAGTTCCCTGTTGGTGTTGTCCTAATGCACCACATTTAGGCCTGTCCAGTTCCCCTGTGGGTGTTGTCCTAATGCACCACATTTAGGCCTGTCCAGTTCCCCTGTGGGTGTTGTCCTAATGCACCACATTTAGGCCTGTCCAGTTCCCTGTTGGTGTTGTCCTAATGCACCACATTTAGGCCTGTCCAGTTCCCCTAATGTTGGTGTTGTCCTAATGCACCACATTTAGGCCTGTCCAGTTCCCCCTGTTGGTGTTGTCCTAATGCACCACATTTAGGCCTGTCCAGTTCCCCTGTTGGTGTTGTCCTAATGCACCACATTTAGGCCTGTCCAGTTCCCTGTTGGTGTTGTCCTAATGCACCACATTTAGGCCTGTCCAGTTCCCCTGTTGGTGTTGTCCTAATGCACCACATTTAGGCCTGTCCAGTTCCCTGTTGGTGTTGTCCTAATGCACCACATTTAGGCCTGTCCAGTTCCCTGTGGGTGTTGTCCTAATGCACCACATTTAGGCCTGTCCAGTTCCCCTGTTGGTGTTGTCCTAATGCACCACATTTAGGCCTGTCCAGTTCCCTGTGGGTGTTGTCCTAATGCACCACATTTAGGCCTGTCCAGTTCCCCTGTTGGTGTTGTCCTAATGCACCACATTTAGGCCTGTCCAGTTCCCTGTTGGTGTTGTCCTAATGCACCACATTTAGGCCTGTCCAGTTCCCTGTGGGTGTTGTCTCAATGCACCACATTTTAGGCCTGTCCAGTTCCCCCTGTGGGTGTTGTCCTAATGCACCACATTTAGGCCTGTCCAGTTCCCTCTGTTGGTGTTGTCCTAATGCACCACATTTAGGCCTGTCCAGTTCCCCTGTTGGTGTTGTCCTAATGCACCACACATTTAGGCCTGTCCAGTTCCCCTGTTGGTGTTGTCCTAATGCACCACATTTAGGCCTGTCCAGTTCCCCTGTGGGTGTTGTCCTAATGCACCACATTTGGGCATTTAGGGGCCTGTCCAGTTCCCTGTGGGTGTTGTCCTAATGCACCACATTTTAGGCCTGTCCAGTTCCCTGTTGGTGTTGTCCCAATGCACCACATTTAGGCCTGTCCAGTTCCCCTGTTGGTGTTGTCCTAATGCACCACATTTAGGCCTGTCCAGTTCCCCTGTGGGTGTTGTCCTAATGCACCACATTTAGGCCTGTCCAGTTCCTGTTGGGGTGTTGTCCTAATGCACCACATTTAGGCCTGTCCAGTTCCCTGTTGGTGTTGGTCCTAATGCACCACATTTAGGCCTGTCCAGTTCCCTGTTGGTGTTGTCCTAATGCACCACACATTTTAGGCCTGTCCAGTTCCCCTGTTGGTGTTGTCCTAATACCCAAGGTTGTATCCAGTTCCCTGTCCCTGTTGTTGTCTAATGCCACCACATTTAGGCCCTGTCCAGTTCCCCTGTTGGTGTTGTCCTAATGCAGCCTGTCCCGTTCCTGTGGGTGTTGTAATACCTGTACTCACCCCCTCATTGGTGTTGTCCAGATTCCTAATGCACCACATTTAGGCCTGTCCAGTTCCCTTTGGTGTTGTCCCTAATGCACCACCACATTTTAGGCCTGTCCAGTTCCCTTTGGTGTTGTCCTAATGCACCACATTTAGGCCTGTCCAGCAGTTCCTGTTGGGTGTTGTCCTAATACACCACATTTTAGGCCTATCCAGTTCCCCTGTGGGTGTTGTCCTAATGCACCACATTTAGGCCTGTCCAGTTCCCTGTTGGTGTTGTCCTAATGCACCACATTTAGGCCTGTCCAGTTCCCTGTTGGTGTTGTCCTAATGCACCACATTTAGGCCTGTCCAGTTCCCTGTGGGTGTTGTCCTAATGCACCACATTTAGGCCTGTCCAGTTCCCTGGTGTGTTGGTGTTGTCCTAATGCACCACATTTAGGCCTGTCCAGTTCCTTCGTTGTCCCTGTCAAAATGTTGGTGTTGTCCTAATGCCTACACATTTAGGCCTGTCCAGTTCCCTGTTGGTGTTGTCCTAATGCACCACATTTTAGGCCTGTCCAGTTCCCTGTTGGTGTTGTCCTAATGCACCACATTTAGGCCTGTCCAGTTCCCTGTTGGTGTGTTGTCCTAATGCACCACATTTAGGCCTGTCCAGTTCCCTGATGGGTGTTGTCTTAATGCACCACATTTAGGCCTATCCAGTTCCCTGTGGGTGTTGTCCTAATGCACCACATTTAGGCCTGTCCAGTTCCCTGTTGGTGTGTTGTCCTAATGCACCACATTTAGGCCTGTCCAGTTCCCTGTGGGTGTTGTCCTAATGCACCACATTTAGGCCTGTCCAGTTCCCCTGTTGGTGTTGTCCTAATGCACCACATTTAGGCCTGTCCAGTTCCCTGTGGGTGTTGTCCTTAATGCACCACATTTAGGGCCTGTCCAGTTCCCCTGTTGGTGTTGTCCTAATGCACCACATTTAGGCCTGTCCAGTTCCCTGTGGGTGTTGTCCTAATGCACCACATTTTTAGACCTGTCCAGTTCCCCTGTTGGTGTTGTCCTAATGCACCCACATTTAGGCCTGTCCAGTTCCCTGTTGGTGTTGTCCTAATGCACCACATTTAGGCCTGTCCAGTTCCCCTGTTGGTGTTGTCCTAATGCACCACATTTAGGCCTCCTGTCCAGTTCCCCTGTTGGTGTTGTCGTAATGCACCACATTTAGGCCTGTCCAGTTCTCCTGTGGGTGTTGTCCTAATGCACCACATTTAGGCCTGTCCCTGCTCCTCTGCTGGTGTGTGTCTCCAATGCACCACATTTAGGCCTCCGTCCAGTTCCCTGTGTGGTGTTGTCCTATTGCACCACATTTAGGCCTGTCCAAGTTCCCTTGTTGGTGCTGTCCTAATGCACCACATTTAGGCCTGTCCAGTTCCCTTTGGTGTTGTCTCAAATGGAACCACATTTAGGTCTCAACCAGTTCCCCCATGTGGGTGTTGCACTAATGCACCAAATCACCATCCCTCTGTCCCTCCCTGCTGGTGTTGTCCTAATGCACCACCTTTATCTCAGTCCCAGTTCCCTGCTGGTGCCGTCCCAATGCCCACCTGTTGCCCAGTTCCCTGTTATGTTGTCCCACCCAACCATTTAGGCCTGTCCAGTTCCCCCTGTTGGTGTTGTCCCTATGCACCACATCCAGCCCGGTCCAGTTCCCTCAAGTGCCAAGTCCCTAATGCACCACATTTAGGCCTGTCCAGTTCTCCTGTGAGTGTTGTCCCCAACGCACCCATTTAGGCCTGTCCAGTTCCCCTGTGGGTGATGTCCCAATGCACCACATTTCCAGGCCTGTCCAGTTCCCCTGTTGGTGCTGTCCCACGCAATCACACATTTAGGCCTGTCCCAGTCCCCCGTGGGTGTTTTGTCCCAATGCACCACATTTAGCCCGTCCAGCTCCCTGCTGGTGCCATGTCCCAACGCACCACATTTTGGCCTGTCCAGTTCCCCGTGGGTGTTGGGTCCTAAATGCACCACATTTCAGGCCTGTCCAGGCTCCCCTGTAGGTGTTGTCCCCAACGCACCACATTTAGCCTGTCCAGCTCCCCCTGTGGGTGTTGTCCTAATGGACCACATTTAGGCCTGTCCAGTTCCCCCTGTTTGTAGCATCCCAAATGCACCACATTTAGGCCTGTCCAGTTCCCTGGTGCCACCGTGAACCACATTTAGGCCTCGTCCAGTTCTCCTCATGGGTGTTGTCCCAATGCACCACATTTAGGCCTGTCCCGCTCTCTGCTGGTGCTGTCCTAATGCACCACATTTAGGCCTGTCCAGTTCCCCTCGTGCAGAAATTGTCCTAATGCACCACATTTAGGGCCTCGTCCAGTTCCCTGTTGGTGTTGTCCTAATGCACCACATTTTAGGCCTGCCCAGCTCCCTGTTGGTGTTGTCCTAATGCACCACATTTAGGCCTCGTCCAGTTCCCTGTTGGTGCTTGTCCTAATGCACCACATTTAGTCTGTCCAGTTCCCCTGGTGTTGTCTCTAATGCACCACCATTTAGGCCTGTCCAGTTCCTCTTTTTGTGTTGTCTTTAATGTACCACATTTAGGGCTCCCTGTCCAGTTCCCCTGTGTGCTGCAATTAATGCACCACATTTAGGCCTGTCCCTGCTCCCTGTTGGTGCCGTCCCATCGCACCACATTTAGGCCTGTCCAGTCTCCCTTGTGGTTGTTGTCCTAATGCACCACATTTAGGCCTGTCCAGTTCCCCCTGTTGGTGTTGTCCTAATGCACCACATTTAGCCTGTCCAGTTCCCCTGTAAGCGTTAGTCCTAATGCACCACATTTAGGCTCATCTTTAGTTCTCTGTGTAGGTTGTCTCTAATGTACCAAGATATTAGGGGCCTGTCTAGTTCCCCTGTTGGGTGTTGTCCTAATGCAATTCACATTTAGGCTCTTGTCTAGTTCCCTTGTGGGTGTCAACTCAATGTACCACACATTTAGGGTTTGTCCAGTTCCCTATGGGTGTTGTCCTAATGCACTACATCTTAGGCCTGTCCAAACCCTCTGTTGCCGGCTGTCCATGGAACCACTCATTTATAAGCCAGTCCCCCGCCTGTGCTGTTGTCCAAATACACTGCATCTCAGCTCCGTCCAGTTCCCTTTGCGTTGTCTTAATGCACCTGTTCCAGTCTGTCCAGTTCCCTGTAGGTGCCGCAACCTCAATGCCCACCTGTTCCTGTCCCGCCCCTGCCGGGGCTGCCGTAATGCACCACATTTAGCCCCGGTCCAGCCCCAAGGCTGCCGGGTATCCCTGAACCAACCATATACTTCCAGGGCTCCTCATCCAGTCTCTCCCAAGCTGGTCTCCCTTAACGCAACCACACTCAGGCCCTCGTCCAGTTCCCCTGTAAGTGCTATCTCCCACGCCCACCACATGAGCCCTGTCCCAGCCCCCGGGTGCCAGTCCCACCCAACCGCCACTCCAGGGCCCTCGTCCCAGTTCCCCTGAGCATGCCGTCCCAATGCAATCACACTTCCAGGGCCCGGTCCAGTCCCCCGTCAAGTCTGTCCCAACCACCCAGGCCCGTGTTGTCCACACGCACCACATTTTGTAGCCTGTCCGCACCACATTTTGTGGGGCCTTATCAGTCCCAGTTCGTGCAAGTATGCCCCACGCACCACATTCCAGGGGCTCATCCAGCTCCCTTCTGTGGTGCTTGTCCTAAATGCACCATTTGAGTTCTGTCTCAGTTCTCCCTTGGTGTTGGTCTCACGTACCTCACATTTAGCTCTGTCCCAGTTCCTTTGGGTGCTCTCCCACGCAACACATTTTAGGCCTGTCCAGTTCTCTGTGGGAAAGGTTGGTCCCAATGCACCACATTTTAGCTCGTCCAGCCTCCCCTTTTGGTGTTGTCTCTACTGCCTCCAGATTCTGAAATCTCGCCCAGTTCTCCTCGGTGCTTGTCCTAATGCACTAGCTTTATGGCTCATGTCCATAGTTCTCTCTGTAGGTGTTGTCTTTTATGCACCTCACATTTTGACCTGTCTCAGTTCTCTGTGGTTGTTTTTCGCCCTAATGCACCACATTTAGGCCTTTGTCCAGTTCCCTTGTGCTGTTGTCCTCAAATACTTTGACATTTAGGCCTGTCCAGTTCCTTGTTAAAGAACTTTAATGCACTCACATTTGTTCTTGTCCAGCTCCCTGCTGGTGTTGCTCCTATGCTTGATTAGCTCCTGTCCAGCCCTCTGTGGTGCTGTCTCTGAATGCACCAATATTTAGTTCTCAAGTCTCAGTTCCCTGTGGGTGCTGTCCTGGAAAATCATTACTTCAGGCTGTCCAGCCTCCCTTTTGGTGCTGTTCTAAATGCACCATGGCTGAAGCCTGTCTAGGCTCCCTGTGGGTGCTGCACTTGGGAAAACAAGCATTTAGTCTCGTCCTGCAAGCCTCAAGTTGAAAGAGTCTCATGCACCACATTTAGGCCTCAAGTCCTGCTTTCCCTGTTGGTGTTGTCCCTAATGCACCACATTTAGCCTGTCCCTGCCTCTAAGCTGGTAAGCTGTCCCAAATGCACTGCCATTTTTAGCTCCCATGTCCAGCTCCCCCTGTTGTCCTGACAGGACCACATTTAGGCTCCTTGTCCAAGTTCCTTGTTGGTGTTGTCCTAATGCACTCTAACATTTAGGCCTGTCCTAGTTCCTAGTGTTAAATTAATGTGAATTGGGCTATTTTAGGCTCTGTCCTTGCTTCTGTTGGTGTTGGTTCCTAATGCACCTGGCATTTAGGGCTTGTCCTGTCTCTGTTGGTGTTGTCTCTAATGTACTCATATTTAGGTTTGTCTAGTTCTTGTGTGGTGTTGTACCTCAATGCACTACATTTAGCTCTGTCTAGTTCTCAGTTGGTGCTGTCCCACCACCTGCCAGTTAGGCTCCTGGCTGTCCACTTCCCTGTGGGTGTTATCCCACATTTGTCCCCGGTCCCCAGTTCTCTTTGAAGTTGTCAACCGCACCACATTAAAATCTGTCCAGTTCCTGTTGGGTGTTGGTGGGTGCACCCCACGCACCACATCCAGTTCCTGTCCCGTTTCCTGGGTGCGCGTCCCACGCACCACATTTAGGCCTTGTCCCGCTCCCCTGTGGGTGGCTGTCCCAACGCACCACATTTCAGGCCCTCGTCCAGTTCCCTGTGGGTGTTGCACCAATGCACCACGTTTAGGCCCGTCCAGTTCCCCTGCTGGGTGCTTGTCCCAATGCACCACATTTAGGCCTCGTCCACTTCCTCGTGGGTGTCCCAATGCACCACTTTTAGCCCGTCCAGTTCCCTTTGTTGTTGTCCTAATGCACCACATTTAGGCCTGTCCAGTTCCCTGTGGGTGTTGTGCACCTCAATGCACCACCATTTCAGGGCCCCTCGTCCCGCCCCTGTAGCTGGTGCTGTCCAATGCACCACACGCAGAGGCCTCGTCCAGTTCCCACATGGTTGTTGCTGTCCCACGCACCACATTTAGGCCTGTCCAGTTCCTGTGAAGATGGTTGTCCCAATGCACCACATTTAGGCCTCGTCCAGTTCCCCGGTGGTTGTTGTCCCACGCACCGCATTTAGGCCTGTCCAGTTCCCTGTGGTTGTTGTCCTAATGCACCACATTTAGGCCTGTCCAGTTCCCTGTTGGTGTTAGTCCCAATGCACCTCACATTTAGCTCCTGTCCAGTTCCCTGTGGTCCATTTAAGCCTACCCAGTCCCATTGCACCACATTTAGCCCTGTCCAGTTCCCTGTTGGTGTAAATGTCCTAATGCACCACATTTAGGCCTCGTCCAGTTCCCTGTGGATGCTGTCCCAATGTACACATTTCAGCCTGTCCAGTTCCCCCATGTTGCACCATGTGCACCACATTTATCCAGTTCCCCTGTTGGTGTTGTCTTAATGCACCCTTATTTAGGCCGTCCAGTTCCATCACTGCTGGTGTTGTTCCTTAATGAACCACATTTAGCCCTTCGTCCAGTTCCCTGTCCAGTTGGTGTTGTCCTAATGCACCCATCATTTTTAGCCCTGCCCAGTTCCCCTTGTTGGTGTTGTCCTATTATGCACCACATTTAGGCCTGTCCAGTTCCCTTTGTGTTAGTCCCACTGCACCACCATATAGGCCTGTCCAGTTCCCTGTAGGTGTAGCACGCACCACATGTTGGCCTGTCCAGTTCCCCCAGTGTTGGCCTAATGCACCACATTTAGGGCGCATCCAGTTCCCCTGTTGGTGTTGTCTTTCAATGCACCATTTAGGCCTGTCCACCCCTCCAGTTGGTGTTTCTCTTAATGAACCACATTTAGGCCTGTCCAGTTCCCCCTGTCTGGTGGGGCCTGTCCTAATGCACATATTTAGGCCTGTCCAGCTCCCTGTGGTGTTGCCCTAATGCACCACCTTTAGGCCTGTCCAGTTCCCTGGTTGGTGTTGTCCTAATGGCACCTGTCCATTTAGGCCCATCCAGTTCCACTGTGGGTGTTGTCCTACCGCACTGCACATTTTAGGCCTGTCCAGTTCCCTGTGGGTGTTGTCCTCAATGCACCACATGTAGGCCTGTCCAGTTCCCCTGTGTTGCACCACTGCACCACATTTAGGCGATCCAGTTCCCTGTCCTGGTGTTGTCTTAATGCACCACTTTATGCCTGTCCACCCCCTGTTGGTGTTTTCTTAATGAACCACATTTAGCCCTCGTCCAGTTCCCCTGTTGGTGTCCGTCCTGTTGCACCACATTTAGGCCTGCCCACTTCCTGCTGGTGTCCGTCCCAAGTGCACCACATTTAGGCCTGTCCAGGTTCCCTGTGGGTGCTGCCCTAATGCACCACCACATTTAGGCCTCGTCCAGTTCCCATCGCTGGTGTTGTCCCAATGCACTGGTCATTTTGTGTGTATCCAGCTCCCGTCCAGTGTTGGTGTCCCAATGCACCACATTTCCAGGCCCCTGTCCAGTTCCCTTTGGTGTTGTCTTTTATGCACCACATTTTGACCTGTCCA